>NC_138063.1:46428789-46973789 GCF_964194185.1 Rhinolophus hipposideros
GAGGGGGGGGGAGAGGGAGGGATGGAGGAAGTGAAGGGTAGCAGGGAGAAGAGACAAAGTCAAACAAGAAAATCTGGATGGGAAAGGAGAGCAGACGGGCAATCCTTGAGGGTTGAAGCAGGTGGGGTGAAGGCCAAGAAAAGGAGAAAACCAACACTGATTTGCTACTATGAATTGAGCACTTATATTATTATTTAATTTTCACAGCCACTCAGTGAGACAGGCCTGAATGATTGAGTGATTTGCACAAGATTTATATATAATAAGATGGGAAGTTCTGAACTTAGATCTGTCAGATGCTTTGACCTATTTTTTTTAATGTATTTTCTTTCGTAAAATTAAGATGATTTCTTTCCATTTTAAAAGTAACATGTGGAGTATTGAAAATTTGGAAGCTACCAAAGACTGTAAGGGAGATAAAATTATCCAGAAATAACAATTGGCATTCAGTGTATGTGCAGTCAATCTTTTAAAATACTTTTTCCTATTTCTTTGACCTAAAGTATAGTGCTAAATTCTGGTTTTGTATTTAATATTAGAAAATAAGCATTTTTCCACATGAGAAAATAAGCATTTTCCCAAGTTATTAAAGCTCTGCAAACACTGTTTTTGAGTGGCTGCGTCAAAACCCACTACGCAGAGTTACTGTGGTTTAGAGAGATGTACTTTTTTTAAAAAAATACGTTCTTTTCATTTTTTCATAATTAGAAATAATGGTGTGAAAAATGTTTGTGCTTATAATAAGTGACATAAGTCAGAGGGAAAAGGACCAAAACCATATGAATTCACTCACATATGGAATATAAAAAAGTAACAAATGAATAAACATAACAAGAAGAAACTCATATATACAGACAAAAGAAGGGTGGTTACTAGAGGTGCAAAAGGGTGGGGGAGGGAGAAGTGGGTAAAGCGGTATGGTAATGGAAGGAAACTAGACTTCAGGTGGTGAGCATGCAGTAAAGTACACAGATGTCGAATTATAATCTTGTACACCTGAAAGTTACATGTTATTAACCAAAGTTACCCCAATAAATTTAAGTAAACAATGTGTGTAAAAGGGTGGGTTTTTTTGATATTTAGGATTAGTTTATCTGGACAGATTGCAGAAGAGGAATCACTCAAGATTACGTCAACAATCATCGCAATTATTTTCTGACATATGCTCCACCAGTAATGAGAGAGAATCAGTTCAATCAAAACTCTTTGCTAATATACTAGATGAAACTTTCTAATATGTTCTTCTTAAAATGAAGAGATTGATTTTTTTTGCTACATGGTTTAACAAATTTCTTAATGGGATCCTATTCAGATTTTTTGCTCATTTGTTTACTGGGGTAGTGGTGTTTTCTTAACAAGCTGTGCTTTTTATGTTAGAAAGATGTTGACACTTTTTCCTCTCATGAACATATACATATGTGGGGACAGAGCCAGGAGTGCAATTTCCAGGCTCTTGGCCTCACATATAAATGAAATCATATGGCATTTGTCTTATTCAGTCTGACTTTTTTTCACTTATCATAATACCCTCTAGGACATCACATTGTTACAAATGGCAAGATTTCATTCTTTTTTATGGACAACTAATATTCCATGCTATACATGTACCACTTCTTTGTCTACTTGTCTATTGATGGGCACTGAAGTTGCTTCCATGTCTAAATTATTGTAATAGCACTGCAGTAAACATAGGGGTGCATGTATCTTTTCGAATTAGTGTTTTGGATTTCTTCCGATAAATACCCAGGAGTGGAATTGCTCGGTCATCAGATAGTTTTATTTTTAATTTTTTGAGGAAACTCCAAACTATTTTCCATAGTGGCTGCACCAATTTACAACCTACCCACAGTGCATGAGGGTTCACTTTACTCCACATCCTTGCTAAGGCTTGTTATTTGTTGATTTATTGATGATAGCCATTCTGACAGGTGTCAGGTGATATCACATTCTAGTTTTTTTTTTTTTTTTTTTTTTAATTAATTTTATTGGGGTGACAATTGTTAGTAAATTTACATAGATTTCAGGTGTACAATTCTGTATTACATCGTCTATAAATCCCATTGTGTGTTCACCACCCAGAGTCAGTTCTCCTTCCATCACCATATATTTGATCCACATTCTAGTTTTAATTGGCATTTCTCTGATGATTAGTGCTGTTTAGAGTCTTTTCATGTGTCTATTTGCCATCTCTATGTCCTCTTTAGAGAAATGTCTATTCAGGTCCTCTCCCCATTTTTTAATTGGAATTTTTTTTCCTTTTTCTTGTTTTTTTTTTTTTTGGTATTGAGTTGTACGAGTTCTTCATGAATAAATTTTGGATATTAACTCTCTATCAGATGTATCATTGGTTAATAGCTTCTCCTATTTTCAGTAGGGCATCATTTTGTTTTGTTGATGGTTTCCTTTGCTGTGCAAAAACTTTTCAGTTTGATGTAGTCCCTCATTTATTTTTTTCTTTTGTTTCCTTGCCCAAGAAAATGTATCAAAAAAAAATTTACTAAGAGCAATGTCAGAGAGTTTACTGCCTATGTTTTCTTCTATGAGTTTTATGGTTTTAGGTCTTACATTTAAGTCTTTAATCCATTTTGAATTTATTCTTGTATATTGTGTAAGAAGGTGGTCCAGCATAATTTGTTTTCCATGTGTCTGTCCAATTTTCACAGTACCATTTATTAAACAGACTGTCTTTACCCCAATTTAAATTCTTGCTTCCATTATCATAGATTAAATGACCACATAGTCCTCGGTTTATTTCTGGGCTCTCTATTCTGTTTCATTGATCTATGTGTCTTTTTTATGCCAGTACCATGCTGTTTTGATTTCTGTAGCCTTGTAGAATAGTTTAATATCAAGTAGGGTTATACCTCCAACTTTGTTTTTCTTTCTCAAATGCTATGGTTATTAGGGGTCTTTTATGCTTTCATATAAATTTTAGGGTTATTTGTTCTAGTTCTGTGAAAAATGCCACTGGTACTATGAGTATGATAGGGATAAAATTGAATCTATAGATTGCTTTTAGTATGGACACTTTAACTATGTTAATTATTCTTATCCATGAGCATGGCATAGATTTCAATTTATTTGTATCTTCTTTAATTTCTCTCTTCAATGTCTTATAATTTTCTGAGTACAGGTCTTTTATCTCCTTGGTTTAATTTATTCCTAGGTATTTTATTTTATTTTTTGATAAAATTGTAAATGGGATTGTTTTCTTAATTCCCCTTTCTGATTATTCATTATTAATGTATAAAAATGCCACTGATCTCTGAATATTAATTTTGTATCCTGCCACTTTACTGAATTCATGTATCAGTTATAACAGTTTTTTGGTGTAATCTTTAGGGTTCTTTACATGGAGTATCATGTCATCTGCAAATAATGACAGTTTAACTTCTTCCTTTCCAATTTGTATGACTTTTATTTCTTTTCCTTGTGGCTAGGACTTCCAATACTATGTTGTATAGAAGTGGTGAGCAACGGGCATCCTTGTCTTGTTCCTGATCTTAAGAGGAAACTTTTAGCTTTTTCTTGTTGACCATGATATTAGCTGTGGGTTTGTTAAATATGGCATTTATTAATTCCCTCTATTCAACTTTGCTGAGAGTTTTTTATCGTAAAAGGATACTGCATTTTGTCAAATGCTTTTTCTGCATCTACTGATAGGAACATGTGATTTTTTTTTTATGTGCTGTATCACGCTAATTGATTTGCAGATTTGCAGATATTGAAGTAACCTTGCATTGCAGGAATAAATCCCACCTATCATGTGGTATGATCTTTTTAATGTATTGCTGAATATGGCTTGCTAATATTTTGTTGAGGATATTTGCATCTATGTTCATCAGGGATATTGGTCTATAATTTTCTATTTTTGTAATGTCTTTGTCTAGTTTTGGTATCAGGATAATGTGGCCTCGTAAAATGAGCTTGGGAGCTTTCCCATCTCTTGAATTTTTTAAAACATTTTGAGAAGGATAGGTGTTAACTCTTTTTTTAATATTTGGTAAAATTCACCTGTGAAGCCATCCTCCAGAAGTCATCTGGTCCAGGATTTTTGTTTGGAGATTCAATTTCATTAGTAATAATCAGTGTGTTCAGGTTTTCTGTTTCTTCTTGATTCAGTCTTGGAAGATTGTATGTTTCTAGAAATTTATCCATTTCTTCCAGATTGTTTAATTTGTTGGCATATAAATGTTCATAGTATTTTCTTATCCTTTGGATTTTTGGGCCTTGGTTGTCACTTCTCTTTCATTTCTTATGTTATTTATCTGGGTTTCTCTCTCTCTCTCTCTCTCTCTCTCTCTCTCTCTCTCTCTCTCTCTCTCTCTCTCTCTCTCTCTCAACAAGTTTAGTTAAAGGTTTATCAGTTTTATTTATATTTTGAAAGAACTGGCTCTTTGTTTCATTGATCTTTTGTATTTTTTTTTTAGATTGTTTATTTCTGCTCTGATCTTTATTAATTCCTTTCTTTTACTCACTTTGGACTTTGTGTGCTGTTCTTTTTCTAGAGTCTATAAGTGTAAAGTTAGATTGCTCATTTGAGATTTTTTTCCTGTTTCTTGAGGCAGGGCTGTATGCTATGAATTTCTCGCTTAGGACTGCTTTCACTGTGTCCTATAGATTTTGGGCCACTATGTTTTCATTTTCATTTCTTTCAGGGTATCTTTTAATTTCTTCCTTGATCTCATTGTTTAGTAGCATGTTATTTACCCTGCATGCATTTGTGTATTTTTCATTTTTTTTTCTTGTAATTGGTTTCTAGTGTCATACCATTGTGGTGAGAGAAGACACTTGATATGATTTCAGTCTTCCTGAATTTATTGAGATGTTTTGTGGCTTAACATGTCATTTATCTTGAAAAATGCTCCATGTGCACATGAAAAGAATGTATATTCTGCTTCCCTGAGGTGAAATGCTCTAAAAATATCAATTAAATCTATCTGGTCTAGTGTGTCACTTGAGGTCACTGTTTCCTTGTTGATTTTCTGTATGGAAGATCTGTCCAGTGGTGTCAATGGGGTGTTAAAGTGCCCCACTATGACTGTACTACTGTCAATCTATCTCTTTATGTCAGTCGATATTTGCTTTATATGTTTCGGTGCTCCAATGTTGGGTGCATAAATGTTTACAAAGGTGGTATCCTCTTGTTGGATTGATCCCTTTATCATAATGTAATGTCCTTTTTTGTCTCTTATTATAGCTTTTGTTTTAATATTAAAGTTTATTTTGTCTGATATAAGAAGTATTGGTACTCCAGCTTATTTCCTGATTCCATTAGCATCTCTTTTTCCATCCCTTTATTTTCAGTCTGTGTGTGTCTTTTGATCGGAAGTGGGTATTTTGTAGACAGCATATGTCTGGGTCTTGTTTTCTTATCAATTCAGCTACCCTATATCTTTCGATTGGAGCATTTACAAGTGATTATTGATAGGTTCATAGTTATTGCCATATTATTATTTATTTATATTCTATTTATTTATTTATTATTCATATTTATATATTTTTCTTCTTAAACATTTTTTTAATTTTTCTTCTTAAATATTTTATTTATTTATATAAATAAATAAATCATAAAATAAATATTTATTATTCATATTTATATACTTTTTTTCTTAAAGAAGTTCCTTTAACATTTCTTCTAATACTGGTTTGTTGGTGATGAACTCCTTTAGCTTTTCTAAAGAGTCTGGGAAGCTCTTTATCTTTTTTTTTTTCAATTTTAAATGATAGTCTTTCTGGGTAAAATATTCTTGGCTGTAGGTCCTTACTTTTTATCACTTTCAATATTTTGTGCCAATCCTTTCTTGCCTGCAAAGTTTCTGTTGAGAAATCAGCTGACAATCTTATGGAGCTCTGTTTGAAGTAATTTAAGATTCTTTTTTTGTCTTTAATATTTGGCATTTTAATTATGATGTGTATTGGCATCTTTGAGTTCATCTTGTTTGTGACTCTCAGAACTTCCTGGACTTATATGTCTATTTCCTTCACCAAGTTAGGAAAGTTTTCAGTTATAATTTCATCTAATACATTTTTCAATTTTTTGCTGTCTCTCTTCTCCTTCTGGTACCCCAGTTATGAGAATGTCATTACACTTGATATGGTCCCAGAGCCCCTTAAACTGTCCTCATCTTTTTGGATTCTTTTTTTTTTTATGTTCTAATTGGGTGTTTTCTGCTACCTTGTCTTCCAAATCATTAATTAGATCCTCTGCTTCATCTAATCTGCTGTTGAGTCTTTCCAGTGTATTTTTTTATTACAGTTTATTCTTCATTACGGACTAGTTCTTCTTTATGGTTTCCGTGTTTTGTTTTATTTTTCTCAATGCTTTCTATCTCTTTGTTGAAGTTCTCTCTGAGATCATTGAGTATACCTATAACCATTGCCTTCAACTCTGTATTTGGTAGGTTGCTTGCCTCCATTTTGTTTAGTTCTTTTTCTAGAGTTTTCTCCTGTTCTTTCATTTGGGACATACTTATTTCCTTATATTGGCTGCCTCTCTGTTTTTTTCTATGTATTAGGTAGATGTGCTATGTCTTCCAGTCTTGACCAGGTGGCCTTATGTAGAAGGTGCCCTGTGGGTCCCAGTGGCACAGTCTCTCTGATCATCTGCACCAGGTGCTCCAGCAGTATCCCTTATGTGGGTTTTGTGTGCCCTCTAGGCAGCTGCTTTTTGAAGGGTGTGAGAAGAAAGCTGCAGACTTTCCTAGCTGCTCATTAATTTCTTCATGAGTTACTGCCTAACTTCCTTACAGTTCCTACCTGCCCTTCATTTAGTGCTTCTGAATCTGGAGCTGCTCTGGGCTCCCCATTGGTGAAACTTGCCTTGGAGTTGAGTATCATGTGCTCTTCTGTCCTTTCATTTTCATTTGTCTCTCTCTCTCTCTCTCGCTTTCTCTTGCTTTCTCTCTCTCAAAAATATAGAGTTTTAATTTAACAAGTTATAATGTTTCTGGTATAAAAAATACAACGAAACACAGTAAAGTGAAAGGTTCCCTTGCTAATTACATTTCTTCTTCTTGAAATTGAATGTTTATATTCTTTGCTTAAGTTTGTTATCGAAATTTTATTTCTTATTTACATATGAGGATTCTTCATATATTTGTGCTATTAGCTCTATGTCTTTGAAATATTTTGCATGTAATTGTGCTACTCATTACCTCGTCTTTTAACTGTATTTATGTGTTTAAAATAGTTGTGAATTTTTAAAGTGTTGATGACGTCAATGTATATGCTTTTTATCTTTATACCTTTTGCATTTAGTATCTTTTCTTTTTCTAGAAAAATCTTTCCTACTCCAAAGTTATAAATATATTCTTTTTTTAATTCATCTTTTGGATTTATTTTTTCTGCATTTAAAAAATTAGGTTATATAGTTACATGCTGAAGGAAATCAAAGTTACATAAAAAGATATGTACTGAAAAGTCTTGCTGCCAGCTCTGACTTTATACTCCAGATTTCTCTCCTTGCCACTATATTTAACCATTTTATTTAGTTTATTTATTCTTCCTGTGTTTCCTAATACAAATATATAAAAATTCAAATAAATAAATACATATATATACACACTATATACAAATACCTATTTGTAACTGCTTACATGTGTATAAATGATTATATATAAATGTGTATATAAAATACATATAGTATATGTAAGTTTGTGCATATGTATGTCCTCCTTTAATAAACAAAATAATCTTTTAACACTTTTATATAACAATACACCTGGAATTTTAAAAATAATCTGATGTAAGAATTCAACTTTTTTCTCTAAACAGATGTTTGACCTACTTTCTTTTTCCGTCTCTGTCTCATTCCCAATTGTTCTGAAGTATCACTATAGTGTTTCTTGCCTTACCTTATGAAAAGGGTACTGTAAATTTTCTTTTGAGAAACCACTTCTGACCTAGTATCGGCCTTATGATTTGTGTAAATTGAACCCAAGCTCTGGACTGGGGATGGATTCATAAACTTTAGCTGCTTTATCGTAATAGCCATATTAGGTTTAGGAATGTAATTTGAGCCAAATAGACTCAAACTTGAAACTTCGCTTGGAATGCTGAAACAGATGATTCTTTTATGCTAAATGTGAGAGAAGGCCTCTCACACCTATGAGGGGACCAAGCTCTCAAATCAAGCCAACATTGTGTAAAACAGATGATCAAAGGATGACATAGTATGACTGGAGATGGTTTTAAAGCACCTGGATTAAGCTCTACCTGAACCCTATCTTTCATTTTCGCTCATTTTTCATTTACATGAGCCAACAAATTTCCTTTCATTTTAAAGCTAACGTAAATTAGATTTCCTGTTACTTGCAGCTGAAATAATCACAACTGGCATAGCTATTTTCTTATATTATAATAAGTATATATATATATATATATATATATATATATATATATATATACACATATATATACCAGAATGTGTTTTGGTACTCATTTCTATTCTCATAAGCAGTGTATCCATTCTTGTGCCGACATTAAACTTTTCATTACTTTATACTTTGTGTTAGGAAAGTCTATTATATACTATTATATATATACTATTACTCAGTCCCATATTTCTTAATGCGGATCTCCCACTTTTCTCCACAGTAACTCACCTCTCCCCAAGATTGAGAAAATAAAGATTTTACTTCTGGCTCTGGGATGCGCAGGGCCAGCAAGTGTATGCATTCCCTCTCTGCTACGTTCCTGGAGTTGGTGTCCTGGCAATGCTTCCCTGCTTTATAGGAGTCACCTATACTTTCCCCAGCTGTTCTGCCTGTGACCTTGTGGATAAGATAAATTTGAGGGAAGAAAGAGGAAGCCCAGACTGCATTCTCCCCTCTGGCTTTATCGTCAGTGAAGTATATTGTATTTTAATTCTTAACCAGGTTATGAACTCATTCATAATTCAGGAAATAATTGTGTGTGGGGTGGGGAGGGGTGGGGGGTATTTAAAACTTTCAACAGTATGTGTTGATACCTGGTACAGAAAGTGTCAGTTGTTCTTTTTTTCCGTACTTGTTTCTCAAAATTTCTTGGATCTTCTTGAAGATTTCCTCTTTTAGATAAACTTTCAAATCAACTTTTCAGAAGTGATAAAAACTCCCCTGGGCCTTTGATTGGGATTATATTAAATTTATAGAATAACTTTAGAAGATCTGGTCTCCTAAAAAAGAGCTTTCCTATTTAGGAGCTTGGCATATTTTTCTGTTTACTCAGGGATTCTATGTAATTCATGAATGCTTAATAGTTTTCTTCAGTAAATTTTATGTTTATTTGTATAGCTGTTCCTAGGTATTTCATGATATTGATTACTATGGTGAAAGAAATTTAAGAATTTTTTTCCAATTGTTTAGTAGGGATATGTAGGAAAACCATTTATGTTTGCTTATTGATTTCTATTCTGGTCAAGTTGATTAAATCTTTATTAGTTATAATAATCAGTTAGCTGTTTATCTTTGATTTCCACACAGACAATAATATTATCCTAAATAATAATAGTTATCCTCTCATTCCATTACACTCTTTGGATTAATTGCATTTACTAGATTTATAGTCTTGAATAGCTCAGATTGTAGGTATCCATGTTATTCCTAATTTTTATTTATTTTATTTTTTATTTTTTAATTAAAGTTTATTGGGGTGACAATTGTTAGTGAAATTACATAGGTTTCAGGTGTACAATTCTGTATTACATCGTCTATAAATCCCATTGTGTGTTCACCACCCAGAGTCAGTTGTCTTTCCATCACCATATATTGGATCCCCTTTATCCTCATCTACTACCCCTCTCCCCGCTTACCCTCTGGTAACCACTAAACTATTGTCTGTGTCTATGAGGTTTTGTTTCTCATTTGTTTGTCTTGTTCTTTTGTTGTTTTTGGTTCATATACCACATATCAGTGAAATCATAGGGTTCTCTGCTTTTTCTGTCTGACTTCTTTCGCTTAGCATTATAATCTCAAGATCCATCCATGTTGTCACAAATGTTTCTATTTTATCTTTTATAGCTGAATAGTATTCCATTGTGTATATATACTACAACTTCTTTATCCATTCATCTATCGAAGGACATTTTGGTCACTGTAAATAAAGATGCAATGAACATTGGAGCACATGTGTCTTTATGTATAAATGTTTTTTAGATTTTTTGGGTAGATACTCAGGAGAGGGATTGCTGGGTCATATGGTAATTCTATTCGTAATATTTTGTATTGATATGCAGGTAAAGTTTTATCATTGATTTTGATACTTGCAGTAACAAGTTAGATAAAGTTTTCTCTAGTCTTGTTTGCTATTTCTTTGAAAGTCAGAGTAGTTTTTATATTTTACTTTTTTCAGCACCCAATCATACATTTTTTTTCTTCATTTGTTGACATAGAGAATAATATTAATGGATATTCTAAACCAAACTACGTTTACATGGTTAATATAAACTGCACTTTATCAGCATGTTTAATTATTTACATGCTTTGCTATAGTTAAATTACTAAAAGTTTCTTTAGAAGTTTTATGTCCATATTTACAATTGTGATTGGACAACATTTTTCCTTTTGCCTGTGTCTTCTCTCATCTAGTTTGGTATCAGAGTGTTGCTAGCCTTTTCTAATTAGTCAAGATAATTCCAGTCTTTTTCTAGTATCTGGACATGGTTTTCTAATATAAATAATTTATAATATAAAATTATCTATTCTTTATATTATATAATTATAATTACATAAACATATACTATATTTTCAATATTATACTACTAATAATAAATAATGTATTCTTTTTATAATATAAAAATTATCTATTTCTTTGGTTTAGTAGAAATAATTAAGTTTTTTGAATGTCATGCCTATTTTAGAGATAGATTTTTGACTACTTTATTTTCTTCTATATTATTGTCATCTTGAAATTTTGTATTCCTTTAGTCAATTATGATAACGTATACATTTTAGAAAATTAGTAATTTTATCTAAATTTTCAAATGTGTACAAAGTAACCTTTTATGCTTTCTTGAACTTCCCCCTCTTTTTGTAGTTGTATCTCTGTTCTCATTTCTAACATCATTTATTTTTAGGGTTTCCCTTTTTCCCCTTGATCCAAGGGAAGGATTTGTTAATTTTACTATTCAATTCAAGAAACCAGGCTTGGTTCATTGTTCCAATTCTAGTGTTGTTTGTTTTTCTGTGTTGCTAATTGCTGTCTCATATATTTTTCATTATTTAAAAATCTTCAAATATACTGATTTTCTGATCACATTATTTTTTTGATACATTCTGTTTTTAGATTGCAGATTAGGTATGTTATACATATCTTCTCTCTCTCTGTTATTTCAGAACATATGCTAGAAAATAGGAATATAATAAGAGGTTAGTCTTGGTGACTCAACCACTGTATTTCCCTTCTCTACTTCAAATACAGTAACATAAGGTGCAAGTCTTTCTAGCTGTTACAATTATCTACAACTGCTCTAATTCTATTAGTTTGTCTGATCTTCTTTCCTGCCACTGTATTAACTCCTAACAAAAAGAAATAAAACACTATCAAAATGTGTCGCACTTGGACTACATTTACTTATTCAGTGAATTAAATGATTGAAACAAACACGCGTGCGCGCACACACATACACACACACACCCTGAGGGCCACGCCCTGTGCTGGGTGCAAAGGACCCAGAAGAGACTAAAACATTGACCCTGCATAAAAGGAGTCTCCAGTGGTGTGGGGAGAAGGACACACATGGGGTGTAATCCTCTGAGTGTACTCAGTGTTCTAAAAGCAAGACAAACTGTCTGGAGATGGACGCTCAGGAAAGATGGATGTTGAACTCCGAGTTACTGAAGGGTGTATGAAGCAAAGAACAGGCACAGAAATAGCAATCAGACACATGACCTAGGTTCATAACTATGTTTAGTGCGTCTCTCCTCAATCTTTGATGTGACACAGTAAGGGAGACAGGGTAAACGGTAAACTCTGCAAGTTAGTGGCAAAGTCCCCTGTGTCACATATGCTTATGAATTTTAGATACCATTTATTGGGGGAAAGGAGAAGCAATAATGCTTAAGAATATACAATATGAAATAAAAGTCTATGATTTCAGAGGCAGAAAGATATTTTAAATTAAACTGCAAATTAAGTCTCAAGTTTTAAATTACTACCAATACTTTAGTCATATTACTCAAAGGCATATTATACTCATTCATCATTGAGTTTGTGAATGAAATGTATTTAATTCAACTTAGCAATTTTGATTTAGCTTTGAAATTTTGGGTTAACCCAAAGAAACATGTAGATGACAAAAATGCATTGCTATTTAAGATGATTTAAGAACAATCTATTTCTAAGAATGTTCATTGCCTCTTTAACCCCAATCCATATATCAAGGGTAAGGAGGATTTAAAAGCAGTAATTAAAAAAATAAATCTGCTAAACTTAAAAAAAATCAAACTTAAATGATTTTTTTTTAAGAAGCAGCAGTTGCTTACTATTTCTAGTTTAGAGAGAATACATGGCAGGTAGAAGAGTCAGATTCTATTTCAACTCAGCGAGCAGTATTTTCAGTGCCACGATACCTAAAATACTGTAAAATAACGGACATAGCTATAGGTCATGCAGAATCCTGGACTCTTCCTGAGAACTCCACACACAAAAAACATCCTTCTCTGAATCCACTTCTTTTTACAGTCATTACAAGAAGATTTCATTGTCTGAAACAAGGCTGTCCTATCAGCTACCATGTCCCCAAACCCTGCGTATATCACCTTTCTACATTCTGAATGTGTAGGAAGAGAGTCCTTCTTGTGAGCAGGAGAAAGTTCATTTGTGTTTGGAAATTTTAATATTAACATTGTATTTCCTTTAGCTCTTTGAATCACAAAGACCAGAAAATGTGCTCCCACGCTTGCTCAAATAAACCCATGAAGTTCCAGCAGTACTTCTCTTTAGCCAGTAGAGGGAACAGAGGAACAGAAGTTTCTAGACATAGTAATGTATTGTTTATCTTCACAGACCAAAAAGAAAACAAAGAAACCCAAAACTATGTTTTCCTTAGAAAAACAATGCATAGAAAACCAGCATTTTTAAAGAAGGATACTTACAAGGGCTTTTAATATCATACCAATATATCTAAGTCAGTACTTGATGTTTTTGATTTAAAGACTTCCAAATACACCAAAACATGGTTCAAGGTGAGGTGGAATAGAACAGGATTAATAGCTGGTGCCAGCTATTATTCAAATTTTAGTCAAATTTTAAGTCAATTCAGAGCTTGTAACTCTCAGAAAGGAAAAGATTCATGCATTTTGTACAGCTATTCTCTTTTAATGAACATTGTATTCTCATTCTGATAATTAAAAAAAATGTTTTCACTAGATTTTCTTTAACACTCTGGTCCCTGAAACTTAAAGAAAGTGAAAGAAAATCGCATAGGCCTTATTAAAAGCAAGCCAATGCAAGTTTTTGTTTTTAAATTGCCTAGCTAAAACACAGCACCACTTGATTACAATTGCTTCTTTGCTGAAGCAAAACACACACTGTGCTTAGATTGTCCTTCAGCTTGAACCACTTTTGAAAGGAAAGGGAGAACCCAGTGGTAAGGAATGAAATTCACAATTTAGCCTTTTTATATGCCCTGACACTCCCATTAGGTTTGAATGGAATCACACAGTGAATTTTCTGTAAGCTAAATTTACTAGGGAAAACTGATTTGAAGATATCTACCTTCTAGTAGAAGCATACAAGTACAGTACGATCTACAGAGAATACAGACATTCCTTTATCCATCTCTTGCTCCCTTTTTTCCCCTCCTCTTTCTCAATTCACTTGTTCCCAATGACCCAAAATGGATGACACTGCCTTCTATGTCACTGTTACGAATAAAAGGATTGGAGCTTTTTTTTACAGAGGAATGAAATGTTTTTGCATTAGATTATGATGATGGTTGCACAACACTGTGAATGAATATACTAAAAATATCGAATTGTACATTTTAATGGCTGAACTGTATGGTATGTGAATTAATTCTCAGTAATGCTGTTAAAAAAGGGGGATTTCTCTCTTCACTTAAGGTAGTAATGAACTTAGACAGCAATGTTAAACTCTCTTCTCAACTAAATGGGTCAAAGTAGCATCATTTGGCTGTTGGACTCCATTTACTTTTCATTTTTTTATGCTTCTATGTGGGGTGTGTGTGTGTGTTGTTGTTGTTGTACACAACCCCAGAAAGCAGTTTCCAGGCTCTCGGCCTCACATAAAAAGGTGCTGGCTCAGGTAGTAAATGGCCATCAACTGTGATTGGATGGCCATCAGCTGTGGCTAGTTGGCCGTCAGCTGTAACCAGTGAGCCATTGGCCACTAATATAACTGCTGTGGCTACGCTAGCAGAAAAAATAGGGGCTAGCAAGAAGATGGTGGCTGGCAAGTGCAGACTGCTGTTAGGACGGCGGGTTGCAGATTATGTAGATCCTGCTTCCTGTGTCTCCAGCCCAGCCGACAGCGAGAATATATTGGTTTGACTCCCCTATCTCTGGCTCCGTGGGTGTTCCTGTTTGGCCTCACCGTGTCCTGCGTTCTTATGTGGGGAGCAGGAGCTGAGACCCCACCTGACACACTCCCCGACAGTGTGTGTGTGAGATATTCTTTCTACATTTTTATTTTAGTGCTCTGGTCTGATTAAAAGTTAGCCTTGTTTTTTGTTTTCTTACTTGCAAAGAATTGAAAACATATATTACACGATCAAAAAATCAAAAAAAGAATCCACCATCTTGTATTTGTCTTATTTTAAAACTTTATCTATTAACTAATGCCATTTTATTATGTGTCTATATGCCAAAAGAGTTTGGGGTTCATCTTTTATCACATGAAAATGAGCTCATCATGTGATAGAGCATCAAAATATTTTAAAGCAATTTTAGATTGCCATGCATTAAATAAAAGTGCTAAGACTGAGGAAAGAAATGGTCTTCTACTTGGTACTGGTTAGAAACATCTGGGACTTGTGTGTTGCTTTATGCAACACCTTGGCCTGGAACACCTCCAGAGGTAAGATAAAGAGCTCAGGGAAAACAGAAGAAACCTATACCTACCTTTAAATAACCGAAGGACTGTCAAGTAGAAGATCAACTAGACCTTTGACATGGCTCTTACAGTACAAAATTATACTTGTTGTACCAATAGTACAAGACGTATAAGTTATAGGGAGACTATGTACCAGCTCCGCAATGTTTGGAGCTGTACAAAGCGGAACAAGTGACTGCAGTGAACAGTGAACTCCTATCAAGGAGTCTAGTTTCAGGACTTAGACTCAGTATCATGGATTATGCTGTGGAAAGAATTGTGCTCCTCATTGTCACAGATTCTACCAACACTCAAAGGAGACAAAATTATAAAAGACAGAGATTCACTGGGGTCATTGTCAGAATTCTGCCTATCACAGGTGAGTGGAGTTAAAACATTTCATGGTTATCTTAATGTTCAGAGGAAGCTAAAAATGCTAACTGACTTTAGAGCCCCTATTTCAGTGCTTGGTAACCACATTGGTTTTCCATCTTCTGACCGCGGAGGAATGCCCTTCCCAACTTAATGAAACAATCACCAGGTACAAGCCAGTAGAGAATCTCTAGAGCCACTACTCCTGAAACCATTTCTCTCCTTACTAGATTCACTCCTGAAATCTTTTGCTTTACAACCTCAGCCTATATGAAGTTCAGACCTGATCCAAGTCTAACTCTAATGAATCTAATTACTATTAATCCGAACTCAGACCATTCCAAAAATTAAATCCTTACCTTTTAATTATTTTTTCCATTCCTAGCTTGTTTTTTACATATATAGCTATGGCGGTTACTCTCAAACTATTTAATTCCCCCAGTGTGTATTCAGGGAATGGAAACTGACTGTAAAATTAAGTTAAAAAAACCATACTTAGGAAAACAAATCATCTGTAACAAATAATGTGCACAGGTATTCTCCAAAGTATCTCACTTCCCCAAAGTTCACTTTTAAGTTAGTTGTTTAGAGCCCAGTCCCAAAGAGAATATATTTTGGGGGAAATGCTGGTTAGATTTCCAGGTCCCCTATAGGATTATAGACCACAACAAAATTGAATTATAGTCGCAACAGTACTAGAGATTAGGATCCTGGGAATGTGAGGAAAGAGAGAAGGAAAAGAATATTGTCTCCTCTTTTCCTTTGAGTTGAATCATTTGAGGGAATATTTTGAAATAAAGTTTGTTTTTGATATCCTTCAAACACTGTGCATTTCTTTAATTTACTTTTATCTCTTTACTATTCCTTAGGAAATCTCTCCCCCTAGGGTCGCAGGATCCTTCTGCTGATTTCTCCAAAAATATTCTGGCGCATTCTCTAAAAATGTTCTCTGCCTACAAATCGTTTTTCTTTCAGAATGCAGACAAAGCTCAGTTCACTTCATGAAATTTATTTCATCCAAAGGTTATGATGTTAGCTGTGGGTTTTTCATAGATACCCTTTATCAGGTTGAGGAAGTTTCTTTCTTTCTATTGACAATTTGTTTAGTGTTTTATCATAAAAAGCTGTTGGGTTTTGTCAAATATTTTTCTTTATTGAAATTACCTTGTGATTTTTGTTTTTCAGTCTATTACATAATATGTTATATTAGTTAATTTTTGGATATTAAACCAACTTTGCATTCCTAGAAGAAATCCTACTAGGTCAAGCTGTATCATCCTTTTTATTTGTTGTGGGATTTGGTTTGATAGTGATTTGCTGAGGACTTTTGCATCTATATTCAGAAAGGATATTGGATCACAGTTTTCTTTCCTTGTGATATCTTTGCCTGATTTGGTATCAACCTAATACTGGCCTAATGGATGAGTTAAAAAGTGTTCCCTCCTCTTCTATCAGAGGAGTTAATAACTGATTGGTATTAATTCTTTATAACGTTTAACTATTACATTGTTTTATACACCTGAAACTAGAAAAAAAAAGTTAAAAAAAGAAAAAAGAATTCACCAGTGAAGCCATCTGGGCCTGGGATTTTCTTTAAGGGAAAATTTAAAATTATTAATTCAAACTGTTATAGCTTTAGATTTTCTATATTTTCTTTAGTAGGTTAGGTAATTTGTATTTTTCTGGGTATTTTCCCATTTTATCTAAATTATCCAATTTTTTAGGATACATTATTTATAATATTCCCTTATAATACTTTTTATTTCTGCAAAATCAGTAGTGATGTTCACTGTTTCATTCTCGATTTGGCAATTTGAGTTTTTTTCCTTGGTCAGCTTAGTTGAGAATTTTTATTTATTTCTTATTTGTTTTGGGTTTAGTTTGCTCTTCCTTTTTCAGTGTTTTAAGGTGGAAGGTTAGGTGTGTGAGATCTTCTTTTTTTAACATAGGCATTTACAGTTATAAATTTCCCTTTGAGCACTTCTTCAGCTGTGTCCTGTAAGCTTTGGTATATTTTAATTTTCATTTCTTTCTAATTTACATATTTTTTATTCTTTGACCTATTAATTATTTAGGATGTGTTGTTTAATTTCCACATATTTGTGAATTCCCTAAATTTCCTTATGCTATTTTTTCTTGTTTATCTGCTGTTTATTCTATCCATTATTGAAAGTAGAGTACTAAAGTTTTCACCTATTATTTTTGAATTGTCCATTTCTCCCTTCAATTCTGTCAGTTTTGTTTTGTCATTTTTGTTAGCATTTTGGGACTGTTGTTAGGGACTCTGTTGTTAGGTGTTTACAATTGTTATATCTTCCTTGTGGACTGACCCTTTTATCATAATAAACTATCTATAATTATCTCGAGCAACATTTTCTGTTTGAAAGTATTTATTTTTGTGTTATATAAATATAGCCTTTCTAGCTCTCTTAAGGTTATTGTTTACACATATATTTTTCCACATTTGTCTTCAACCTATTTGTATCTTTGAACCTAAAGTGTATCTCTTGTACACAGCATATAGTTGGTCTCTTCTTTTATTCAATCTGATAATTTCTGCTTTTGACTATATTGTTTATATTTAATAATTTTATTGCAACATTTGGATTTTTATCTGCCATTTCTTTTCATTTTCTGTCTCATATCTTCTTTGTGCCTGTTCTCCTTTATAGTTTTGTTTGTATTAAGTGGATATTTTCAAGTGTAATATTTTATTTTAATAATTTTTATTTCTATACATATTTCTATAGCTTCTCATTGATTGATCTAGTGCTTACAATGTACACTTTAACTTATCAAAATCTACTTCAGAGTTATACAAAATTAAATGCAATGAAATAAAGAAATTTCACTATATATAGTTCTGTGCCCTTCCTCTGTCTTTGGTGCTATTATTTTATACATTTTGGGCTATTTTGTGTTACAAATCAAACAATATATCACAATAATTATTATTTTATATAATCTTCTGCCTTTTATAGAAACTGAGAGGAAAGAACAAGTACATATTTATATAGTTTATTATGTTAACCTTTTTTATACCATTTCTTATTCACTTCGTTATTTTTCTTGTGGATTTGAGCTATCACTGGTGTCATTTCATTTCTCCACTGCAGCTTTGCTCCTATCTACCTTTGTGCTGTTATTGTCAAATGCATTAAAAATGCCTACATGTTATTAGGTTGGTGCAAAAGTAATTGCAGTTTAAATGGTTATAAATTATTGCAAAAACTGCAATTGCTTTTGCACCAACCTAATATAAATCCAACAATACCATGATATGAATATTGTTTTATTCAATTGCTCTTAAATCAGTTTAGAGAAGAGAGGGGAATATTCAATTATACTGTCTTTTATATTTACCTACCTAATTACCTTTATTAGCACTCTTTCTTTTTTCATGTGCATTCAGATTGTTCTCTGGAGTGATTGGCTTTCAGCCTGAAGAACTACCTTTAGTAACTCCTGTAAGTCAGGTCAACAAACAGCTTTTGTTTATCTGAGAATGTCTTTATTTTGACTTCATTTCTGTTTTTCAGATAATTTTGCTAGATAAAGATTCTTTGTCGACATTTTTTTGTTTTTTGCTTTTAGCACCTTGAATATGTCATCCCACTGCCTAATGGCCTCCATTATTTCTGATAAGAGGTCAACTGTCAATCTTACTCAGGTTCCCTTGCATGTGATGCATTATTTTTTTTTCTTATTGTCAAGATTTTCTCTTTCCAGAAAGACAAGTACCATATGATCCCACTTATATGCAGAATCTAAAGAAAAGAATAAGTGAATGAACTAATCAGAAACAGTTTTGGGGACAAAAAGGAAAAAAAAACGAGAGTTGTTAGATGGGCGGGGGGGGGGGTGGATAGGGGAAAGGTGAAGGGATTAGGAAGCAGCTGGTAACCACAAGATGGCCTCAGGGTTTTTGGAAATTAATTTGGGGAACGTATTCAATAATGTTGTAAAGATTTTGTTGGGTATCCGATGGACATGTGTCCTATTTGGGAGACCACCTCAGGGATACTGTGGATGCCTGATCATGGCATTGTACACCAGAAGCTAAACAATAATGAATGCCAACTATAATTTTATATATATAATGTGATGGCTCAGTGTGAGGTCGGAGGGATAGTGGATAGGGGGAGGGGGGTTCACAGTATGAGGGATATAAATGATGAACGTCTAAGTATTACCTTGTCTTGTACACCTGAAACTAATAAATTAAAAAAAAAAAGATTTTCTCTTTCCTTTCTACATTTTGACTGTTATGTGTCTAGGCATGGATCTCTGTGTATCTCCTACTTGGGAGTTTACTAATCTCCTTGGATATGTAAATTAATGCTTTTCATCAAAATCAGAAAGTTTTCAGATATTGCTAACTTGAATGTTTCATTCTGCCTTTCTCTTTCACCTTTTCTTCTGGTATTCCTATTATAATAAATAAATTGATGTGATGAATGGTGTCCGCACTTTTCCAAGGTACTGTTCATTTTCCCTCATTCTCCTCTCCTCTCCTCTCCTCTCCTCTCCTCTCCTCTCTTCTCCTCTCCTCTCCTGTCCTCTCCTCTCCTCTCCAATTCCTTCCCTTTCCTTTCCTTTCCTTTCCTCTCCTCTCCTCTCCTCTCCTCTCCTCTCCTCTCCCCTCCCCTCCCCTCCCCTCCCCTCCCCTCCCCTCCCCTCCCTTTTCCTTTTTCCTTCTTTCTCTCCTCTTATCTCCTTTCCTACCCCTTCTCTCTCAGATGACATAATTTCTATTGATCTATCTTCCATTTCAGTGATTCTTTTTGTGCTAGCTCAAATATACTACTGAGCTTCTTCAGTCATTTTTTCATTTATGTTATTGTGCTTTTCAAGTACAGAATTTCCATTGGAATTTATTTGTAATTTCTCTTTTTGTTGATATTTTTTGAGACATTGTCATCATACCTTTTTTCATTCTTTAGATATGATACTCTTTAGTTCATTAAACATATTTATCATGATTGCTTTGTAGTAATTGTCTGCTAAGTCAGTTTTCTGGGCACCTTCAAAAGCAATTTCTGTTTCCAGCCTTTTTTTCCTGTCTGTGGGTCTGTTATGAGCTGAATTGTTTCCCTCTGGAAATTTATGTGTTGAATTCTTAACCCCCAGTACCTCAGAATGTAACTATGTGGAGAGAGGGCCCTTAAAGAGGTAATTAAGGTAAAATGAGGTCATATGGGCAGACCCTAGGCCGTACAACTGGTATCGTTATAAGAAGAGAGAATAACAGATGCACGCACATAGAGGGAAGACCACGTGAAGACAGTGGAAGGGAGATGGCCAGCTACAGTTTAAAGAGAGAGGTTTTACATGCAACTAACTCTACTGACACCTTCATCTTGGACTTCTAACCTCCACAATTTTGAGAAAAATAAATTGCTGTTGTTTAACCCACCCGGTCTGTGATGCTTTGTTATGGTAGCCCTAGCAAACTCATACAGAGTCACACTTTTCTGTTTCTTTACGTGACTTCTTTTTTTTGGCAAAAACTGGACATTTTGAATAACAGCTTGTAGCATCTCTCCTCCCCGCTGTTTTTCTTGTTGTTTTCTTGGTTATTTATTTATATATTTAGTGACTTGAAATCTCTTTCCCCCACCACGCACAGCTTCTTGTTTTACATTTCAGCCTGGCTACCCAGGGATTTCTCCTAGAGCAGCATAAACCACTTACTGATCAAAGGTTATCCTTAAGCTGTGTTAGCCAGTTATATTTTTCACTCTTTACCATGTGATGTGTATGTAGCGTGCAGGCTGATATGACAGTTTAAGTAGTTTATGTGGTTGCCTCCACATTTAATCAGGAAATACTAGCTTGGATTTCTTCTCTGCCCAGCACTCCTGAAGACGTGCAGGCTTAGGCATGCACAGTCTTTCAGAATGTCAGGAACAGGTGTGATTTTGTTCTTAAGTCTTTCTTCCTGGTAGTTGCATCAGGGTCAAGGTATCTTTTGGTTCAGCCAGTTTTTGGTAAAACTCCTAGTGCCAGTGAGACTTCTGCCCTTTGTGTATTGATCTGTGTGTAGTTTAGGAGATGATTTCAAGTCTGTTTCCATACAGCTCTGATTGCTCCTGAATGAGTGCAGCCTAGAACTTGCACCTAGCTTTCCTGACTACCATGATCGCAGGAGGGTTCTTTTTGGCTATCTCTTTCCACTAGTTTTCTCTGTTAAATTTCTGAAGGCTCTGCCATTATGCTTGTTCCTACTTATATCTTGAAGCTACACTTCCTTCCTGATTGCTCTCTACCAAAATATTCATTGCTTTTGACAATGTTGTTGGGTATGGAATTCTCCATGTTCTGTTCCAAATAAAGTCGGCTCCCTTAGGCAGAGCTGTGGAGTTCATTATCCTTGAGACCTGCTTCTTCCCCTAGCAGAACCTCTATACCATGACAGAAGAGCTGGGGCAGGAAAGAGTGGCTCACTTTCCCCAGAGTGACACCTGTCTCACCAGCAGATGGGGTAGCAAAGATGGCCTCCATTTTCTTGGCTTGCCTTTCATTATGTGGAACCATGGCCTTACATATGAGCTGGGGCAAGAATGATCAGGACACTCAGTTTGCTGGAGTAGAGTTTCTGTCCTACAAATGGGCATTAAGTGGAAGAAAGGAGCCCTGGACCTCTTATTCATACCTTCCTGGAATTGAGCTTTTGTAAAACAAGGCTGGAAGAAATGAGAAGACTGGCAGCCTGTCCTTCCCAGGTGATACTGTTGCCCCAAACTGGGAGCTAGGGGGAAGAGGGAGACCAATTTTCTTTGTTGCACCTGCTGAATTAGAGTACCCAGAACATGCGGTCAGAGATAGGGTCATAGTTCAAATGCTGCAGACTCTTGCCTTAAAGGAGATTTAGTAAATTTTCTTGTTTTCTTTTCTTTTAAGGATTTTTATTGGTGAAGGGAAACAGGACTTTACTGGGGAAGAATGTGTACTTCCAGAACTTTTTCCAAGGCAAGTTGTTATCCTTTCAATCTTAGTTTTGGAGGTCGCAGCTCAGCTCCAGGTCCAGTTGCCGTTGTTAGTTGCAGGGGGTTCAGCCCACCATCCCTTGTGGGAGTTGAACCAGCAACCTCGGGAGTTGAACCAGCAACCTTGTGGTTGAGAGCCCACTGGCCCATGTGGGAATCGAACTGGCAGGCTTACGGTGTTAGGAGCTCGGAGCTCCAACCTCCTGAGCCACTGGGCTGGCCCAGATTTTCTCATTTTCTTGAATAAGTATTTCTCTATTTGCTCTATGTCCTTAGGACAATTCCCTTTAAATGATTGTTTAAAGAAATAATTGTTGTATCCAGTTAAGGGCTTACTTGTTGGGCAGAGAATCTACAGTGATTCTACTCCGGAAGTCACTTTCTCCTTTGCATTAAAAATAATGACTCTTTCTTTTGAATAACCTGTTTTTCCTTTTTCATGACAAAGATGATAACTTCTATTACCTTCGTATATATTTTTATATATAAATAACTTTATTTCAGTATTTTAAATTATCAAGCCACCAATAATTAATGCATTGTAGGACAGAGAAAAGCTCATACTCTCTCAAATTGGTTTATATCTGAACAGCATTTTATTGTTTCACAATGCTATTAAAATTATAATAGCATTTTGTACTCATTGGAAAGTGGCTGGAATATTCTTATTAATAAGGATGTATTGTGAGGATAATTGCTTAAGGGCATATCAGTGACTAGTGGCAGAACTAGACTAGAATCTAGGGTTCCCAACTTCTAACTCTCTTTTCATTAGAATAAGTACTGTTAAAAAAAATCTGTTTATTTTATGTCTGGATGAATAGCTTATCTACCCACAAAGATTTAGATCATTTTCAAGCTGGAAATTTTCTATTTCCATATTTTAATTCAGTAACAATGTGATGAAACTCATACTTTTGATAAAATTACTTATGAAATGAGACATCATTTGGATATATAAATATTCTCGCTGGTGAATATACTTGACATATGCACCTATTCTTTATTTGATACAATGACTTAATTTTAAGGTAAAAAAAGCTATCGAAAATTTAAAGAAAACACCTTTGACAGCAGAGGGGGCTGGCTGAATTAATAAAATAGGAATGTGCTGAATTATAGTTCATATTTAACTGAAGGATTCTGTTTAATACAATCACTATCTTGAAAATGAATATTTATTTTGAATGAAAACGAATGAAGATTAACTATAATGCTATTTTTAAGAGCCTTTAAAAACCATCATTTGTTTGAAAAACATCATTAAAGTTAAGCCCCTAGTTGTTCATACTATGTTAGCCATTGTTAAAAAGGGCAGTGAACTGCTACTAAATATATCAGAGTGCCAAATTAAATTGTTACAGGTCATCAGATTGCATCACTGACTGGTAGAAAGGCTAAGTTAAATCCTACATCGCAAAGGAAACAATCTAGACACTACGGGCTCTGTATGTAATCCATGTCATGACAGAAAGCCAATATGAAAGGAGAATTTCACATCCCTCTTCACTTTTCATAACCATTGTCCACAGCTTATTCTTGAAGTGAATCACTGAGAGATAACTGGCAATTATAAAATCTGCAGTGTCAGTTGAGCAATAATAGACAGGTAAGAACGAAATGTATGTTCAAAGTAGCTACGGAGGTCTGAATATTTCTCCTGATAAAAGAGATAAAAAAATGGCAGAGTAATTGGCCACCATTTTCACAGGTTTCGTGTCTTCCAAATTCAAAGTACTCACTCCTCATGCCTGCCTTTCTGCCTGCCTTCCCTCTTTCCTTCGTCTCTGTCTCTGTCTCTTTCCCTCCTTCTCTTACCTTATTCCCCCTTTAGTTTTTTTCATTTATTTATTCAACAAATATATATTGAATGCGTACAATAGGCTGGGAACTTTGATAGAAACTGGGGATACAGCAGAGAACAAGATAAACACGCTCCCCACCCTCAAAACTCACATTCCACATAATGGCATTGACTGGAGGAGGTGCAAATAGACATATAATGAGTGAAGAAACAGGAGGATTTCAGGTTATGATAAGCTTTATGAAAGAAGTAAACAGGTTTATGTGATAGAATGTGTCTAAAGCAGGGGTGGGGTGGAGACTGGAGCACTTTAGTTAGGGCCAATAAGGAAGGCTTTCTTGAAGACAATCTGAGGCTTGAGAATGGGAAGGAATTGACTGTGAGAACATTCCAGGCAGAAGAAACAGCAAGGGCAGAATCTCTGAAATAGAGGAAAGAAAAGATGGCTATATTTTATTAGAATATACTCATAATTCGGGAGAGAAAAAAATGCTCTGGCAGGAACATATCAAAGATGATAATCTTAAGTACTGCTTACCTAATATCCTCAAACAATCCTAAGTGCCCAGTGGGCAGAGCATTTAGAAATGCTGTTTCTGCTTTTTAATCTCCTGTTGTACGTTTTGCACAAATTCTCACAGAGATGTTGGGCAAAATCCCAATAGAATGCTATATATATATGGCAGATTTCTGATGACAATGTGTGGGTTGATTTTGTTCCCCAAAAGAATATCATCAATATGTACTATTATTGGGAAAAATGTTTGAATACTGTCTCTAAAAGTAATAATATCTCTCACCAACTATAAACAGCTTAGAATTTTGAACTTTGGTGTAGTTGAGGAAAGGAAGATCACTAGTATTTTGGGCTCCAGATCTACAAACAATGACAGCAGGGCCTCTGGCTCACAAGGTTCAAAAGAGCTTTTGACCCCAGGCAGAGCCTGGGTCTTGGTTGACACCATTTGCTCACTTTGAAATAATGACCTGAATTTTCAGACTTTCACCATTAAATATTTTGCTATCTTGTTAATCACCATTAAAGGTGATTCATTCAATACTTTTTATTTTCATTTTTCAGGAGGAATCTAGTGTTTGGCATGTTCTTTCAAGGGTACAGAGTTCATGAGAGTCACATTGTCTTGATATTGATTGTTTCGCAGCCTGAGACAGAAATAGCATCTGCCCCAGGCTTTTAGCCATTGTCAACTGCAGTAAAAACTTCAGTGGACCTTACTGGAGACCATCCACTACTAGCCAGAATTAATGGGCAAGACAAAGCACAAGGGGAACAGATCATAGGGCACCAAGCAAGTAAGCAGTCCAGGTTGGTGGTCAAATGTCACAGCTTAAGTACTGATAATGGCCAGTGAAGGCTAGTGATACGTAATTAGATGAAGCTTGGAGGTCAGTATATGTGTATTGGAGTGAAGTAAAGGGTTAGTTTTTATTTTATTTTTATTTTTATGTAGACTTAGCACATAGGAACACAAGTCTGAAGATTCATTCATTTACTCAGGGAACATCTAAAAAGCACATGCTTGTACCATGCACCAGGAGACACACAGACCCGTATGTGTGTGGGAGGAGGTGACAGATATATGAATGGATAATCATAATATAAATCAACACATATGTTTGAAATATGCACAACCCATCAGGAGAACACAGTGAAAGAGCATCTAGCAGTGGGTGGAGGCCAGAGAAGCCTTCATGAATTGATACCTGAGCTGAAATCTAACAGATGTGAGCAACTGGCCAAACCAAAGAAAGGAGCATTCCAGTCATTAGGGACAACAGGCTGGTCTAAAATTGTGTTGCAATGGATTACAGATACCCAAACTCTATTAGCAAAAGACCCAGACCCCCTATCTAGCTGTGCAGAAATAAGGCTGGAATAATGGAGATTCAAGAGGCAGATGTACATGGAAGTGTGATCTGGGAAAAGCTGAGCTGTGGACTTAAAAAAAAAAAAATCAATAAAATGGATTGACAATTCCAAGGTAATGAACTCTCTAATCACAGGGAAAACTGAAGGACATTGAAGAAATTAGATGTAAATTGGTAAGACAATGAGACTAGATACAGAGTGACTTGTTTCTTGGCCAGAGATTTACTCCTGTTTATGACTTTGTCTGGGGCCAAGCACTTGTCCCAAAGTCAGAGCATGGAGCTGAGCCCATACATGGTTGCTACAACCTCCACAGGGCCAGAGTGACTGGAGCCACAGGACCACAGAACCACAGAGACTAAGGGAGAAGGCAGCAGCCAAGAAGGAAACAAGGGCACAAGCCAGAGTGGGTGAGACTAGATGAGTGAGGCAGTTTTCTGACCTAGTTCAGACTTCTCTCAGTTTCCTGTGTGGCAGGAATCAATCCCAGCACAGCTGGGCTCAGGCTTCTAGATGGAAGCCTGCAATTAGAAGCACCTGGCCAAGATAGCGCACCGAGCAGGGACACAGCTGCAATTTTTTGTAAGTGAATCAATCCTCTTATGTGTGGGGGTGGGGAGCCCCATTAAAAAATAAATAAAAGCCATTGCAAAGATAGATATCACAGATCTCTCTACCATTATTAAACACTTTGTCTCAGAGCTGACTTTGTACTGCCTTTAAATGCAGACACTGCAAGAGGAATCTCAGCTGTGCACAAACTCATTTGCTCACAATTATAAAGGGGCAACTTCTATGATCACTTCTCTGTGAAAACAAAACTCATAAAAAAGTCAGCTCAGGGCTAACCTGTTAAAATCTGTGCACAAATACATAAAGTATTTGCATAACATATTTGTCAACATCTCCATAACTATTTGTTTTGATTATATAGTTGTTCAAATGTAATATATGTATGTGTGTATGTATATATATATATATATTTATGTTTATACATATATATACACATACAGTATAAATATATATTGCATATTTGTATCTATATATTTTAGCGATGCATTTATAGTTCTAAAAACACAGGTATGCCTTTCTTCTCGAAAGATACTTTAAGGGTATATAAGCTGCTTCAAACCATAAAATGGCTTCTCCCTGACCTGCCACAAGTCTGTTTTGCAACCTCACAGCGGCAACCTCATTACTCTGACTGGTTGCATATGGAGTTGAAAGAGTTTTTATTTTTAAATCATAGAAACCCAGATACACAGATATCACAGAAACTTTTTAAAGGCAATCTCTCAAAAACCTCTCACTAAAGGAGAACATGGAGGAAGGAAAAAGACCACACAGTCTTTAGGCAAGGGGACACTACAACAAGAAGTTGGCTTTTTGAAAAAAAACTGTAAGAAAACTGTCCACCTTCTTTGGTGAGGAGGTAGCCCATGGAGGGATCATGGGAAGGGGGGTGAGATGGCAGATGCCACATGGAGAAAGATTTATTGAAAATAATCTTTATTCCAATCTTATTTGTACCTAATTCTATTAAAAATCAGCCATAATCATATGTGATATTATGTCTTTAAATGATCATCACAGTATCCTTTGTTTTCCAGCAATATATTATGCTACTATGTCATTTGTACAGGGCAACTGCAGACATTCAGACTTTGCACAGAATAAACAAAGACCATTATTGTGCTCAGTTTATCAGCTTCAGGGAAAATCACGTGTTTGTGTTTGTGTTTGTGTGTGTGTGTGTGTGTGTGTGTGTGTTTGTGAGAGAGAGAGAGGGAGAAATTACTTACTAACCATTATGAGAAGAAAGTCCAATCACGTGCAGGCTCCTCACGTTTATGTTCAGTCTACCACAATCATTTTATCCCACATGATGAACAAAATGAGAAATAATGAGATTTAAAAATAAAATATATAAAGGTCTGCAGTACTTTAGAGCAGAGATTGTCAAGTGTGTTTTCAAAGGGCCAGATAGTAATGTTTTAGGCTTTGTAGGCCATGCAGTTTTTGTCCCAACTACCCAGCTCTGCCTTTCTGGTACAAAAACAGACATAGACAATACATTAAAAAACAGGTGTGGCTATGCTCTTGTAAACTTTTATTTATACTAACAAGAGATGGGCCAGATTTGGCCAATGGGATCAAGTTTGCTGACCCTTGCTTTAGAGGATTAGGGGACAGTGTAAAATAGTATCTAAAGGAACATCTCCTAAGTGTCAAGCAGAGTCCTAAAATGTAGACATAGGAAAGACCCTGCTGGACTGGATTGGCTAGATATTCTACTATTTTACTAGCCACGAGCACAACGTTATGTCATAGTGTAAAAAATTCCATTAACTGTTTCTATTGTCTCTATGAAAATGTTAGAGGAATATTTGTCAAAGCTCTTATTTTTAAAATGTGTGTGAACACTGGCACTAAGTAGAAAGTTGGCACAGATGATCCTGAAGTTGTCATCCAACTCTATAATTTTATGATTCCAAAATTTAAATTATAATACAATTACTAATATCTGGCAGAATTTCACAAGTAGTTGAAATGGTGTTTTATGACTTATTTTTCCTGGCCTAACATTTTTGCAAATTGTAGAATGTTAATTCCTGAAGCTTGGCAGCTTGAACAATAATTGACTATTTCTTAGTCACTTTGCTTTCTTTTAATTGAGCATGAACTGGTACAGCATGTAACATTTGAAAACTAAGAATGGATGCTTCAGACAAATCATTTTTTTTCCACTGAAATGAGTCAATCACCACTAAATAATAATCATACTTTTTAATACACCAGTGAATACCCTTGACTAGACCTCATATATTAATATCATTAAGTATACATTCACTGACCACCTGTTAGAGCCTAAGATCATGCCTGATATACACTAGGGTATAAAATACTTATTAATTGAGTGAATGAACATAGACTCTGAGCCATGGTGCCTGGGTTCAAATTCCAGCACTGCCGCTTACTAGCTATGTGACCTTGGGAAATTACTTAACCTTCTGTGCTTTCCTTGCTTATTGGTAAAATGGGGGCAAAAAATAATACCTACTCCATAAAATATTATGAGGATAAAATTATATATTATCTGTAAAGTGCATGGCATATTGCCTGTTACATAATCAAGATTCAATAAAAGTTGATAATATTATTTCCTCCTCTATTTTCATTCAACCAAGTACAACAGTTATTTAGTACATAAGCATCTTGTAATTCTAGGGAAGAAATAGCCTTCCAAGAGAGCTTGGTGTTATACTAATTTCTGGCAAGAAAATACTCATTTAAAATTCTACTCTATGTATCTTGCATTAAAAAAATGAAATGAGGAAAACAACATAAAATGAAGAAGTGTTAAGATAAATAAATCAAGTACTTATATTTGCTCTGTGTAATACACTTTACTATGTATTAAGAGGGATACAAAAGTATGAAAAAGATCATTCCTGTTCTAAATCTTTTTAATAAATAAATATATATAAACAGATAAAGATAACTGATGTACTCATTACACATTTTTTGAGCATTTACTAGGTACCAGGCATTTGTAACACAAAGATGATCCAGATAAAATCTAGAGAGCCAAGTCACATAATTCTGAGTCACAACAAGATTTTGTGAGAATCAAATGTGAATCAATATACAATATGCAACATGACAGGTTCTCAGCACCCTAAGTGCTTTGAGTAGAAGCTGTCAGGGTATGGAGGAAAGACTCATTCCTCCAAGAAGGTGATTTCGGAAGACTGAGTGTCTAGAAGGAGATTGGTGAAGGCAGAGAAGTTCAGTAAGACCATGTCATGCAGAGAGAATAATATATGCTATAAGGCAAGGACTCATGACAGGGCTCATGAAGCGGAAGAGACACAAGACGCAAAGATCTCCCCAGATTCTAATCCCTTAAATCCATTCACCATTTGATCACATTTCTCTCCATACCTAGATTAAAACTTTTGAATAAACCTTTCCCATTGGGTGAGATCAATGGAATCTCTCCCTATCCGCCCATAGTTTACCCAGCTCTAGCTCCTAGCGTCTGGTCACCATTGTTTTTCATACATGGCCACAGAAGGTACTATGCAACAACAGTTCAAGGCTCAGGTTTTGGAGACAGACTTTTCTACTTAGTTGTGATGACCTTGGGCATGTTATTCAAACTTTATACAGAATTTTTTTCATTTGCAGTGTAGGAATAATAGCACTTCTTAAAATAATAGCACTTCTTAAACTTCACTTCTTAATGAAATAGCACACTTAGCGTAGTGTCTGGTACATAAGAACTCAACAAACACCAACTACTAAAAACATATCAGAAATGGTATTTTGGGGAGGTTAATATAAGGATGGCTTACAAAATGGAATTCTGGAAATAGGTTAGCCTGTGGCACAAACAAGGTTAGGGTGCTATTGCAGCAGCTGATGTGTGAGGCAGTGAGGGCCTGAACTAGGATGATTGTGGAGAAGATGTTAGAAAGAGTGGGATTTGAAAGCACTGGGGGAAAAACAACCAAAACCAAGTGAGGGGCTGTATAGATAGAAAGAGAGTGACAGGAGAGTCAAAGATGATCCCAAGATTTTGACATTGAGATTATGGTGGTCTATTTTTTTTAAATGGAGGTGTCAGATAGGTAAGATAGGATGACTGAATTTATAATTTCAAGACTTATACTTTCATAAACTTATAAAATAGATGCAATATTTGAAAGAAATGGCTAAATTTAGAATTATGACAAGACCATGTTAATCCAATTTGCTAGTCGGAACCCTGGAACTTTTTTTCTAGCCTTCATGACAAGAAAGATCTCCATTCTTCTGGTTCTCTTTGCAACCTTTTTACAAAGATTCTCCTTTTAGTCAGGCTTCTCTAGGCCCTACAGGCCTCCACTTAGGCTCAGATTCTGTTTTGTTGAACTTGCATCACCCAGTTGTAGCAAGACTCTTACTAAGTCACTTTAGAGAGAACCCCCACCTTTTATAACTGATCACTCTTGATATCTGATCAAATCCTTCAACCCCCACTTTTTGGTATCTGATCACCTGATCTGCCTTCAGCAAGAATCCTGTTAGGTCTGTTGAACCAGAATCTCCTCTTACTTTTGATGCTTCTTCTTAGTAATTTCCACCCACAAACCCCTGTTCCTTGGCTATAAATCTCCATTTGTCCATGATGTATTTGGAATTGAAGCCAGTTGTATATTGAGGTCTCTTTTTACCTATTGCAATAGCATTGAATAAAATCTATTTTAAAATGTTTTAACTATTGCCCAGCTCTGGTTTTCTTTACACTTCCCAGCTAATTCCATTTTCTTCTCCTGCCTCCTAAATGAAGAACTTTCCTGGAATTCAATCTATAATTCTTCTGATAACTGTCACCCTGGGGTGGGAGATTGGGGGTAAGGTTCACCTAAAAGTTAAAATCCTATTGGAACTAAGGATCCCAGTTTACTTGCCCAAGGCACCTTCTTCCACATTCTAACTACGTACAATTGTCCATACCTAGAAATAGGTTTGAGTTAACCATAATGATAATGAAAATATCAGGAAAGAAGCAGTAATTTACAAGTCTAAGAAGAGACAAATTATTCAAGTTTTTAATACCAGTGCATATGTACTTTACCAGTTATTTCTCATAAATAAAAATAGATCAAATGTGTGAAAGCTTCCTTGTATCCCTCATGAAATATTTTCTTATGTGTAACATTTAGAGTTTTGATCCTCAAAAGAAATTAAAATATATGCCCAATTAAGCCCCACTGCAAGTTTCAGTTACAAACATTTGAGTTTCTTATTGTTTAAGACCCAGGAATTCTTTGATTAGGAAAGCCGCATTTCACAGAAAACAATTTTTTTCCCAGGGGACATAATTAAAGAGGCTAATACTGCTGAGAGGGTATGTGTGCTAAAGGCGAAACCCAGTACTTGTCAACATATATGATATCTTCATGGAAAAGAGAAAACATCTCAGCTGTTCTACAGTGGATCTTCCATGAATGTATTTACATTCAACACCAACACCAGCACTAACAACAAAATGCAAACAACAACAAAACCATACATGGGAACTGAATAGTGTGGCCAGAAATCAAACACATTAGAAAACATCAGCAGAGCATAATGTCTGATCTCCACACTCTCACTGACTGGTATCATCCAACTAGTTGGGCATTAAAATATTAGATGGCTAATACTGTGTTTCCCTGACAATAAGACCTAGCCGGACAATCATCTCTGATGCGTCTTTTGGAGCAAAAATTAATATAAGATCCAGGCTTATTTTACTATAATATAAGACCAGGTCTTATATGATATAACATAACTAATATAATATAATATAATATAATATAATATAATATAATACAATATAATACTGGGTCCTGTATTAATTTTTGCTACAAAAGACTCATTAGAGGTGATTGTCCGGCTAGGTCTTATTTTCAGAGAAACACGGTATGGAACTTCATTCAAATTTACCAAAGTTGGTGGGGGGGTGTGTGCAAAGAGATTTCACAGATGATTCCCAAATTTCTAATTTAAGCAACCGGGTGTGTGGGTAGTGTTGACATAGATCCGGACAGAGAACAGCAGAGGAGGCAGGAGCAGATGGGAGGGGGAATTATGAGTTTAGTTTTAGAAATAATGAGTTTGATGTGCTTGTGAAACACCAATGGATGTCCTTCTATTTAATACATAGGTCCTAAACATGATTAATAATTCAGGTCTGAGTTATTAAAGGGAATTAATTTAAGGTAATAATTCAAACTATGTCATTTTTTGCTTTGCTTTTGCTATTTAAACACTTAGCAATTATTTAAATCTACGTTTTATTTATGGTTTAAATTATTTTATTCTAATTCTAGTATCATAGGTCACATAATATTCCAATTGGTCAATCTAAAATTGGCAACATCCTTGTGTCAAAATATAATCTAATAAATTAGATTTAATTTCTATCCCTTTTTCCTGATATATAAGTTTAAATGATTTCTTAAAGACCAGCTCTTTTCTTTCCACCTGGAAGACAACCAATATGGATAGATACTGCAGTAGTTGACTGGCTCTGATGGCAGACTGTCAGGATTGTGCCCTGCTCTGCCACATACTAGCTCTATGTTCTTTGAAAAGTTATTTAGCTTTTTCATACCTCAGCTTCTTTATCTGTGACTAGGACAGTATATTTCAGAATTAATTTATGGCTCAGTACATAATTGAAAAATATTGCATACACACTTGAGAAGAAATGGTATTCTCCAATTGTGGAAGAAGTCTATACATGACCACTAAATGAAGCTTTTTAGTATGTTGTTCATGTTTTCTACATCTTCAATGAATTATTATTATTATTTTTTGCATGTGAGCTTCCTTTATGACAGAAAAATACCTTGGAATCTGTTATTATGATAGTAGATTTGACGATTTCTCCTAGTAATTGTATAAAATTTTCTCATAGATTATAGTAAGGATTAAGTGAGGTAATTTAAGTAAAGTGCTTAAAACAATTCCTAGTGAAGGGAGGCAGAATACACTGTCCCTAAATATGTCACTTTGGTGTAAGGATTATTTTGAGCCACAGGCACTTGAAATACAGCTGGTACAAGAAAATATACATTAAATAAATTTGTTTGCTTTTCTCCTGTTAATCTGTTTCATGTCAATTTAATTCTCAAGCCCAGCCAAAGACCCTAAGAAGGTAAATATAAAATTGTGCCTTCCGTACAGTGACACATTCCTAAGTATTTCATACATGCTTACTATTATGTTTTTAATCATGAATAAATACCAACAAAGACCTCAAATATTTGAAGTGCCAGAGATAGGCACTTTCTCATTGCAATTACTTTGTCAAATTTGTACCCTCATTTATAATTCTCAGATTATATTGGAATGGTAGATAATCCCAGCACTAATGCTGGTTGTTTAAAATGATATCATCTTTCCTCTAAACTTAGTTTTTATATAAACAAGACATTTTAGGTGAAAATTTCTAGCACATGATGAAAATGCAGCAAGAATAAAATAAACCTGGCCAACAAGCCTTTCCTTCTTTTCTTTTTTACTTATAATTCTTATCAAGCTTCATCCTTTTACTACCTAGTAAATATTCTTAGGTATTCTTACAATGTCAACAAATGCTCAAACAATGTGAGTTGTAGTAAACTGTATTATACTGTGTTTTATAAAGAAATTATTCTATCATACAACAAAAATATTTATGTTTCTTGCAGAGCGTACTTAATAGGTCACTTCATAAAAAAATGTCAATTTCAGTAATAATTGATCTATGTAGAAATAACTATGCTACTGTGAAAGACTGGGTTGTTTAAGTAAACAATATCACCACTACCACCTCCACAGGAGAGAGAGCTAGCGAGAGCGTGAGAGCGAGCGAGAGAGAATGAATCTCCTAGGGCTTGAAACAATCTCATCAGTATAATTTTCAGCTTCACGGTGATCTGTCTCTGGAACACGACAAACAAATGAAACATTCTACAAGTAGATTTTAGTTATCTTACAGATGTATAAAATAATCAAGGTACTCAAACACTACCGCTCCCAAATTATTTCTGACATAAAAAGTACAGAGGAATAAAATAAGTTTTTCCTCAAAACACATTAACTTGCAGAGGATTTATAAAATATTGAAATAGATAAAACCCAACAGGGTTAAACCCTCTGCTAAAATTAAAATAAAATGAAATAATACCCCCAAACGTTATTGATCTCCTCCTGTTAAGCAGGCAGCTCTGAATTTCTGCTGAGAAAGTACTGGGGTTAACCAATAACAAAGTGACAATTCAACCTCAAAAACACATAAAAGAGCAGAAAAAAATTTCCAGGAATCCTGTAGTAAATGAATCGTTTATTGACCAACATTTGATTTCTTTTGCCTCTGGCTATAAAGCTGCATCAGGCAAATTGACTACAAAAGTAATTTTTTAGAGGACAAGAAAGAAAGAAACACCTTTGAACTTACAGGAATTAGATACAAAGAGTGTAGGAACATTTATTCAGGCTAAACTTATGTCTTAAAGAATCATCATTTTAATTTCTGCCCAAACTGTGTCTATATAACAAGACAGAAGACAGAATGCACTTTGCAAACTTTACCCTTTGACCTTGAAGGAGTCATTCTTGAAGAAAAGGGCCTTGCTTGCTCTGTGTGATCACTGACAATGTATAGAACCAAATAACCTGTCTAGATGAGAAGTATGTTGATTTTCCCCATTAATCTTGTAAGTCTCAGATGGCTAAATTATGGATATATTTTCTAAACTGTGTTCATCTTTTAGAGTTTCAAATAAATATTTCTTAGCCTTATGGAATTATATTGGCAAAGAAAAATGTAATCTCCATTAACCTCTAAAATCATGGTTTGCGTTCTGGTCAGCTTCATGGTTTATACAGGTCTTTAGAGCTAAATGTGTTCAGCATATGAGCATGTCGTGCTAGATATATTGTAGATTATCTCTAGTCTTTAAAGCAATCTTGCAGGTAACAATAACACGGCCCTCTTCACCCCTCATTTTACAGATGAAGATACTAAGGTACATAGAGTGGTTCAGTAAATTCTCTGTTTATACTGCTTATACTGTTCGTAAGTGAGAGTTAGGTTTTGAATTCAGATCTTTCTGTATTAAAAACATTGCTCTGAACTATACTGTCAAATACTTGTATGTGCCATTAAGTCAATTGATTGACACACATACTTCTATGCCTGATTTTAAGTAGCATTTCATATAATATGCATCTGAGATTGAAAGATAATCTACTAGCATGAATCCTCAGAGACATTTATCCTAAATCCTTCTTTTCATAATGGAGGTGCCTGAGGCTTAAGGACTCAGTCAAGGACATACATCAAAGTAATAACAAAGTTGGAACTAGGACTTCTTCTTTAAGCTTAACATTACGCATACCATAATATGACATGAAAATTTTAATTTTCTACTGTTAAAGTGAATTACGAAATACATTTTAAAAAATAAATTTTCAGGATTCATGTTATTGTCCATTGTAATTATTAATGCCAAACATAAATATAATAAGCTTTTTCAAGGGTGCATTTTGAAGTTCATGCCACTATAGAACACAAATCACAAAATGTATGTGGGAACTTGGTTTAAAAACATACAGAACAAATTTCACACTGAGTTCTAAAAGTAGGCACTGAGCCCAATTTCTGGAATAAATCAAAGAGTAGGCAGAAAACAGACAGCAGGAACAGTTATTTTAGCAAGAAAAGTAGGATAAATTTACCAAGCCAATCACGGGATGCTGTATGCAGACAAAAGATGCAGAGAGAAAATGTGCAACATTGATATGTGAACACATTTGAATGCAAGAAAGCAAAAAACCGGAAAGCACAATTGTCCTAAATGTGAATAAACATTCAAATTATGCTGCAGCTGCAAAATTTAAACTCAAGGAAGAGACATTTGCAAAGGAATTTATTAAATACATGTGATTTCCTGATTTTATATACCCAGTGGCTCTTTTATAAAGTGAAATGTACAATTTGTCTTGATATAAATGGCATTTGTCCTCTGTTGTACTCAATTAAACAGCAGAAATTCCTCCATGAAAGACTGCTTATTAAAAAGCATAATATTATTGATAACCAGACACTGAGGCTCTGAATCACAGTTATTCCACCTAATAAAATGTCTTGTATATTAAATATGGTCTTGTAAAATAAGGAAGTTTTCATGTTAAGGAAATTAGTTTTTCTTTAATGGCATATGCCAGAATGGTTTCTATGTAAGGAGTTAAGTTTCTTTCTTAAACCAACTCTTGGTTGCCAAACCTGTCCATCTGTCTTCCCATCCATTCATCCATCCATCCATCCAACTAATATTTATGAATGTACAAAGTCTATATCACAGCAGGGGATATAAGACATATCAAAAGCCTTATTATTGGGGATTTTATGATATTCAGTTGGTAGTTGACCAGAAGCCTCAGACCCTGTCCTTAAACTAGTACACCACACACAATGGTGATGGTGGCAAGTGAGCCCTTTTACTGCAGCCCATTTACTTTGACTCAAAGTGCAATGCAGAGCTCCTATTGCCAGCGGGGTCATCTGTTTTACATAGTGCTTCTCAAGATAATGTCTGCACCACAGCATCAGTATCACCCAGGAAATTATTAGAAATGCAAATTCTTGGGCCTCATCCCAGGCCAATCTAAGTATGTAAACCAAAAATCATCAAAATCACTTGGAAAACTTGATACATACCACAGAATATGCATTACTAAACAAGTCCAGACCACTGGTGAGTAAAGTCAAGGAATAAGAAATAAATCTGAAAACTTATAGTGGCAGGTTTTACATGTCTATTAAGAATTTTGGACAATGATGAATTGGTAAATCAGAGAATAGTTTCTGAGCAAAGAGCAGACACAATCAGAATTTTTATTTATTAAGACTTTAGAGCAAAATGAGACCATAGAGGCAATTGCATTGTTCAGGTAAGAAGATATAGTCATTTACTCTTTCTTTGATAATTCAGGAATTTGTCATGCCTCAAATTAACTGGGACTGCTCACTTAGTTTGCATTCTGTGCTCGGAATGTGGTTTGCTCTAAGAGATACTCTCCACTGTCAGCGATTCTCTTCATCTCATAGTTTGATTCTGTCCTCTTTGGTATTCCTGCTTTGCCATCTGCCACTTCCCTGGTTTCCCTGTCCTGCATTTTTCTGCTGCTCTTTCTCCTTTCCCCCTCCACTTTCATTTCCTTCAGTAGGAATTTGCATGCTAATGTGCATTCTTTAATATTTAAATGTTATTTGTTTTAACAGCTGCTCCTTAGAGAGTTCACCAATTACATTCCTCCTCTGAACATACGATCTTCTAGGTCGCAACACAACAGAAGCCTTTACCTGACTTTATTTTAATCTGTTAAGAGTCCTTATGTCAAAAACAAACAAACAATCCTGATTTTAATGTGTTAAATGTATTTTGCTGGCTGACCATTCATGCCAGGTTATGCTCTAACATACAAATTTAAGTCACACATTTCACACAAATAATGACACTGCTAACTGGGTTAGTTTCAAATAGGAAAGAAAATAATTATACATGTTTGTATGTTCACACTTTCCTGTATATAAAATATACAATTAATAAGTATAGTTATCATAATATGTTATTATATTATATCTATTCCAACATTTTAGTCAAATTTTAAAATTTAGTCAAATTTAGTCAAATTTTATTATATAGTGTCTCAAATGTATGGGTGGACCAAGATAGACTTCTCACTCTGAAATGGACAATTTATTAATGAGGAAATTAGTTTTGAAACAGTTCACTCTAGTTCTATGACAATTGGGTATCACTCTTTAATTCCTTTAAAACACAAAACGTCTTCTTGGGTATAGTTCTTTAGGAAGAGAATGTGATTTATTTTATGATTTAAAATACAGTATAAAAGAAACAATTACATGCCTCTGACTCCCTGTATCATGCTCTCGTTGCCCACCTCTGATTTCAGCCACAGCTGCATAGACAGACCATTTTGTGCCAGCTTGGTTCTTCTGGCCTTTTGAGTATGTACCTCCCGTGACAGCCCAGTGTCTTTCTGCTTTCTGCCTCATGTGATACCACTACAGCCCAGAATGTGGGGCTGTTAATGCCTCTGGGAGCAATTTACAGCCAAGGGGGGAAAGCCAGTTGATAAACCTCTTGCTGCACACCCTTCAGGCAGAAATTCTAGGAGGTGTCTGTTCCCACAAGGGGGGTCCCAGAGGAATAAATTTCCCCCGGTCCACAGTGGTGGACTCATTCACCCACCCTTATTTTGGTCTTTGCTTCTTCCTTACTTGACTCTCCATGTTCTAACTGATCTGTGGTATCAGCTCCACACTATCTACCATGCACACATTGTACTCTCATACAAGCAAACCAAACAGAGATGCAGCAACATCAGTCCCCTTCTGATCTGACTCGATGTATGTAGTTTTCCTGATTTGTATGTCATTAAGACCTTTCTTTTTTTACTTCCCAAAAGTACATAAAGAAATGAAAGGAGTAGAGATCGTATCATCGCCTCAGGTATTTCCATTGCCTTTCTTAGCACATGAGGATCACGTTGAGCATGTCTGTGCTGATAAAGTAACATTTGTACAACACTCTAAGAAAAAAACATGAGCTGACAGTATGCCATCTACTTTCATAATTCTATGCTTAATCTGAAGTACAACAGTTTGATTCACAGTCACGAAAATGGCATTTGCCTAATCTACCACTGTAGATGAACAAAAATGAAGGTTAAATGTATAAAACACGTCTCATTCAAATTCCATACAGGGAACTAGGGAGTTAAAAATCAGTCTTTAAACTCAACCGCCTATTAAATATCTGGAATTACAAGCCAGAGATATTAATATTCAAATAAACTATGCTATCAAAAAAGAGAGAGAGAGACAGAGAGAAAGAAATTATATCATGGAAGATGGCTGAAGCGGAAGCTGTGGGCATGTCTTATATAATAGGAAAGGAGACTGTGTTTTACCTTTGATTATCAATTCTCCATTTTTCTTGCTTCTAAGGCAGGAAAACATACAATCTATGCAGTTTTTTAAAACTCGATATCACTCTTGGCATGTGATGCTCAACAGTTCTGAAACAACAAAATGCAATGATTAGATGTAATAACTGGCCTGAACAAAAAGATGTTTAAGAAGATCTCCTAAGAACTAACTTGGCAGCCATTACATTAAATGACATAAGAATAAAGCTTCATAGAAAATTTTCATGGCCATGTTCTTGCCTGATGTTATAATTTGTATTTTTATGCTTTTCAGAAAATAAAATCAACAATAAGAAATGTCACTGTAATAAATAGGTTTGATATTCTACAATCTACTTTCCTAAGTAAGATTAGCAACTATATCCACTTTAAAAAGCAATAAAATGCAAGTATCAATCACTTGATTTTTGTAAGATATATTACACGCACTATTGTATTTACTTTCTGTGCAATATTTGTTTTTACCAATACTACAATTAAGCAGCTGTGACTTAAAAGGGTGTCAAAAATATTGTTCTTTCCGGAGTAGTTCTGACATCAAAGGAGAACACCGATCATGGCATAATCTTCCCAAGTGCAGTCCTAGGGACTTGCTGTTGCCTAAGCCAAACCATTCCCCTTATTATCAATGATGCTTTCTTAAGAAAAGTGATAAAATAGAGCTTCTAATTTGGCCCAGACATATGAAAGGGGCACCAATTCTGATCACATCACTTGCCTTATGCTGAGATGTGACTTTCCTTTCTGAAAGGTCACAAAGAAAAGGACTTGTGTCGTGCACAAAAACAGTCTGGTGTTGGTAGTGTAGGAATTAACAGAGTTCTACTTCTTTTTTCTTTTAAGTAAAATACTTCTATGGCCCTAAGTACATTTTAAAATAGTGTCAGAAGAGAATGAGAATAGTAAATCTAAGTATTAAGCACAGATGTAATGATATTCAGAATTGAGAATACTGGTATGAGTAATTTTTTTAACCTTCTAATTATTTATAAGAATTACAGTGCCTGAATGAATGTAGAAATCTTACAGAAGAAGAGCTACAGGTCAGAAGAGGTGACATGGCTTGCCCAATTTTATTCAGCTAATAGACACAAGGGCAGAACGACATCCCAGAATCTCTGCCTCATAGTTCAGCCCCTTTAGAAACTTATAACAGTGTATTTGTTTCCCAAAAGAAGACTGAACATTCACAAAGTTCAGGGCTTATACAATTCTATGCAGAACTTGTATGAGCAATATTTTGAGACTGCAAAGCTGACTGGCGAAGTATCAGAATGCTGTGGGTGATAAAATGCAAGAATAATATCAAGTATTCTCATAGCACTTGAAACATGCTGGCAGTATTATATTTTCATATATATGTCATTTGTCCATATTATAAAGGATAAAAATGAGATTCAATTATCAAAAGCTATTAGGTATAATTATGATTATAAGCCCTGGTTTTATATATGATTATTTCATTAAATGGCCTCAATATTCCACTAAATCAGACAAACTCTGAGAGTAATTTTTCCCCTACATAGAAGAAGAATCAGTTACTCAAGGAGATAATAGAAAATTGATAATTGTTAAAACATATAGAACTGACCGTTGATCCCTTCATAAATATTTAAGAATCTATTTTGTGCTAGACAGTGTTCTTAACTGACTGTAGAAACAAAATGAAAAGATTATGCAATTTCTGAGAAAGAATCCCAGGTATACAATAAGACATCAATTTTATTACAACTGGAGTGCTTTCTTAGAAAATAATTATGTAAAGAAATATCTTAAATACTGGGCGGTGTCTTAAATGTCATGTAGCGAGTGGTTCCCAAACATGGTTGATCTTCACAGTAGTCTGGAAAGCTGCTGAAAGATACGAATCATAGAATCTCATGCAAGACCTATTAAATCAGAATATTTGTGGGCAGAGTCAGGGTGCTCTGCATTTGAAAATTCTCCCCAGTTCATTCTCCTGATTCAGCAGGTTGGAAAATCATCTCATTACACAGATAAGGAAACTGAGACCAGGGAATTGACTTGCCCAAGACATTTGCCCTTTGGTGACAGAATTGAAATGAGAATCAGAATTCCTGATTCTCTGGAATGATGCTTTGCTTTTTCTTACTCCAAGAGTCCCTTCTTTTTCTCCTGCTCCTTTCTATCACCAAGTAACTGATATTTAGCCCCTACATCTGAGAAAGAACAGAAATAAAAGGCAAAAACAAGCAAACAAATGAAAGCACTCCCCAAATAAAAAATATGAACTTAAGCTGTTTGATTCAATAGTGTGCTGTCCACTATTCCACTGGGTTCTTCAAAAGTCAGCTACTTTTGTGGTATCTGCTCAGCTCCTTTCTCTAGGATCTGACCGGAACTCCAAATACCCCAACCTTCAAAGATGTCCTCCATCGTTTGTTTGTCATTGAATCCTCATTTCTGGCCTTTGTTGATTGGACCAGGAGGTACTTCACTTAAGGAGGGCTTATAATTTGGGACTAGGAGATTGCAGTCTTGTTGGGGTAAAAGAGTTATATAGTTGGAGATTGGCCATCTTGTTCCTTAAAAGCAGAGGGAGCAAACACTGGTAAACTGTGGGGAAAGGAGAGTGAAAGAGAAACGTATGGAAGATAGAGCAAGAACTCTCTAAACTTACATGCTTCCTGCTCACACTTCTTTATTTTTTCCTGTGGTTTCCATGAACTCATATATCCTTATGATAGGTTCTACTTAAAAATTTTTAAAATCATTTACTTTTAAATTAATTTTTTGACTTAAGCTAGCTCAAGTTGGTTTGTTTCTATAACTCTGGAACCAGAGTCCTAACTAATATACCTCCCATCATTCATTTTATATGAGTTTCTCTATAAGCCAGTCACTTTACAGTATTTTAAGAGGTTCATTAAAAATATTGGCTGAGACTGTGCGGAAAGGGAAATAGAAACTATAAGTGCACTGCACTGTATGGAATACCTATATTTTCACAGAGACATGTTTGGCAGTGTGATAAAGTGTGAAAGGTTCATTCAGATCAGAGAAGTCTTTTAATCTCAACTCTGCCACTTAAAAGGCTTTTGACTTGGGAAAATAACCTAGCCTCTTTGAGTTTCAATGTTCTTATTTGTGAAATGGAAGCTTACCTTGGTCAGGTTAGTATGAGTAACAAATTAAAACACTCACTCACTTACTCACTCACTCACTCACTCACTCACTCACTCACTCACTCACTTACTCACTCATTTCACCATCCCACAAAGATTTACTGAGCAACTGTCATATGCCTAGCATTATGGTAGATACTTAGAATAATCAGTAAAAATTTCATTTTGGTGAAGATGAATAAACAGAAAGTAAACAATAAGCACAGTGAAGGAATAAAGTATAGGGCATTCTAGAAGGTAAAACACGGCACAGTTTTAAGAAAAATAGACCAAGTTAAAAGGGCTCAGAAGTGCATGGGTTGGAGGATACGGGGTGTTAAGGGGATCTGACTGAAAAAGTATGACCAAAACTTGAAAGATGTGAGGGGGTTAGTCACATGCAAGAGAATGGTGCTCCATGCAGAGGAAACCACAAAGGTTAATGCCTTAAGATGGGAGTGAGCCCAGTTGCTCTTAGAATTGCCAAGAAGTTGGGAATGGAGTGAAGTAAGGGAGGGGGAGATTAGTAAAATAAAAAAAACGGAGAGCAGTGGAAGGTGTTCTGGGGAGGTAGAGGGAAAGATGGATCAAGGGTGGCTCAAAGCTTTTTAACTTTTACTCTAAGAGTGAAATGGGGACCATCACAGGAGTTTGAGTTTAGAATTAACATGGCTTATATCTGAACAGGTTCATCCTGGCTACTGGTTGGGAATAGACCAAATGGGAGGTCAGGATAGAGGCAGGTAGAAAGTTCATCTTCTTGGAGACAGACCAATGTTGGCTCAGACTCAGGTAGAGCTAGTGAGGAATGGTCAGATCCATACTGGGCTTGTTTTGAAGCAAGATTCAAAAGGATCGTCTGATGGATTAGGTGGAGAGGGCAAGAAAAGAAGGAGGCAAAGATGACTCCAATGTTTCTAGCCTAAGCAACTAGAAGAGTGCACTGCCATCACTTGAGATGAGAAAGGCTGTGGCTAATGAAGGCTTTTGGGAAGAGAGAATGAGCTTAGTTTGGCCATATTCATTTTGAGCTAACAGTGCCAAGTGGGCTTGTCATGCACGTGGTTGGATTATACAATACTAGAATGTGGCAGAGAAGTCTGGGCTGGAGTTTGCAATAAAAGCTTCCAGGAGACTTTCTGGCTTAGCATAGGTAATTGGTAATACTCTTATTTTTTCCTATCACAGATGATTATGTAGGGGTTAAACAGAATGATATATGTAAACAGAGTACCTGATACATAATAGGAACTCAACATATTTTAATTCCCTTCTGTTTCCTGCTTGAAATATTTATTTCTCTATTGACTATAAGATTGAGTCTATCTTTCTGTTTTAAAAAAATCAATTTTCTGCAAGAATAATAAAAGTCATACTATACATTTTGGCAGTCCTTTTAAAAATATAGCAAAAATAATCCCCTGATAAAATATTAATAATAGCGTTCAATAAATTATAAAACAGAACTTTCAGGTAGTGAGGTAAATTTTGGTTTGCACACAAGCTAAATGATCTAAAGAAAAAATGAAACAGAACTGAATTTTATGGATCTAAAATGTCATTCAACTTTTCCCAAATCTCTCTGGATTTTTAGCAATGATTCATAGTCCTTCAGGATGAAGAAGATGCAGAAAATGGGAAAGGTGATTGTTCAAACCATAGTTCCTAGTATACAGTGGAGGAACTATATTTGCTTGAAGGCACCGCTGAGGAGCCTTGGGAATACTCTAAAGAATTCTTTAAAGTCTACCATTATATTTTTTAAAGGGGTTTCTTGAGTTATAACAGCCTCTTCACCAAATTTTAAACTAGAAACCACCTAAGTTTGAATCCTATTTTACAGACAAGGTTAATGAGGACTAGAGTGATGAAATCGCTTGTCTAAGGCCACAATTAGCCAATTAGCAAAGCCAGGACTAGCCTACGCCTCCTAACTCTCACTATAATTGTCTTCCCACTCAAATAGTTTCTCTTGTTTTTTCAGTTACATCTTTTACTTAATAAGAAGCATTATTTCTTTGAAATCTCTTGTTTTATCTTAAAATTGTATTCAAATTTTATACTCCATAAGACATTGCCTTTGTTTGAAGACAAAGTTAAACTATCTGTCTGCTTCCTGGTCTTCTCACTCCTGCAGATCTTGGAGTAAGAATGAATTTCAGAACAAGGTCTGCATTTATTCTATGACTTTCCATATGTCTGAGACAGCATCAGATCACATTAAAACAAAAACAAAAACAAAAAAAGGACTAGTCAGTTTCCACTTTCTTTGCAAACTACTTTACTAATTGACTCCTTATGTGTGTATAAGAAACTTCAAGGCGGGGCGGGGCAGTTGCACAGGGCCTCATGCTCAGAATGGTCCTGTGCTTTGTTTAATACTTTGTATTTGAACCAGTGCTTCGTGGATGAAGTCCAATGGGATAGTGGAGCAGTGGGTGAGCAGTGGGTACACATCATGCATGTCTGCAGATATCCCTTGCTGCCTCGTCTGCATAGAATGCACATCATGGTGAATTTTGGTGGTCCCATGATTCCTGGGAGTTCCATGAGAGTCAATGTGAGAGTGACGTTAAGTATTTATGTCCATGACTAAGTGGGGAAGCTGACAGTCTCAAGAGGCCATGCTGTCTATTGGAACCAGAATTTGTTTTGAACTTTGCAACACAAGGTAATAGTGCTAGGAAACACAGATGACCAAGGGACCCTATGAAGGGGAGCAGAATATGCCACACCCAAACATGCCACTTTGCCATATTGATTGTTTTGAATTGAAAGGACTTGAGAAACAGCTGGTGCAAGCAGGACACTCTGACCCTCCTTTGTCTCCCTGAAAGAAGATTAATCTACCATATAAAAAGTATCCTCCCTGCACCAGGAGCGTAGAGCCATCCTTATCACCCATGATAGGGAATTTAGGCTGAGAAGGCTGTATAAACAAGCCTTGTTACTTCTTCACCAATTTACTACCCCAAACCTAAATCCCTTTGTCTTGCCAATTCTTCACAAATTTATTGTTTTCTTGTTTAAAAGGTATAAAAGCTTCCTGCTTTGGTCACTTCTTTAAGCCTCATATTTTTATAGGGTTCCCATACATAAGAAATTAAATTTGCATTTCTGTCATTAATTCATCTTATGTCAATTTAATTATTAGACAAGTCAAAGAACCTAGGCGGGAAGAATAATTTTTTTTTCTGTTTCTACACCTATCATATCTTTTATTTCTTGAATTTTTCACCTGTATTAACACAGTTATGCTGAAAATGATGACGTTGAAAGAAAAAGATAGGGTCATCCATAGTTCTTTTCATTTAACCTTTCCTTACTCAACAGTAAGCCAAAAGGAGAGAGTGTTGGTAGAATGTTCATGTATCAAGAAGTGAAATATAAGCAGTAAATTTTGTGTCATGTTTCCACTGTTCTGGTAAAAATGATATACATATTATGCATGATCTATTAAACACAAATTGCATAATTTTGACAATACATACAATTTAAATGTTCTTATATTTACATTGAACAATATAAAGATGAATAGTAAAATTCATGCTAATAACTTAAACTTTTGCTTTTTTCTTTACTTAGAAGTACATTGATTAAAAACCACAATAATAAGTAGAGAGATGTGGCAAGAGAAAGAAAACCATCTTATACTTTAGTATATTTAACAACACTTTTGCTCTGCTTTTTGAACAAGTGGTTTTTCATTATGCCCTGGGCCCTGCTAATTATGTATTCATTAACATTCACCCTGTGGTAATGAACTGGCATGGCACAGACTCTAGTAAGTACTTCAAGCATTATTAATTTATAGTTTAAGTGCTGTATATAGTAATTTAGAAATGGACTACCGACTTCTGAAAATCCTAATATAATTGCAAACTAAAATAATCTAGTCTCTGTTCTCCTCATATGTCCTAATGTCTTCTCCTTTTCTTCTCCTTGGACATCTGACGAAAGTTCCTAATTTGAGCCAACCCACCTCAGAAGTCCTTCTGTTTTTTAGTTAATTTGATTTTTAATGTAATTTAATTTTACTCTTCGATTTCAGACTCACTGCCTTCAAGGTCAAATACTCAGTTGGAGAAGAGAGAAAAGTCAATGATAAAAGTAATTTACTGTAAAGTGTGAATAATGGAGATACCTGACACTTTTGAGATATATTTATATTTTAAAGACTCACTTGTTGAGTCTAAATGACCTTAACATGTAAGAAACAATAATGTTAAGGGAGGAAACTTTGGGTTACTTTCTGCTAAGAAGGCCCTTCTACCCCAATCCACTTGAAAGAATGGGTTGTGGCCTATTTCTTAACAGCTGCACAAGATTTTTTGAAAATGAGGAGTGCTCAGACATAACCAAAAATGTTTCTAATCAACTGAAAAAGGCTTCACAATAACGAAATATATAGGTTTATTTTATATTTCTTTAAAACTCACCGTAAGAAAAAAAAAGCACTTCAAAATATGTAGTGCTAATTGGGAACTTAGCCTCCATTTGATTGCCTTTGTTAATATGACCTGTGTTCTTTCCATCCTGTCCTTATATCTCAGTCTGTCTGTAGCTACTTTGTAGCTTCAGGAGTTTGACTAAAAGACTCTCTGTGCTGAACTTATAAGGTACTGTCCCCCACCCTGATTCACTTCTCTATAGACAAGATGGTTTGGGGTTCCTTGGTGAACAGAAGGTGTGTAATGACTCATTGTGATATTACTGTTGTTGCCCTGTTAGAAAAAAGACTGACAATCTATTTACAACTTTCAGAGCACTGTTTAGCAGTATCTTTTAATCCATGTGGCAGAAGACTAAAAGACGTTTTCCCTGGGGCAGGTTTCTAGGTTAAAAGGAAGGCTCATCACCCAAGATTATTAAATTGGAGACTCTGTGATATTTATTGTCAATGACTTAAGTGGGATCTCTCAAAGTCTTGCATTTGCGCAGCCTTTCTTTCCTAAAACCTCAAAGTTTAATACATTTACAAGTAGTTTTCTTAAAAACAAACAAATAAAAACCAATCACCCCTAGACTGTTATATTCTATTTGGTCCTACTGAATTCCCATTGTTTTTTTTCCTCATTCACTGGACTAATAGTCTTTCTACATCTCTTTCAATTATTCCCCCTTTGAATGTACTTAATGAAACATAATAAGAACAGCTCCATTTATTGAGGGCTTACTGTATGGCAAGCATTGTTCTAAGCACATTACATGGATTGCTATTAATATCATCATTTTACAGATAAGAAGACTGAGATTCAGAAATGTTAACAAACTGACCAAATTATTAACGCTGGTAAGTGGAGGTACTACAATACAGATCTGGTTGGTCTGGTCTCAGCTATGCACTCACGCACTATTACACTTTTCAGTCTTTGTCTCAAACCAAATACACAGATTTATTTTTATGAATTCATCTTCACGCACCTATCGAATTTCTTTATATCAGTCTAGTTATAAGGCTCAAGTTTACCATGTCCCCGGAACTTTATAAATTATTCATTTAGATATCATCATTAACCTATTTTACAGGTGCCAAAATTGAAGCACAAAGAGATTAAATTACTTGGCCCAAGGTCTCAAAATATTTTGGAGCCAGAATTTAAATCCAGTTATTTTTATTGTTATGCTACATCTTAAATCTTCTGTGTCAGATTTAGCTTTCCTTATTCTTAAAAATCAATTTTCCATGCAACGTATACTAAATCCCCCCTTCCTTTTTAAGTTGGTGATGAGTTTAATTGTTAGAGCCAAATTTTTAGTAGCCAGAGTCAAAAGTTTTAGTTCCAAGCCTTAATATGCCAGTTGGCAACAGTGGTTTCATGGCCACAAACTGTGACTTTGTTTCCAACTAGCTACTTCCCAAATGCAAGCTGCTAATCATGAATCGGTGAATTATACACTTTTAAACATGGGCGTGACTTTATCATTCATCAAAAGTAGTTTCTTCATCTCATAGCTAATAAAGGCACAGAGAGGTTAGGTGGCATACCTGAGATCATACAGTAAATTAGTAGCAGAGCTGGGACATTAATTAGATCTGGGGTCTGTATCCCATACAACAAAGACAGCCTATATGGTTTATTTTTTCTACAGTGTCTTAAAAAATGTATTCATACATTCAGCAGATATTGAATGGCTACTACCATGTTTCCCCCAAAATAAGACCTAGCCAGACAATCAGCTCTAATGAGTCTTTTGGAGCAAAAATTAATATAAGACCCAGTATTATACTATATTATATTATGTTATGTTATGTTATGTTATGTTATGTTATGTTACGTTATGTTATATTATATTATACCTGATCTTATAGTAAAATAAGATTGGGTCTCATATTAAATTTTGCTCAAAAAGACACATTAGAGCTGATTGTCTGGCTAGGTCTTATTTTCAGGGAAACACGGTATATGCCAGATACTGTTGTAGGTGCTAGGGTTAAGGTTATAAAGAAAACAAACAAATAAACAAACAAATTTCTGCCCTCGTGGAGCTTTACAACCTGGCATTATACTAATAGAATGTACTGAGCTTTTAAATGATAAAATGTTATATGAATTTCATCACTTTGAATTTGATCACTGGTAAAAAAATTATTTAAGAAGCCCTGGCCTGAAATATGGATGATCCAAAGATATAATGTCTCAGAGACAGAAGAGCTAATCATCATACCTACTATTTTGTACATATAATCAAAGTCCACTTATTACACATAAATAAGGATAGTATGGATTTTGTAGTACTAATGGAAAGATGCAGGAAGAAGGTCCATGCTCTCAAGGATCTTAAGGATGATGTATGAGTCACATAGATTAGAGAAGAGTGTTTTACCCTCAAATTAAACTTCTTTAAGCAAATTTCATAGCATTTTAAATTTATGTTTTAGATGAGATCATAAAAATGGTGGCGTGAGGCGAGCCTCTTAAAATCTTCCCTGGAATTTACAACAGATTGAACAACTATAACTCTACAAAGGATGCCCTGTGCAGCAGACAAGCAAGACTAAGAGGCGCACTACTGAAATCATCCAAAAGTGGGCAAATTGTGGGAGCGGGGGAGGAGGGAACGGGGACGTGCGGAGATGGGGCTTTGTGGGCGCAGGACGCAGACACACTCAATGCTCTGAGTTTGCTGCATTCTGGAACTACTGAAGCTGTGGGAGAGGGAAGAACTCAGACTGCTAGGGCTTTGCTTATGGCCCACACGGCTGAGGGGACAGGATATAACAAGACTGAATCTAAAGCTCACGGCAGAGACCTTGGAGCAAAGATTGAGGGAAGAAGGCTGAAAACGGAGGTTTAAGCCCTCACTGCTAAGCAGAGAATGGAAGCCTTAGGCACTGAGCCTAGTTTCCCCCTCCCTATCCTCCCAGGGCTCGCCCCGCCCCCACCTGCCTGTGCTAAAAGTGGAACAGTAGCAGTGTCAGATCAAAAGAACAGAATATTTGGAGTTCTGAGAACTGTAGTATGCAGACATGGACTTGCAGCCCAACTAGTTCCGGCAAAGGGGAGGTAGCGTGGAAGTAGGACTGGCTATGGTGGTGGTCATTGCCATTGCTCTGGGCCACTTCTCACAACCCACACCGACCCTGTCCCACCTATCTGGGTGGATCCCTGCAGGAGTAAACAGAGCTGCTATAACACACGGGCTCTGAATCTGGTGCAGGAAGAGCTTTGGAACTTCAGAAGCTCTCCACGTCCCCTCAAGGTGGCGGTGCACTGTGACCCAGGAGACCTGTTCAAAGAGCAGAAGCCCGCCTTCCAGGGAATCCCCCCATTCTGTGAGAAGCTGGAATACTGCAGAGAAAATATAAAGCTACAGGGTAAGAGAGATAAAAGGCTGCATTCAGAGAGAAAATAAAACATTCTACAAACACCTACTGGAAAATAAAATAAAGACCACTTTCTATCAACCTGTTTCAGAACCCACTCATGTAGATGTCTAGGAAGAGAAATAATAAATCAGTAACTGCCATGAATAACCAAGGTTATAAGGCAGCTCAGAAAGAAAATGAAAACTCTCCAGAGAATGAACTTAAAGACATGGAAATATGTGACTTAAATGACAGAGAATTCAAGACTATAGTTCTTAAAAAAGTCAAAGCGATGCAAAAAAAACAGACAGGCAGTTTAACAAACCAAGAAACACAATCAAAGAACAACATGAACATCTTACCAAAGAGACTGAAATTTTTAAAAAGAACCAAATAGAATTTCTGGAGATTAAGAACTCAATAAAAGAGATGAAGAATGAAATAGCCAGCTTAGTACATAGAGTTCACCAGATGGGGGAGAGAATCAGTGACATCAAAGATAGAAATCTGGAAATGACACGAATGGAAGAAGAAAGAGACTTAAAAGAAATGAAAGAACTCTACAAGAACTTTCTGACTCCATCAGAAAGAGAAACATAAGAATAATGGGCAGACCAGAAGGAGAAGAAAGAGAGAAGGGAACTGAGAGTATATTCAAACAGATAGTTGATGAGAACTTCCTGAACTTGTGGAAAAAATTGGATCCTCAAATCCAAGAAGCAAATAGAACACTTAATTAGCTCAATCCCAACAGGCCTTCTCCAAGACACATTGTATTGAAGCTATCAAAAATTAATGACAAAGAAAGAATTCTCAAGGCAGCCAGGTAAAAGAAGATGGTAACCTACAAAGTAAAGCCCATTAGATTATAATCAGATTTTCCAGCCAAAATTCTACAAGCCAGGAGGGAATGGAATCAAATATTCAAACTTATGAAAGAGGGAAATTATAAGCCAAAAATAATATATCCAGCAAAGATATCCTTTAGATATGAAGGAGAAATAAAGACCTTTCCAGACATAAAGAAACTGAGGGAATTTCCTAATACATGACCTGCATTATAAGAAATTCTGAAGGAGGCTATTCAACCAGCATAAATAGGAGTAATTTGTGACAACCAAAAAAACCATAAAAGGGCAGAGAGTAAAGGCCTGAACTGGAATATGGGAATGGAGGAAGTATGCATGCTAAAGAAAATGGAATATTCTAAACTTTATATTCTAAACTTTCTTTTACATAAATTCTAAACTTTCTTTTATGTAAACTTAATAGTAACCACTCAAATAAAAATCCAGAACTGAAATACATAACATAATGAAAAAAGAAACAGAGGGAAAAATCATAGAATACTACGACACAGAAATAATAGACAATAACAAAAAGGGAAAGAACCAATGGAGACATAGTCTTACCAGAAAATCAAAGATAGAATGATAGGAAATGCTCACATATCAATAATTACCCTAAATATAAATGGATTGAACTCACCAATAAAAAGACAAAGAGTAGCAGATTGGATCAAAAAAACTAAATCCAACCACAGGCTATGTCCAAGAGACACGTCTCAGCTGCAAGGACAAACATAGACTCAAAGTGAAAGCATGGAAATTGACACTCCAAGCAAATGGTATCTAGAGAAAATCAGGTGTAACCATACTGATATCACATGAAACAGACTTCAGGATAAAAAAGGTAATAAGAGACAAAGATGGACATTTCATAATGATAAAGGGGACTATACAACAAGAACAGTAACAGTCATCAATATTTATGCCCCCATTCAGGGAGCATCAAATGTACCAAGCAACTACTGACAGAACTAAAGGGAGAAATTGATCATAACACAATTATAGTAAAGGACGTAAATACATCATTGACAGCCGTAAATAGATCATCCAAACAGAAAATAAATAATGAAATAGCAGCCCTACATGACACATTAGATGAAATGGACATAATTGACATATATAGAGCACTTCATCCTAAAACATCAGACTATACATTCTTTTCGAGTGTACATGGAACATTCTCAAGGATAGAACATATGTTGGGACATAAAACTAGCCTCAGCAAATTTAAGAAGACTGAAATCATACCAAGCATATTGTCTGATCACAAGGCTTTGAAATTGGATATCAACTGCAAAAAGAAAGCAGGAAAAACCACAAATATGTGGAGATTAAACAACATACTTTTAAAGAACGACTGGGTCAAGGAAGAAATAAGAGGAGAGATCAAAATATATATAGAAACAAATGACTTTATCTTGTAATGAAAATACATCCTACCAAAATTTTTGGGATGAAGCGAAAGCAGTTTTAAGAGGGAAACTCATATCAGTGCAGTCCTATGTCAAGAATCAAGAAAACTCCCCAATAAATAACCTCATGTTACATCTTAAAGAATTAGAAAAAAAAAGAAAAAATGAAACCCAAGTTCAGCAGAAGAAAGAAAATAAAAATCAGAGCAGAACTAAATGAAATAGAGAACAAAAAGTCAATAGAAAATGTGACAAAGCTGGTTCTTTGAAAAGATTAATAAAATTGATAAACCCTTGGCTAGACTCACTAAGACCAAAAGAGAAAAGATAGTAATAAACAAAATTATAAATAAAAACGGGAAGTTATCACGGACACCACAGAAATACAAAGGATCATCCAAGAATACTATGAAGGACTATATGCCACCGAATTCAATAACCTAGAAGAAATGGACAAATTCTTGGAAACATATAGCCTTCCTAGGCTGAATCACGAAGAATTGGAAAACTTAAATAGACCAATCACAAGTAAGGCAATTGAATCAGTCATCTGAAACCTTCCCAAAAGCAAAAGTCCAGGACCAGAAGGTTTCACTAATGAATTCTACCAAACTTTCAAAGAGTATTTAATACATGTCCTACTCAAACACTTCCAAACATTTGAAGAAGAGACAGTACTCCCTAACTCATTTTATGAGGCCAACATTAACCCTGATACCAAAAACTGGTAAGGATAAACAAAAAAGAAAACTACAGACCAATATGTATAATGAATACAGATGCAAAAATCCTAAACAAAATTCAAGCAAATCGAATGCAACAATGCATTAAAAAGATTATTCATCATGACCAAGTGGGGTTCATCCCCAGGGCACAAGGGTGGTTCAACATCTGCAAATCCATCAACGTGATACATCACATAAACAAAATAAAGGACAAAAATTATATGATTGTATCAACTGATGCAGAAAATGCGTTTGGCAAGATACAACATCCCTTTATGAGTGAAGCACTTAATAAAATAGGTATAGAAGGAAAATACCTTAACATAGTAAAGGCCATATATGACAAACCGTCAGTGAATATCATAATTAATGGTGAAAAACTGAACCCATTTGCTCTATGTTCAGGAAAATGACTCAGCTGTCCCCAATCACCTCTGCATTTCAACATAGTGTTGGAAGTCCTTGCCAGAGCAATCAGGCAAGAGAAAGAATGAAAGACATCCAAATTGGGAATGAAGAAGTTAAATTGTCACTCTTTGAAGATGACATGATGCTATAACAGAAAACCCTTAAGATGCCGCCAAATAGCTACCAGAAACAATAAATGAATACAGTAAAGTTGCCAGCTACAAAAATCAATGTACAAAAGCCCTTTGCATTCCTACATACTAACAATGAAATCTCAGAAAAAGAAAAAAACAAAAAAGCAATTCCTTTTGTAACTGCAGCAAAAAGAATAAAATCCTTATGAATAAACTTAACCAGGGATGTGAAAGACCTATATGCTGAAAACTGTATGATATTTTTAAAAGAAATTGAAGAAGACACAAGAAATGGAAAGACATTCCATTCTCATGTTTTGGAAGAATCAACATCTTTAAAATGACTATATTACTCAAAGCAATATACAGTTTTAATGCAATCCCCATCAAAATCCCAGTTGAATTTTTTTTTAAAGAAATAGAACAAAAAATAATGAGATTTGTATGGAACCAAAAAAGACCCCAAATAACCAAAGCAATCCTAAGAAACAAGAACAATGCTGGAGGTATCACACTCCCTGACTTTATCTTGTACTACAGGGCAACAATAAAGCAATATGATATTGGCAGAAAAACAGACACACAGACCAATGGAATAGAACTGAGAACCCAGAATTAAACCCACATAAATATGGACAGATAGTTTTTGACAAAGAAGCATAAAACATACAATGGAGAAAAGACAGCCTCTTCAATAAATGGTGCTGGGAGAATTGGAAAGCCACGTGCAAAAGAATGAAACTGGACTGCTATCTGTAACCATGTACAAAAATTAATTCAAAATGGATCAAAGACTTAAGCATAAAACTTGAAACAATAAACTGCATAGAAGAAAACATAGGTACTAAACTTATGGACCTTGAGTTCAAAGAGCATTTTATGAATTTGACTCCAAAGGCAAGGGAAGTAAAAGTTAAAATAAATGAATGGAACTACATCAAACTAAAAAGTTTTGCACAGCAAAAGAAACTATCAACAAAATAAAGAGGCAAGCAACTGAATGGGAGAAGATTTTTGCAAGTAGTGCCTCCAATAGGGGGTTAATATCCAAAATATATAAGGAATTCATACAACTCAACCAAAAATAAAACAACCCAATTGAAAAATGGGCAGAGGATCTGAAGAGCCGTTTCTTCAAAGAGGACATACAAATGGCAAATAGGCATATAAAAAATGCTCAACATCACTAATCATCAGAGAAGTACAAATAAAAATCACAATGAGATATCTCCTCACACCAGTTAAAATGGCTATCATCAACAAGACAAATAGTGTCAAGTGTTGGAGAGGCTGTGGAGAAAAAGGAACCCTCATACACTATTGGTGGGAATGCAGACTGGTGCAGCCGCTGTGGAAGGCAGTACGGAGGTTTCTCAAAAAATTAAGAATAGAATTACTATATGACCCAGCAATCCCTCTCCTGGGTATCTACCCCAAAATTCTGAAAACATTTATCCATAAAGACATGTGTGTTCCAATGTACATTGCAGCTTTATTTATGGTGGCCAAGACATAGAAACAACTAAAATGTCCTTAATAGATGAATGGATAAAGAAGTTGTGGTATATATACACAATATAATACTATTCTGCCATAAGAAAAAATGAAATAGTACTATTTGTGACAATATGGATGGATCTTGAGATTATAATGCTAAGCCAAATAAGTCAGACAGAAAATGTAGAGAGCCATATGATTTCACTGATATGTGGTATATAAAATAGAAAACAACAAAAGAGAAACAAATGAAGAAACAAAAACTTATACAGAGACAACAGTTTAGGGGTTATCAGAGGGTAAGGGGTAGGAGGGCTCTAGAAGAGGGTGAACAGTGTCTAACATATGGTGATGGAAAGAGAACTGACTCTGGGTGGCGAACACACAATGTGACATATGGATAATGTATTACAGAATTGTACACTTGAAATTTATGTAACTTTACTAACAATTGTCATCCCAATAAACTTTCATTGAAAAAAATTACCTTTTACTCGGCAACAATTAAAAATCATTCTCTGTAACTGCTGAGAATCAGTGCTATATTTAAGTGAATAAACTGAAATCTCAAAGCCCATGTTAAATATTCTGAAATTGATCTATTTTAAGTCTTTTAAAATTAGGCATATGCTATTTTATGTCAATTTGTCCAGGAGCAGAGAAATAACAATAATATCGTGTAAATTTGCCTCTAAATCAATATACAAGCTCTTCTACTAGCCAATAATTATTATAATGAAGTGACGAAATTGAGCCCTTGGTCACAAAGGCTGGCTGCGTTTGCTTTTAGTCTGAATAGAAATAGTCACCCCAAAGATATTTCATAATAGAAAACCAAAAGCAGTGTTTAAAGAACTATACTAGGCCTATTCTTTAATTACCATATTTTGCAATGTCAATGCACATCATTATCTGTAATAACCACAGTTTTAAAAAATGTAGTTATGTTTTGAGCTGATCGAAAACTATGCTTTAGCATCTTCCAAGACAGTAAATGTATAACGTCAGTATAACTCACCTACCTAATAAGTACATCAAGTAGATATGGTTGATATCAGGTCTCCTGAAGACTCTGCCATTGAAGGATAACACTAAAACATCCTGATCTAAAATTCATCAATAGTAACACATGAGAAGACATAATAAGCCAATATATAATTTTTTGTTACAAATTTATAACCATCTTCACTCACAAACTTGATAAATGCTAAATTGAAGATACCTCTTCTAATATATATATATATACTCACTATTCAAAAGTATATATTTTTTTATTATGGAATCCTTATTCACTACTTTTGAGAGAGAGAGAGATACACCGAAATTCACAAAAACAACAACAACAAAAACACCCTGAATGGCAACTGTTGGAAAAAAATCCAAAGGGTGAATTAACAGTTGTAGTTGAACTACCTTTTATTATTCATACCTGCAAGTCGTGCTCAAGAAATACAGTGAATGTCTAAATTAAAAATAATTTATTACAGTAAAAGACATATTGCCATTAATCCCCCTCAAAGTACTCCCCCTCACTTCAAACACACTTATCCCACAATTCTTGCCCTTTATGAAGCAGCTCTGGAACTCCTCTTTCATGAATGTTTTTAGTTGTGCTGTCATGGCTGTTTCAATGTCCTGAAACGATTCAAAACATTTACCTTTCGTGGTCATTTTGATTTTGGGGAACAGCCACAAGTTGCATGGTGCCAGATGCAGTGAATAAGTTAGATGAGGACACAGAGTAATGTTTTAATTTGACAGAAATTGCCTTATATTAGAAGTGATGTATGAAACAGAACCTTTCCGTTGTGATCAACAAATGTGGTGAATGCTGCTGCCGAGTGCCATCCAACAGAAAAGCAGGGATCTTCAGTATGGGAGGCAGCAGGTCAAACCTTAGTAACAGTGTGTGACAAGTTTCAACTTGTTCGGTGCAGTCAGTCGGGTGTGAGCTACAGTTAAGAGAAGTTGTGTTTTAAAGTGTGCCATAAATCATCGTGATGGATCATGACAACGCATTATGTCACACATCCTTTCTGGTATATGGTAATTTCTGCCAAATAAAAACTTTACAGTGTGTCCTCATCTAGTTTGTTTACTGGATCTGGCACTGTGCTACTTCTGGCTCTTCCCCAAAGTCAAAATGACCATGAAAGGTTAACATTTTGAATCAATTCAGGACATCGAGGCAGCCAAGACAGCACAACTAAAGACGTTCACAAAAGAGGAGTTCCAGAACTGTTTCAGAAAGTTACAAGAACGATGAGATAAGTATGTTCAAAATGAGGGGGAGTATTTTGAGGAGGATTAATGGCAATGTGTCTTTTACTGTAGTAATTGTTTTTTAATTTAAACGTTCACCATATTTCTTGATCGTACCTCATATATTCCTCACTGTTCCTTTAGAAGACCCAGTGAGGCAAACATGTTACAGGTGACAAGTTTAGCCCATCCATGTGAAAGCATACTGTAAATTGTAGAGTTCCCCAAAAAAAGAAGTTTGTTGTAACTTAGTTTCTTTGGTTTCCTCATGGTTTACATTGGGCAGTAGAAGTAAATTGTGCACATGCTTTCCATTGTCAATGCCATCACAATAAATTGTCTGTTAAAATGCTAACTTTTATAGTACTTAGGTGAGACAGTCTACTCCTGAGGCAAAAACAATGAACTGAAAGACAGGGAGGAAGCCTCTTTTTATTTTCTTTATTGCCATCATAGGTGGATCAGTGTGGAGGGCTAACTCTAGAAAATGCTATGGATACTAATTTTGTCGTGGGCATTTTTCTGTGTCCTTTTTCAGTACATTTGTCTCATTTTTATATATTTTTTTCAAATTTTGTTATTAAAGTTTGTCTTCATTAAACTCTAATACCTGACAAAAAGTGGCCCAGCCCAGAGAGCTTCTTCATCTCTGCATACCTAAGACAATCCATCCTAACTAAGAGGCATTCAGTGGCATGGCCATAAAAAGCTCATTCAGCTTCTTCAGGTAGTGCCAACTGGGACCAATAAAAAAACCTTCAGTAAAACCAGATAAACCCAACAGACAGAAATAACAATGGAAAGGCACTGATAGATAAACTGCCATTGGAACCATGGCCCAAAAAAAGTAGAAGAGGACCTGCATATTAGATTTATACTGACTACTACTTATAAAATATTTAAATATAATAGGACTAAAGGTCTTCTAACTTAACAGACAAAATGTCCAGGATACAATTAAAAAACTACCTGTCATACCAAAAAACCCCACAAAAAAACAAACAAACAAAAAAACACATCACAATTTACATGAGAAAGAACAATCTTGATGTCAAGAATGAGATGAGTCAGATGGTTGAATTACCTGACAAAGATTTTAAAAAGCTATCAAATAACTGTTTCAACAGTCAATTACATAGTCTTTTGGAACATATGGAAATATAAAAAATTTCAGCAAATAAATATGTTATAAAAAATAACCAAATGGAAATTATAGAATTGAAAAATATAACAATAACAGAAATAATAAAAGAAAACTTGGTGGATGGGCTCAAAAGAAGACTAGAGAGGATAGAGAACAGATCAATTGAATTTACTCAATTTGAACAACAGAGAAAAGATAATATTTTTAAAATAAACAGAAATTTCAGGGGCCTTTAGGTCAGTAACAAAATATCCTACATTTATATCGCTGGACTCCCAAAAGGAGAGGAGAAAGAGAATGGGTGGGCCTGAAAGAATATTCAAAGAAATAGTGGCTGAACACTTCCCAAATCTGGTAAAATACACACATCTACAGTTTCAAGGAGCTGAGAAAATCCCAAACAGAAAAAAATACACAAAAAAGAAATACACACCAAGACACATTATAATGAAACTTCTGGCTGTGAAAAACAAAGAAAATATTTGAAGGCAGCCAAAGAGATACAAGTGTTTTTATAGAACACCAATTTGAATAACAGCAGATTTCACATTTGAAACCATGGAATACAGAAGAAAGTGGCAAAATATTTTTCAAATGACGAAAGAAGAAAACTGCCAACTGCAAATTCAGTATTCAGCAAAAGTATTCTTCAGAAATGAAGAGGAAATAAAGACATTCTTATACATAGGGAAATTAAAAGAATTTGTCACTAGCAAACTTAACTCTAAAGACTGGCTACAGAGAGTTCTTTAAACAGAAAGGAAATAATAAAAGAAAGAATCTTGGAGCATAAGGGAAAAAGAAACAAAAACAAAATCAGAAATACAGCCATATATATATATACATACATATATATACGTATATACATATATACGTATATATATATGTATATATATATTCCTTTTAATTATGAGCTCCATAAATAATATTTGATTATTGAAAAAAGAGGCAATCTGATATTCAAGACAATGACATCTAAATGTGTGGGAGGTAAGGAACCTAAACAGAAGTGAGATTTCCATATATTCAGGTGGTAAAATGTTGGTACCAGTAGGCTGTAATAAGTCACATATGTATATTATAATACCCAGAGTAACCACTATGAAAACTATGAAATGAAATACACTCGAAACCACTGTAGAGAAAATATTTCAAATCACATACGTGATAAGGGATTAATATGCAGCACATAGAAAGAACACTTATAATTCAACAATGACAAGAACAAATAACTCAATTGAAAAATGATCAAAGGACTTGAATAGACAGTTATCCACAGAATATATACAGTCAATTAGCCCATGAAAAGATGATTGACATCACTAATCAGTAGGGTAATGCAAATCAAAACCATGTGAATGCCTCACACTTCTTAGAATGTCAGTCATCAAAAAGATAAGAAATAAGTGTTGGTGAGGATGTGGGGAAAAGGAAACCCTTGTGTACCATTGATGGGAATGTAAATTTGTGCAGCTACTATGGAAAACAGTATGAGGTACCCCCCAAACTAAAAATAGAACTACCTTATGACTCAGCAATTCCACTCCTGGGTTTATATCCAAAGGAAATGCAAAAAGGATATTGAAGAGATATATGCACTCCCGTGTTCATTGCAGTATTATTCATAATACCCAAGATAGGGAAACAATGGATGAATGGATAAAGATGTTATATATTTTTTCCAATAGCATGTTATTTATATATGTATACATATATACACTATGCTGTACATTAGATCCTCACAACTTATTCATCTTCTAACTGGAAGTTTATATTCTTTGACCAACATTTTCCCTTTTTTTCCAACTTCCAACCCCTGGTAACAACTTGTCTACTCTCTGTATCTATGAGTTCCGCTTTTTTTAGATTCCACATATAAGTGACATAATACAGTATTTGTCTTTCTCTGTCTGACTTATTTCACTTCACATAATACCCTTAAGGTCCATCCATATTGCTACAAATGGCAGAATTTTCTTTTTTTTTCATGGCTGAATAATATCAATTAAATATGAATAAGTTCTGGGGCTATAACATACAGTATGGTTATTATAGTTAATACTACAGAGGGTGATAAAAATGTATACACATTTTAAGAAAGGAAAACTATACTTAAATTATAATACTCAATATATTCTGATAACAAAAGATGAATACAAGTCATGTTTGACTTCTGCAATTACAAGAGGAGCTCAAAGTGGTTACCATCAAAGTCCAGACACTTCTGATTATGGTGAACTACTGCTTGAGCAACACTGACCAAAGTGTCCACTTGTATACATTTTTTGGGTACCCCTGGTATGTTATATACTTTCAAGTTGCCAAGAGAGTAGATCTTAAATGTTCTTACCACACACAGACACACACACACACACACACACACACACACACACACACACACACACGGTAACTATGTAACATGCTGGAGGTGTTAGCTAAGGCTATGGTGGTAATCATTTTGCCACCAGTTGACATGTAATATTGCATAAATTTAAGGTATGCAATGTATTGATTTGACACACTTATATATTGTGTGACACACTTATATATTGTCAAATCAATACATTGCATACCTTAAATTTATGCAATATTACATGTCAATTATCTCAAAGCTGGAAATAAAAAAAATAAAATAAAATAAAATAAAATAAAAAAGTAAAATAGAATGGTGCAGCTGCTGTGGAAAACAGCATGGTGGTTCTTAGAAATACTAAACATAGAATTACTATATAATACAGCAATTCCACTTCTGGTATATAACCAAAAGAATTGAAAGCAGATACTCTATATCTAACAGATATTTGTAAGCTCATGTTCACAGCAGCCTCATTCAGAATCGCCCAAAGGTAGAAACAACCAAACTATCCATTGATAGATCAATGAATAAACAAAGTGTGTTATGCAAACAATTGAATATTATTCAGCCTTATTAAAATTCTAATGCATGCTATAACATGGGTAAACCTAGAAGACATTATGTTAAGTAAAATAAGTCAAACACAAAATGACAAATATTGCATGATTCCACTTATATGAGGTTCTTAGTATAAGCAAATCATAGAGAAAGCCGAACAGTGGTTATTAGGGGCTCAGGGAAAAGGGGTTTGTGGAGTTAGTGTTTAATGGATATGGAGTTTCAGTTTGAGATGATGAAAAAGTTCTGCAGCTGATGGTGATGACAGTTGCACAACAATGTCAATGTATTTACTGCTACTGAACAGTATACAGTTGTGCACTGCAAAATGTTTTGGTCAGTGATGGACTGCACACATAACGGTGTGCATGACATTACCTATAATGGATCTGAAAAGTTAATACCATCTAGTGACATTGTAGCCAAGGTAAGGTTGTAGTGCAATACATTACTCACGCGTTTATGGTGATGCTGGGGTAAACAAACCTACTGTGTGTCAACTATATCTTAAAAAAAAAGAGAAAAAACCTGCCGTGCTGCCAGTCATACAAAAGTATAGCACATACAATTATGTACAGTACATAGCACTTGGTAGTGATAATAAATGACTACCCTACTGGTTTATGAATTTACTATCCTATATTTTTTATCTTTATTTTAGAGTGTCCTCTTTATAGTTATAAAAAAATGTTTGCTGTAGAACAGTATGCCATGTTACAGTGGTAGCAGCCTGGTACATTTCATTTATTCTGTCTGTTGATTGTATCATTTTTTTTCTCATGCTTAATTTAATCTTGTGTTGTTTTACGCAGTAACATGCTGTACAGGCTTGTACTCCAGTAGCAATAAGCTGTACTGTATAAGCACCTAGGTTTGTGTAAGTGCACTCTATAATGTTCATATAAAGACAACATCACCTAATGATGCATTTCTCAGAACGTATTTCCATAGTTGTCAAGTGGTGCATCATTGCACTCTTAAGAATGGTTAAAGTGGTAAATTTTATATTATATATATTTTATTACAATAAGAATTATAAATAAATCAACAGTGACTCATAGAAACGTTCAACTAATGCACAGAAAGGGAAGAAAAGAGAAACAGAACAAAACCAGAGTAAATAACAACAAAAAACACAATGAAATGGGCAACTTATGCGCTAACATTCCAATAATTCCCTTATGTATAAATAGCCTAAATACAATCAATGATAAAAGGATCAGTCTGTTAGACATAACGGTTCTAATCATAAATGTGTATGCAAGAAACAGAATGTCAAAATACATAAAACAGAAACTGATAGAGCTGCAAAGTAAAACAGAAAAATCCACAATTATAGTTGGGACTTCAACACTGTCCACTTAAAAACTGATAGAACCACCAGAGTCAGAAAAGATAGAGAAGATTTGAACACAATCAACTAACAGAATCTAATTGACATATGCAGAACTACACCCAACAGCAGAGTATACTTTTATAACTGAACATTCACTGAAACTTCAAGATAGGTCAGATCCTGGGCCATAAAACAAACCTCAACAAAATTACCAGTATTGAAATCATAGATGATGTGTTCTCCAACCATAATGGATTCAAACTAGAAATGAGTAACAGAAAGCTAACAATTTTTTTTCTAAATGAGTAGACATTAAACTATAGACTTCTAAATAATCCAGTTGTCAAAGAGCAAGTCTCAATGAAAAAATTTAAAAATATATAGACTGAAGGGAAAAGAAACTCAAAATATGTAGGGTGCAGTTTAAGCAGTGCTGAAAGAGAAATTTATTGTACTAGAAATGAGAAAAAGTCTCAAATCAATAATTTCAGTTTCACAAGAAACTAGAAAAGGATTAACAAAAGAAACCCAAGGCAGCAATAGAAAAAAATCAGTGAATGAGTCCACTTATATATGAATTTTTTCAATAATATATTGGAAAATTTTTGCATATTTGTGGCAATTTGAAAAAAACTAGCAGATGAACTGTGTAGCCTAAAAAATATCAAAAAAAAAAGAAAAAGTCATGAAGGCATAACATGTATGCATGTATTTTCTCTTCCTTATGATTTTCTTAATAACATTTTCTTTTGTCTAGCGTACTTTGTAAGAATGCAGTGTAGAACCCATATACAAAATGTACTAATTGACTAAATTATCGGTAAGATTTCTCGCTAACGGTAGGCTATTAGTACTTAAATTTTTAGGGAGTCAAAAGTTATACATGGATTTCCGACTATGCGGGGGTTGGTGCCCCTGACCCGTAGTTGTTCAAGGATCAACTGTAGTAGTAAATTTAATTTAACAATGTATAAACAGAATTACACACCATGACCAACTGGCACAATGTTGGTTCAACATACTAAAATCAGTCAATGCAATCCAAGTTACCAAAAGCTAAAGAAGAAAATATCATATGATCATATAAATTTACATTAAAAGACTATTTGACAAAATTCAACATACATTTATGTTAATAACTCTCAGGAGATTAAGAATAGAGGAAAATTACCTCAGCTTGATAAAGAACAATATAAAAAATCTATAGCTAACATCATACTTAAATATCACACTTGAATACTATCTGCTTTTCCCTAAGATCAGAAACAAGGCAAGGATGACTGCTCTTACCACTTTATATTCAACATAATACCAGAAGTTTTAGCCACTGTATTAAGGCAGGAGAAAAGCATACAGATTGAAAAGGAAGAAATAAAATGTCTCTATTTGAAGATCATATGACTGTCTATATAGGAGATTCCAAGTAATCTAAAGAAAAAAAAAACCCAAACAAATAAAAACAAAAAAACTTTAGCACTAATAAGTGATTTTAGCAATTCTGCAGGATACAACATCAACATCCAGAGATCAATCACATTTCTGTATACTAACAATGCATGTGTGGAAAAAAATTGAAAACACAATGACAAAGAATAAAAATGAGAAATCAATCTACTCATATTAAGGCTTAATACATAGCTACAGTTAAGACAGTTTGGTACTGGTAGAAGTAGAGACAATTCTATGGAACAGAATAAAGAAACCCAAAATGGACCCACACCATTATGCTCAGCAGGTTTTTGACAAAGGTGTGAAAACAATTCAATGGATGAAGGGATAACCTGTCAACAAATAGTGTTTGAGCAATTAGATATCCACAGGCAAACAAAATAAACCTCAACCTACACCTCACACCTTATATAAAACTTAACTCAGGATGGATTATGAATTCAAATATAAAATGTAAAACTATAAAACTTTAAGGAAAAAAACCAAAAATCGTTGGGAAATTTGACTGAACAGTTTTTCGAGTTGACACTATAGAAGACCATGCATAGAAAAAAATGGATAAATCTACTTCATCAAAATTAAAAAGTGTTGCTCTGTGAACATTCATGTGAAGAGGATGAAAAGCTACAAAGTAGGAGAAAATACTTGCGTATCACTTATCTAACAAAGGACTACTATCTAGAATAAAGAACTCTCAAATTCAAAAGCAATAAAAAACTCAAATCAAACAGAAATTGTGCAAAAGCCTTGAGTAGACATTTCAACAAAGAGAGTATACTGATGGCAAATAAATACATAAAAAGATATTGAATATCATTGACCATCAGAGAAGTGCAAATTCAATCATAACAATGATATACAACTATGAGAAGTGTTAACATAAGTGATAGTAACAACATCAAATGCTGATAAAGATGAAGAGAAATTGGATCATTCACCTCTGGCTGGTGGGAAGGGAAAATGACATAGAAACTCTGGAAAACAGTCTAGCAGTTTCTTATAAAACTAAATATACAACTACAATATGACTCAGCAATTGCACATTTATTGTAGAAAAATGAAAACTTAATATAAGTTAAGAATATAATTAATATAAGACCCGGTCTTATTTTACTATAATGTAAAACCGAGTCTTATATAAGAATGGGTCTTTTTTTTTTTGCTCCAAAAGATGCATTAGAGCTGACTGCCCAGCTAGGTCTTATTTTAGGGGAAACAGGGTATATTTATAGCAGCTTTATTCATAATAGCCAACACCTTTAAAAAGACCAGGTGTCTTTCAAGTGATGAACAGCTAAACATGCAATGGAATAGTACTCTGCAATAAAAAGTGTGAACTATTAATATAAGCAACTGCTTGGATGAATCTCTAGGACATTAGATGAATGAAAAAAGGCGATCTTAAAAAGTTACATATCATTTATAAATGATATCATTTTTAAAGTGTCAAAATTGAGACAGAGAACAGATTAGTTCTTACCAGAATGTAGGGATGGGGGTGGGGTGGAAGATAGCACCTGAGGGAGGTGGGTGTGCCTATAAAAGGTCTCACGAGGGATCCTGTGGTGACTGAAATGTTCTGTATCTTGACTGTGATGGTAGATTCATAACCTAAGTACAAGTGATAAAATTATACAGAACTAAGTATACAAACATACATACCCACAAATTAATACAAGTAAAATTGTTGAAACCTTAATAATATTGGTGAATTTTATCAATGTCAATATCCTGGTTGTGATATACTCTAGTTTTTCAAAATGTTACCATTGGTGGAAACTGGGTAAAGTATTCATGGTATCTCTCTATTATTTCTTTTCTTTTTTTTATTAAAGTTTATTGGGGTGACAATTGTTAGTAAAGTTACATAGATTTCAGGTGTGCAATTCTGTAATACATCATCTATATCTCACATTATGTGTTTACCACCCAGAGTCACCTCTCTTTCCATCACCATATATTTGATCCCCCTTACCCTCATTTCCCAGTCCCCTTCCCCCTTCCCCTCTGATAACCACTAAACTATTGTCTATGTCTATGAGTTTTTGTTTCTTTATTTGTTTGTCTTATTTTTTGGTTGTTTTCAGTTTTATATACCACATATCAGTGAAATCATATGGTTCTCTGCTTTTTCTGTCTGACTTAGTTTGTTAGCATTATAATCTCAAGATCCACCCATGTTGTCACAAAGTGTCCTATTTCATTTTTTTTATGGCAGTATTCCATTGTGTATATATACCACAACTTCTTTATCCATTCATCTATCGAAGGACACTTTTGTTGTTTCCATGTCTTGGCCACTGTAAATAAAGCTGCAATGAACATTGGAGCACACACATCTTTATGGATAAATGTTTTCAGATTTTTTGGGTAGATAACCAGGAGAGGGATTGCTGGTCGTATGGTAATTCTATTCATAATGTTTTGAGGAACATCCACACTGCTTTCCACAGCGGCTGCACCAATCTGCATTCTCATGAACAGAGTATGAGGGTTCCTTTTTCTCCACAGCCTCTTCAACATTTGTTACTATTTGTCTTGTTGATTATAGCCATTCTAACTGGGGTGAGGTGATATCTCATTGTGGTTTTTATTTGCATTTCTCTGATGATTAGTGATGTTGAGCATTTCTTCACATGTCTAGACATTTTTAAAAGAAATTGAGGATGACACAATGAAATAGAAAGACATTCGATGCTCATGGATTGGAAGAATCAACATAGTAAAAATGGCCATATTACCCAAAGTAATATACAGATTTAATGCCATCCCCATCAAAATCCAAACGGCATTTTTTAAAGAAACAGAACAAAAAAATCATCAGATTTGCATAGAACCACAAAGACCCTGAATAGCTAAAGCAATCCTAAGAAAAAAGGAACAATGCTGGAGGTATCACACTCCCTGACTTCACCTGTACCACAGGGCAACGATAATCAAAACAGTATGATACTGGCAGAAAAACAGACACGCAGAACAATGGAATAGAATTTAGAACTCAGAAATAAATCCACATAAATATGGACAGATAATTTTTGACAAAGAAGCATAAAACAGACAATGGAGAAAAGACATCCTCTTCAATAAATGGTGCTGGGAGAATTGGATAGCCACATGCAAAAGAATGAAACTAGACTGCCATCTGTCACCATGTACCAAAATTAACTCAAAATTGGATCGAAGACCTAAACATAAGACCTGAAACAATAAACTGCATAGAAAAATAACGTAGGTACTAAACTATGAACCTTGGGTTCAAAGATCAATTTATGAATTTTACTCCAAAGGCAAGGAAAGTAAAAGCTAATCTAAAACAATGGGATGATATCAAACTAAACGGCTTCTGCACAGCAAAAGAAACCATCGACAAAATAAAGAGGCAACCAACTGAATGGGAGACGATTTTTGCAAACAGTGCGTCCAATAAGTGGCTAACATCCAAAATATATAAGGAACTCATACAACTCAACAACAAAAATGTAACAATCCAATTAAAAAACGGGCAGAGGACTTGAAGAGACATTTCTTCAAAGAGGACATACAAATGGACAATAGACAGGAAAAAATGCTCTCTATTATTTCTTAAAACTGCATGTGAGTCTACAATGATCTCAAAAACATTTTCAATTAAAAAAACATTAAGCTTAGTTTAAATTTAAGGTCCAATGAAAATCCTAATATTCATGAATGATAATACAAGACAATAGAACAATTTATATTTCCAATATAGTATGTGCTAAACTCATCATAAATTTACTTTATGTTTGTGATTTGAATTTTAATTTTTTCTCGGATAATATGTTTTATTGTGGTAAAATATATAAACAAAATGACCATTTCAACAATTCTTAAGTATGCAGTTCATTGGCATTAAGTACATTCACAATGCTGTACAACCATCATCACTATTTATTTCCAGAATGTTTTCATCATCCCAAACAGAAATGCTATACCTATTAAGTCATAACTTCATATTTGTCCTTCTTCTCCACACTGGTAATCACTATTTTACTTCCGTCTCTATGAATTTATCTATTTTAGATACCTCATATAAGTGGAAACACATAATATTTGTCTGGCTTCTTTCATTTATCATAATGTCGTCTAGGTTAGTCCATGTTATAGCATGTATCAGAATTTCATAAAGCTATATAAGCACATTTAATTTATTGATTCATCAAAAGGTTGCTTCCACCTTTGATTATTGTGAGTATGCTGCTGTAAACATGGGTGTATAAATATCAGTTTAAGTCCCTGCTTTCAATTCTTTTGGGTATATACCAGAGATGGAATTGGTGTATCACATGGTAATTCTATGTTTAACTTTTTGAGGAACTTCCATACTGCTTTCCATAATGAGTGCACAATTTAAATTTTCACCAGCAATGCACAAGAGTTCCAATTTCTCCACATCCTCACCAACACACACACACGTGCGTGCACACACACACTCACACACACACACACACCAGCCAACTCAAGGGTGTGAAGTGGTACCTCACTGTGGTTTTGATTTGCATTTCCCTAATGTGGACAATAATTTTTAAGACACATTCATTTAAGCGTGAAAAGAGCACAACCTGTTCCACCCTTGTGATCAGAAAAATAAATTACTTTGAATCTTATGCTATAAATGTCCATATATTACCTATACTCAAGGAAGATAACCTTAAAATATATACAGCAAATTACAAGCATCTATTGTTGCAGTTCTCATTAATGTGTACTGTTTGTTGTGAATAGTTTAAAAAAATATTCCAGTTCCCTCAATGATCTGATCTCAGCCCTCAATGAAAGATTTCATGTTTCCCTATAGAATTAACTAAAGCTCAGTTTGCTGAACTCCCAGGTGTATTTTTATTTTAAATTGTTATTAATTAAAATAAATACATCCTTAATGTTTTACTGTATGAATGATGCAATACTTGGATGGGCAGAGCACTGAGTCTAGTTCTAGTCCTTGTTCTTCCTCTCTAGTTGTGTCATTGTAAACCAGTCACATAATTCTTTACAAGACTCTGTTGTCTTGGATGAGGAGAACAGGTATCAGAGCCTGGTATCATTGCTCAGGTATCAGAGCCTGGGCAAGTCTTCGCTCCATCACTCCCAGTCAAACTCTTAGTGTATCAGGTCCTTGTCTGTAAGATGTGAAAAGTAATACACTCACTGCACCTTACATTTCCTCTGTCAGAATCCAATAAGGTACCTCAGGAGGCAAAGGTAAAGACAGACTGTCAGGGGCTGTTGCAGAGGTTTAGCTGTGAGGGGATGACGGCTTTGAGTAGGCTGGTGGGCGGGCAGGTGGGAAGAACTGGAAAGGTTCTATACATGTTTTTAAGGCAAAGCCAATAGGATTTGCTGTTTCATTGAATGTTGAGCATGAAAGAGATGAGTTGAAAAAGACTCCGAGGTTTGGGGCCTTAGAATTGGGAATAATGGAGATCTGTTTACTTGGATGAAGAAGACTGAGGTTACAAGAGAAAGAAATAAAAAGCATCCAAATTGGTAAGGAGGAAGTAAAATTATCACTATATGCAGATGATATGATACTATATATAGAGAACCCTAAAGACTCCACCAAGAAACTATTAGAACTGATAGATGAATTTAGTAAAGTAGCAGGATATAAAATTAATATTCGGAAATCAGTTGCATTTGTATATACCAATGATAAAATATCAGAAGGAGAAATTAAAAAAAAACAATTCCATTTACAATTGCTCCAAAGACTTTAAAATATCTGGGAATAAATCTAACCAAAGATGTAAAACATCTGTACTCAGAAAATTATACGACACTGAAGAAAGAAATGAAGGAAGACATAAATAGATGGAAACACATTCCATGTTCATGGATAGGAAGAATTAATATAGTTAAAATGTCCATACTGCCTAAGGCAATATACATATTCAACGCAATTCCTATCAAACTACCAACGACATTTTTCACAGAAATAGAACATATACTCCTGAAATTTATATGGGACCATAAAAGACCCCGGATAGCCTCAGCAATCTTGAGAAATAAGAACAAAGTGGGAGGTATAACGATACCTGATTTCAAACTATACTACAAGGCTACAGTAATCAAAACAGCATGGTACTGGCATAAAAATAGACACATAGATCAATGGAACAGAATAGAGAGTCCAGAAGTAAATCCATGCCTATATGCCCATCTAATCTACGACAATGGAAGCAAGAATGTACGATGGGGTAAAGACAGTCTGTTCAATAAGTACTGTTGGGAAACCTGGAGAGACACATGCAAGAAAATGAAGCTGGACCACCTCCTCACACCATATACAAAAATAAATTCAAAATGGCTTAAAGACTTAAATGTAAGATCTGAAACCATAAAATTCCTAGAAGAAAATATAGGAAGAAACTTCATGAACATTACCTGGAATAAGATTTTCACTGATATATCCCCTCGCGCGAGGGGAGTAAGAGAAAAAATAAACATGTGGGATTACATCAAACTAAAAAGTTTTTTCACAGCAAAGGAAACCATCAATAAAACAAAAAGGGATCCTACTGAATGGGAAAAGATATTTGCCAATGATATATCTGATAAGGGATTAATATCACAAATCTATAAAAAACTTACTCAACTCAACTCCAAAAAAACAAACAACCCAATTAAAAAATGGGCAGAGGACTTGAGACATTTTTCTAAAAAGGACATACAGAAGGCAAGAAGACATATGAAGAAATGCTCAACCTCACTAACCATCAGAGAAATGCAAATAAAAACCATAATGAGATACCATCTCACTCCAGTCAAAATGGCTATCATCAGTAAATCAACAAACAACAAATGCTGGCACGGATGTGGAGAAAAGGGAACGCTAGTGCACTGTTAGTGGGATTGCAGATTAGTGCAGCCACTATGGAAAACAGTATGGAGGTATCTCAGAAATCTGAAAATGGAATTACCCTATGATCCAGTAATTCCACTCCTAGGCATCTACCCGGGGAAATCCAAAACTCCAATTCAAAAATCAGTATGCACTCCTATGTTTATTGCAGCACTTTACACAATAGCCAAGATATGGAAAGAACCGAAATGCCCATCAGTAGATGACTGGATTAAGAAGCTGTGGTACATTTATACAATGGAGTATTACGCAGCCATAAAGAAGAAAGAAATCTTATCATTTGCAACAACATGGATGGATCTAGAGAACATTATGTTAAGTGAAATAAGTCAGAAAGAGAAAGACAAGTACCATATGATCTCACTTATATGCGGAATCTAAAGAAAAGAACATGTGAATGAACTAATCAGAGACAGTTTTGAGGACACAAAGAAAAAACCGAGAGTTGTTAGATGGGGTGGGGGGGTGGGGTTGGGGACAAGAGGAAAGGTGAAGGGATTAGGAAGCAGCTGGTAAACACAAAATGGCCTCAGGGTTTTTTGAAAATTAATTTGGGGAACTTATTCAATAATGTAAAGATTTTGTTGGGTATCCGATGGACTTGCATCCTATTTGGAAGACCACCTCAGAGATACTGTGGATGCCTGATCATGGCATTGTACACCAGAAGCTAAACATTAATGAATGCCAACTATAATTTTATATATATATATAATGTGATGGCTCGGTGTGAGGTAGGAGGGATAATGGATGAAGGGGGGGCGTTCACAGTGTGAGGGATATAAATGATGAATGTCTAAGTATTACCTTGTCTTGTACACCTGAAACTAATAAAAAAAAAAAAGAAGAAGAAGACTGAGGTTGAAAAAGTTTTGGGTGTTAGGGAAGCTCAAGTGTTAGGTTTGGGCATGTTAAGTTAAAAAGTCTACTAGATATGAACATAAGCATGGTAAATACGATGTCTGATTTGTGTTTTATAAAAATTATTGGAGAAGAGTGAGACTGGACATAAGGTCTAGATGGAAGCTCCTTGTATAGACTCAGCAAGAATGAGTCAGGGCATAAAGTAATGCAGTGGCACGAAAAATGAAGAAGGGATTTAAAGGAGTTGAAAACAGAACAGATGATCAGTTGGAGATGAGATAAAAAAAGATAAGGAGAGCTCATGGGTGCCGCCCCCCCCCCCCCCAGAATTCCTGGCATGAGACATTAGGTAACAGTTGAACAGAGTATGGGAGAAGGAACAAATCTCAGAGGGGAAAGATTCATTAAGCTATATAGCAATAACTAATCAAAATCATTTAGATAGAAATTTAAATAAAGTACAGGCCTAACCATTGAGAAGCTCACTGAGAAACAGACAATAAAGTGATGACAGTCAGAAGAGTTTTGTATGTGTGAAAACTGAGTCTGTATGAGTGATATGGGTATCACATCTATGAGACAGCTAGGTTTGAAATGCCTGTGGAATAAGATAGTAATCCAGTTGCTTGCTCCTGTTTTTTTTAAATTTGCAAGTATTATTCTGCAATGTTACATATCTCCTTTCTTCAAGCCACCTAAAAGCATTTACAGAGTTAAATAAGAATAACATTACTTACTGCCATCCCAGACATTCTCCACAAAAAAGAATAAGTCAAAGTATTTGGCAAATCATGAAATAGAATACTAGTATTCATTCAGGTTTTACATTTGTTCACTTTTGGTGGGGGTAGGGGTGGGTGGAAGGGGGAGATGAGGACACAGATTGAGAACAATTAGCGCATGCTTCTGTTCTTATTCCTTCACTGAGCTCTGTTTTTAAAAACACCACAATTTTAAGACTTAAATATGCATACGACTATATATATTACACCATCATGAATTGGATGTGGGAATTATTCATGTTTTGAAGTCCTCTACTCTTCAGTTATCATTTTCTATCTAGAATGAAAAGCAAAAAAACTTACCTTTTATTCAGGAATACAATACTAACATTTAAATATATATGTGTGTGTGTGTGTGTGTGTGTGTGTGTGTGTGTGTGTATATATATATATATATATATATATATATATATATATATATATTAGTCTGAGAAGACCTATACAAATAATTCCTTGAAATTAATGTTAAATTGTGTTCTCTGCAACCCACATTCATTTTTAATTGTTAAATACAGAAAGCATTTTGAGGAAGGGAATTATTTGAGATAAAAAATCCACTTAGCAGTTGAGAATAAATGCTTTCAGGAAATCATTCAGTTATTTGCTAAAGTAATTTTTGTTTTGGAAATGTCAAACCCACTCATAATCCTAGCTTCTAAGTTCTTTAATGTTTAAGACCAAAAATGTCATAGAAAAAAATAATCACAAAATATGGTCATTATATGCTTCTAAGTAATAAAAGCTTGATTCCCCAGCACTAAGCCAACTTACTTATATCCCTTTTACAAACCAGCTTGTGAATCTATATTTGGAAAAATTACAAATTCAGGTCTTGTCCTCTTTAAATACACTAGTGACTAAGCAACCAGGGTACAGAAACTCTTAGACCTTGTTTTTCAAAGGTTATTTCTCTTGGCGCTTGAGATAAAGAAGTTCAAGAAATGGGGAAATCATTGTGATAATGTCACAATTAATGTCACCATATTACAGAGGTAAAGACAGTTCATTATAAAGTTGATCCGATGGTAGAGAACCTTTACTAAAGACACAAACTGCTTAAAAGCAGAGAACTACATTTACAGAGAATGAATCCCAAATAGCAGTTATTATTTTAATTATGACAGTTGTCAATGAAGTTGACACTTTGAAATAATTTCTCTGTTCAGGATAACTGCATCAATGCCAAAGTTTGTCTCTTTTTATTTCTCTGAGTCTCATGACTTAAGAATCACACGTCTTATACACAGGCAAGTTTCTAAATATATCACCATTTAGTCTTGCATGTGCATGTATATGTATGTCTCCTACACATACCCCTTGAATTCTTCATCAGTTTTCTAAGTAGAGAAATAGTTGGATTCCTTTCTATCTAGTTTTACTTCTTCCAAAGCTGATTAACATTATTGAGCCTATCCATGGAATTAAGATAAAATAGCATGATTCAACACAGAAAAATGTCAATTGCTAAGCATAAGGGCGCTGAAATAACCAATCCTAGTCTGGCAAACACTCCAGGCATCCCCCATAGCAACAGAGCTGATGGCATAGCAACGGTAGCTGCTTCACCACAGAAAAATTAGAAGAAATATTCTTGGAAAAAAGTGTAATCTGTGTTAAAGTCAAATATGACATTTTCTTTAACAAAAAAAAACCACCTGTGAATGTATGTGTTACTGTGTTTCCCCAAAAATAAGACCTAGTTGGACCATCAGCTCTAATGCGTTTTTTGGAGCAGAAATTAATATAAGACCTGGTCTTATTTTATTATAAGACCGGGTTTTGTATAATATAATACCAGGTCTTATATTAATTTTTGCTCCAAAAGATGCATTAGAGTTGATGGACCAGCTAGGTCTTATTTTCTGGGAAACACGATAAATACTATTCCTTAACAGTTGTAAATTCTCCAGTGCAGTGTGAAAGCCACTTTGATAACTCTCAAGGCCAAGTACTTTGAAGCTAAAACTTACTAGGTTATTCTCAGCCAAACTGTTATGTTCCTTGAAAAGTTAGAGAAAAATATTTTCTTTATTTTGCTAAAATAAACAGTTTTCCATTATTTTTTAAAAGAATCGTTTGAAAAAAAATTACTGAAGATACAAATTTACTTCATCAGCACTTGAAGACTATTAGGATATAACATGAAATATATTGACTAAAATAAATATTCTAAAATTTCATTGAAGTTAAAATCTGCAGGATTAGATCTGCCAGGCTGTGAGCTGAGCATTTGCACATAATTTGGGCATATTTCACATAAGAAATTTTTTTGAAAGATCTTATTGGGGAAGGTAACAGGACTTTATTGGGGAACAGTGTGTATTTCCAGGACTTTTTATTGGGGAACAGTAGTGTGTTTTTCCCAGGACTCATCAGCTCTACCCAAGTCAAGTTGTTGTCCTTTCAGTCTTAGTTGTGGAGGGCGCTGTTCAGCTCCAGGTCCAGTCGCCGTTGTTAGTTGCAGGGGGCGCAGCCCACTATCCCTTGTGGGAGTTGAACTGGCAACCTTGTGGTTGAGAGGACGCGCTCCAACCAACTGAGCTACCCAGCAGCTCAGTGGCAGCTCATTTACTTCATTCTAGTTGCGGAGGGTCCAGCTCACTGGCCCATGCGGGAATCGAACTGGCAGCCCTGTTGCCCAGAGCTCGCATTCTAACCAACTGAGCCACCCATCTGCCTTCACATAAAAATTTGATCACTGGACATTCCCAGATGTAAGAGAGTCTGAGGTCGGAGCTCCTGTTGTGAATCAAAGTCCACTGCAGCCATCCATAATAGGATCTAGATCTTGGAAGGAACAAATCTTATGAACACCAGCTCTTCCTTTAGTTTTGGTGAAGATTTTCTGAGGGATCTAGGACATCTGAGGGTGAGGCACAACATCTGGAAGAGCCAAGAGTAGACTGGCCTGATACTCAGACGTAGCATCACATTAGCATGGGCTCTGATGATGCTCCCAGGCAGTAATGCACACTGTTTGATCAAATATATACAGATAGTTTTGGCTTAAGTTAAAATTCCTAGATTATTTCCTTTTAGCATTAAAGCAGTCTTGACTATTTTTGTGATTGTTGGTCTTGTTGACTTTATTGCATACCAAATACTGTCGCAATCACTACAGAAGTGTTATCATTCTATGACAGAGGAAATGAGGCAGGGGATAATTTATTCAAAGTCACATAGCTGGTATAACTGGTACGTCAGACCAGACTGACATGTAGGCCCAAGTTCTAACCTCTAGAAGCCTCCCTCTATCCTATGTGGCTCCATTTGCTTCATAATTTTATCTATAATAGAATCAAAATTAATGAAAGTTCTATCTCACCTCCATTCTGTACATGAATCTTAGACTGAAAACTTTAGGTATTTAAAATTATTTTCCCAGTAGCTGCACAAAACACATATCTGACTATTTATTAATTTCATTTATTCCTCCTGAAAATTCTTTCACTTCCATTCCAATGCCACCACCCTATTTAAAACCCTTATTTTATTCATTAAGCAAACACTTACTGATTGCCTTATATTTTTCAAACATAGCACTCAGAACCAAAAAAGGAAAAAAATGCAAAATGTCTTTTTTGCCGTTAATACTTTTAAAATTTTATTGGTGATGGTGATCAGATACTATGTTAAGTCATCTTTTACACACTGACCTTGTTAATCTTTATAGTAATCCTGTAAATAATGTAATATTCCATTTATTTTATATATGGGAAAACTGAGGCTCAAATGGCATAGTAGAATAATTTTTGTTGTGGAAATGTGAAACCCACTCATAAACCTAGCTTCCAGGTTCTTTAATGTTTAAGACCAAAAATGCCGTAGAAAAAAATATAATCACAAAATATGGTCATCATATGCTTCTAAGTAATAAAAAGCCAAGATTACACTCCACCTATGATAGGAGTAAATACAGAATTTAGAACTCGTCTGAAAACACAGTTCATACTCTTTAAACCATTATATTGTTTTCCAATTAACTGTCCATATGGAAATGGCTATGTGAATCATATCAAAACTATGTACCAGGTGTTCAGAAGAGAAATACTTCCTGATGGATTATTATCAGGGAATTTGGACATGCCTGTGAGGGGAAAGGCTGGTGGCCATCCAGGAAGTGGTAAGAGCTGTGTGACTAGCACACAGCCTTCTATGGTGAGGTTGTAACTGATAAACCTGGAAGAGAATAACAAGATATCAGTGTGATTTCTAATTCTGCCACACACAGCTAAGCTCCCTTGGAGAAGGAACTTAATCTCTCCGGTCTTTGGTTTCCATATCTGTAAATTGGGCATAATAATATTTACAAGGTTAAGTTTGCATGTGATGGAGAGTCAATTACGTAGCCTTGACATAGTAATTCTTACAAATAAGGCTTTCATTCTTAGCTAAGGTATTTGTACTTTACTGAGTAGGCAATGGGAATCTGAAAAATGGAGCAACACAGATCTTTGACTTGCTCTCCCTCTCTAAACAATCATGTGTATATCAAAGATTAATCTTCCTTTAATACAACTAATATTTCCTATAACACAACTCTCTCCTGTTGTAGTTCTCATTGCATTCAGAATAAAGCTGAAATGCCTTTGTTTGGAATTTAAGGTTCTGTTTAAGCCTCATCACTCCAGACACCAGTTTTGGCATCAGCTATACTCATCTATTCAGGGTCCACCCCAAAGTAGAGTGACCAACTCATCCCAGTTTGCCTGGGATTTCATACTTTTAGCACTGAAAGTTTTTTGTCTGTGAAATCCTTTTATCCTAAGGAAACTGGGAGAGTTGGTCACCCTACTTCAGAGGCATTACAGTTTCCCAAGTTTCCATATATTTGACTTCTTCACCTATGTTGCTCTGTCAGGAAGTGCACAACTTCCAACTTTTAATCCAACACAATAACATGAATTATCTGGATCATCTGGTGTTAATTGGAGCAGATGGCACCTATAGGAGAATTATGATTGGGTTCAATAGATTGAGATCAAATGTTGAAATTTTTTTAAAACTATGTACCTGGAATTAAAATTTAAATACAAAAAAAGTTGCAAAAATAAGAAAAGTATAAAACATACATAACTTATACCCAGATTCAGTAGATAAAATATTAATATTAATACATTTTATCTCTGTTTTATCATTTATGTTCTCTCTCTCACTCTCTCTCCCCATCATATGTAATATTTTTTTAGACAGTAAAGGTCTAAGAAATTTTTAGCATAGTTAGATATGTTCAGAGGCAGGAGAAATCACTTCTAACCAGGAAGAAATAACGAAGGAACTAGCCTGAAGCAAAGAACTACTGGGAAGTTAAATGTTCCTAGTTCTGCTTTAGGAAGACACTCACAAGAGAGTCTAGTACGGTCTGGAAAGAAGAAAAGTCTGGAGACACAGACTAATCAGTCAGGTGCTTAGCAGTTCCATCACCAAAAACCTCTGTTGATAGATAGGGGTTGTGTTTGAGTAAAAATGAAATAATATTCCCTTACTGCCCAAGTTAGATAACAGTGCCTCACATTTTCTTGACTATTTGACCTGACTTAACAAGATGATTTATATCTAAGAGTTTTCACATTTCTTTTTAAAAAAGTAGAGACTCATTTATCACATCCATTTCCTCACCATGGTTATTCATAAATGGAGTGAAAAATTAAGGACCGTAGAAAGAATTGGACTCCTGCGTATTTCATGTGATGGACTAGTTTTTGGCAGAGTTACACAGGATGAGTTCAGGAGTAACTAGAAATAGTCTTCATTCCTAAAACATTGGAATTCTGCTTTTAATTATCATTAAAATGCCACCAGAGATCCATTTAAACAGTTTTTGATAAGAGACAAACTAACAAACTGTATCCAACTGCTACAGGGAGAATTTTTTAATTTCACAGTTGGTTGAAAAATATACTATCACAGTATAAAGGAGGAAATTCAGAAAAGGCTACCTGTGATATAAGAATATACATCAGTAAATGAGAAGAAGCACTATCATCCTGGTCAAAAACACTTTCATATGTATAAAGAAATCTAAAGCTCCTTTATTGGATCTTCTATAGAACTTCAGGGATCCACTTTGCATTTTCTTTATTACTACATCTGGACAAAAATCAACCTTTAGTTGATTGTGTTGCTCCCTCGCTAAAATCTCTTTGGATTTTTTTCTCTCTTTTTTAAGTGTATGGCGTTTTGGCATTCTCATTTCTCACATGGGTCTAATTTATGTGTTGTTCTACTAAACAAATGTGTTTACAGCTGATACTTTGCGTAGATAACGTTCTGTTTGCTCCAGGCAAAGACCTTAGGGGAGTTCTTACTGAGAAAGTAGTAACAGTACCTTGAACTATAAAATACAGGTGTTGTTTTCCTCCATTAGAAGCAACACTGGTAGCAAAGTGTGTATTCTCATCTACAGTGCTAAATGCAGCCAATGAAAGAGAATATGATGGAGGAACTTGCGAAACCTCATGCTTTGCAAATGCATGAGGTTGTGCTGGGGCCTGTTAGTGTCGGCTGGGGAGACCGTTCATTTCTTCCTAAAGCAGGGGGCTACAAACACTGTCTGGTAGCTTGAAGTTGGCCATGGAGAAAGTATACACAAAAACTGCCACAAAAACTGGCAAATGCTGCACAATTTTATTCTGAAACTCGGTTATTAAATATTGCCAGCATACTACTGCCCATAAAAGATCTTTGGATTATAGTGATGCCGTTACTCAGCTCCCTTTTCCCACACAACAATGCAGGATATGGTGAGGCCAAAAAAGAACAACAATGGAGCCATAGATAGGGGAGTCATACCACTATATACTTGATGGCGGCTGGTTGAGACACAAAAGCAAACATCCACCAGTACCTCAACAAGGTAAATTCCTTCACCCCAATCTCACTAGCAGCTAGGCAAGACACAAGAAGTAGGATCAACACCATCCACAATCCGCCATCCGCTTGCTAACTGCACTTGCTAGCCACAATCCGCCCTTGCTAGAGTAACCACCGCAGTTATATTAGTGGCTAATGGCTAACTGGTTACAGCTGACAGCCAGTTAAAGGTGATGGCCATCTACTACCGGAGCCTGGAAACTGCTCTCTGGGACTCGGTCCCTACAATTATGATTCTAGTTTTATAAATACTGGACCATGGACAGGTTAAATTGAGTGAAATAAAAACAGTTGAGCTTTCTTTGGAATTGCCTGTCAATAGTTGGTAACACTGAATTCACCTCCAAGAGAACAATCTTAGAAGATTATGGACAAGAAAGATCTTTTCAGATAAAGGTGATCGTAGTTGGACTCCTTAGAAATAGCAATTATAAACAAATCTCTACAACTTCACACACTGGCTAGTGATTGCTGGTTACAGAAACATGAGCTGCCAAAATAGACGAAAAGAAAACAAGAACAAACAAACAAAAAACCTCTTTAGAAATATTAAAAAGTACATTCAATCCAATTCTTGGCATCCTGATTATTCACGAAAGTTGAATACACAAATCGTGCTGGAAGCCATCAGTTCCTTTTGCACATAATGATTTTCCCCAACTGAATTTTAAAAAAATAGACAAGCTTAATTCTAACACCAAATTTAATGACTATTAATTGATTTAATGTGAAAGGCTAATTGAGGAAATAAATATTTAAAAAGAAGAGGGATATATAAGGATATATCAGAGCTACATCAGGCATATATAGGATTTCATAGAAGATATGAGGATAGACAGGTCAAAGAGAAGAATCCCTTATACATTATTTCTACATATATGTTTATTAAATGTAGGCAGTTTAGAGAAATAAAAAATTTCAAGATAAAAGCCACGTTATCAACAGAAGTCTCCAATAACATTTGCGTTATCATTTCACTTTTCTTAGCTTTTCACTGTCTTTCTTTATCTCTATAAATTATTATTCTTTTCAAATTATGTGGCTACTTTAGGGTGGTTCGTGTCCTCTTTCTTTCAGAAAGGCAAGATTCTTGGATTTCAACCTGCCTTCTAGAAACCAAAAGGAAGTAAATTTCATGTAGGTTTTCTTGAAAGACAATTGAATAATCTTGACATGGGTTTCATGCAGAATCATTTCTTCAATAATGCTAAGTGTTATTCATATCTATAAATTAATTCTGCCTCTTAGTCTCCTACTAAGATCTGAAAACATTGCTTTTCTTCACATCAGATATGGTCTAAGTAGTCTTTTCATTTTATTTTTCCAGAAAGCTTTCACAGTATAAAAGAGAGCAGAGGGTATTTTCTCATCTTGTTTCAGACAGTGATGGTACAGAATGTGCATTGATGCCCACACAGAAAAGTTAATAATATTCTACGAGGAGTCTATTTTTAAGCTAATAGAGCTAATTTACGCAAAGCAAATCTGTACTGCAGAAGGAAGAAAGATCCTCAAATGTTTGAAATAATTCTGGATAAACTTCAAGAGAAAAGTAACCTTTTCTTTTCCCACATTGGATTTCAAATAATTAAATGAATTCAGAGGGTTAGCCACTTTACACAGACTTTTTAATTGCTCATGTTTATCACGACTCAAATTTGGTTCTGCACAGTTTATAGAGCTACATTAGGCACTGGAAGCAATACTCTGGGGGAACAAAATCCACAGCAATCCTAATATTACTAAATGGCAGGATAATTACTTATATTCATTAACATAGAGATGAAGATGATTATGTTGGGAGACCAGATACCTAGGTCTTTACTGGTTAATACTGCATTAAAATATACTGCTTCAAAAGCCAGTATTTCTCCCATTATGCTTTGGTAGGCTGTAATCTTACTTTACTCAGAGAAGATAGAGCTCTCAGTGTAAACATAGGGTCATTATTCTATATCTATTCAATATATTTGGATTATATATAACGCTCACAAATAGACCCACTGATTTTGTTTGATGTGGTATTTCTAAGTATCAATAAATATACAGAAGTCAGTTTGCTATCACATAGTTTCTAAGTACCAGATTTTTCTTCTCTTTAAAATACAAGCAGAGTCTTAAATTTATTTTCCAGAAATAATATTCAAATACTTGGCGTAGAAAAACCTATTTGAGAATATTTGTTTTCATTTGAAATATATTAATCTTATGTGAAATACATTAAATAAGAAACTAAGAGCTTAAAGGGATCTTTTTGTTAATTCTCTTAATTTTAGACAGAGGAGGTATCTAGAAATAATCTATTTCATATATACCTTCTTACCAAAAGTTACAAATTTTTCTTTTTTCTTCATGGACACATACCTGAAATCAATATTTTTTTCCCCTCTAAACAATTGTTTTGTTACATTTAGAACAAGAAAATGTTTGCCATGATGACAGATAAAAAGGATATTATTCCTAGTTTTACATTTATTTCTACACATTTCATGATCTCATTATGAATCCTGGGATTACCCTATGAGATCTAATAATCCGAGCATATTTCTAAATGTTCTTTCAGTCTATCAATTCATACCAGAGAAGTCTATACATAAATTTTACTTTAAATAAACTGAATGCTAAATGGTGAAATCACAGATATACTGTTAATCAAAATTCTGCAATTCCCATGTAGTTCTTACATAAAACTTAATTATAACTGAAAAATGTATCTCCTCGTTCCATCTTCAATACTCTTACCTTATCTAAGCTACCACTATCTCTATTATGGGAGACTTTAATAGCCTCCTAGCTCTCCTTCCATTCTCCTTCATTCTGATCTGTTTTCCACAGAGTAGCCATAGTGATTTCACTTAAGTGCTATCTGATCGTGTCATATTTGTGCTTAAAATTTTGTAAAATTCCAAGCACAAAGTTGATGCTTTTCCCCCTCTAGTGTAGTTAACTGTCTTTTTTTTTTTTTTTTAGGACTCGGCTAACATGGAAATTCCTTAGGGAGGTGTATTTTAAGCTCCACAGAGCAGATGCGGTTACCTTTTATAGTCTAATAAGTTATGCTGTGTGTTTCTCCCAGAGGATTTGTCCAAGTGCAATGATACAGTGATCTGTAGAATTACACATTTGCTGTTAATCACTTCCAATGGAAAGTAAGCTCCATGGGTGCACAAAATTTTGTAAGTATCCCCCAAACCTAGCACAGGACCCACTGCATATTTCCTCAATAAATAACTTTCATGTATTGGTGATACTTGCAAATCATCATCAAGAGAAAGACAAAGCAACACAATGGTACAATAAATGAAGGAAGGGGACAGGATAATCAAATTTAGATAACATAATTAAATGGGGAAAGAAACTTCAACAATACATTTAGTTTGGGACATCATTTTTTTTCCTGACCATGGAAACACCTTTATTTATAAAATTTCCTATGTGTGAGGGAGGGGTATTCTATTTCTCACAATCTGTCTCCTATTATCCTGAGAAAAACGTTAAGAAAAACCCAAAAACCCTGGTTTGAAATTCTACTCTGTTCTAAAGTGCCTGATGAATCAACTGACTGAGTATAAGAAAGCAGAGTGGTCCTTATATATATAATAGTCATGGATTGTACCAGTGTACTTTTCAAAGAAAGAATGGAAATATTAGAAGCATTTTATGTGATAACAACTGCAACTTGTTCTTCCCCTCAAACAGTTAGTTTTTAGAAGTGGTATAGGAATAAATTTAAGTAATTTAATCCCGAAAAGCAAAAGCTATCATAGGAACATATTTACTCCGTAACCCCAACTAATCTGAACTTTACTCTCTACACTGCTCCTTAAGGCATTCTGTCAGAAGGACACAACAGGAACAAACTTTGTAAACGTAGAACCTGTTCCTCTTTCCCATTTCTATGATTGTAAAACAATGTTACGTACCCCAGAGAGGAAGTAATATTGAAGCCAAGAGGAGGCTGCCAAATGAAAATGTGGAGGAAACCAATTCCAGGCAAAAGAACAAGAGAATATTCCCTAAAGTGGGGAAATGGACCCACCTGAGGGCAGTGAGGCTGCTGCAGATTGAGAGATGAGGTTAAAGCTGTGGGCAGATCTCAAATCATGGGTTTTATAGGCTTGGGTGGAATTCAGGCTATGGTTTGGATAAAAATGGTGACAGAAGTTAATGGATTTCATGTGAGAAAAGAGGTGAAAATGGTAAACAACTTCTAATTGAAGAAAGGGATTGATAATCCAAATTTCAAGAAAAGACAGTTTAATCGCTTACCATTGAAGGGTGATATAAAACTACATGGTTCAGTAGTTTTTTATATCTCCCCTTATGGATGTTCACCATCCATTTCTTTTTTTTTAATTAAAGTTTATTGGGATGACAATTGTTAGTAAAGTTACATAGATTTCGGGTGTACAAATCTGTATTACATCATCTATAAATCCCATTGTGTGTTCACCACCCAGAATCAGTTCTCCTTCCATCACCATATATTTGACCCCTTTACCCTCATCTACCATCCCCATCTCTTACCCTCTGGAAACCACTAAACTATTGTCTGTATCTATGAGTTTTTGTTTCTCATTTGTTTGTCTTGTCCATTTGTTGTTTTTGGTTCATATACCACTGTGGGGACAAAACCCCAAAAAGCAGTTTCCAGGCTCTCGGCCTCACATAGAAAGGTGCTGGCTCGGGTAGTAAATGGCCATCAACTGTGATCAGATGCCAGCAGCTGTGGCTAGTTGGCTGTCAGCTGTAACCCGTAAGCCATTGGCCACTAATATAACGGCTGTGGCTACGCTAGCAGAGAAAAAGAATGGGGGCTAGCAAGAAGATGGTGGCTGGCAAGTGCGGACTGCTGTTAGGCAGATTATGTAGATCCTGCTTCCTGTGTCTCCAGCCCAGACGCCAGCGAGAATATATTGGTTTGACTCCCCTACTTATGGCTCCATGGGTGTTCCTTTTTGGCCTTACCGTGTCCTGCGTTCTTGGGCGGGGAGTGGGAGCTGAGACCCTGCACGACAAATGGCGCAGCGAGCAGGGTCCCCCGCGGGACACATGGCGTAGTCGGCAGGATACGGTGCTGGCCAAAGCTTTCCGAAGGGCAGTGGAGCAGTTTGTGCGTATGAAAGCTCAGTCTGAGGAAGACCAGGAGGAGCAGCTGCCGGAGAGCTCGATTCCCGTGGAGGGGTGGAAAGATGTGGATGGTTCCCCAACCAGCAGAGGCCGGAGAAAGCGGAGAAAGCGGAGAAAGCGAAGGTTGTTGCCACCCTGTGGGCTGGGAACTGCTTGCTGAGGCAGCCCGGATGCAGGACTTTTAGTCCCAGGAGAAAATGCTTGCTGAGTCCTCCTTGGGAGATGAGGGTGAGGTTAAGGTCATCCCTCACCCCCAGGACAGCCCTGGCGAATGACTATGGACTATGGGGAATTGCCTTCTATCCCTAATTTAATGGACGCTTGACTGTTTGGGAACATACCATCATGTAGTGGGACTGGTTTGATGTTTGCTTTTGTGTCTTGACTGGCCGCCATTGATAATATGTAAGCACCTTGATGTGAGCCGCTGTTGTTCCAGCACAGTACCCCGAGAGGCCCAGAGAGAGAGTGGCAGTGCCCTGAGAGCCCTGGCTGAGTCCAGGAAGTCTGGCTGTGTCTAGAGAGAGTGGCAGTGCCCTGAGAGCCCTGGCTGTGTCCAGGAAGTCTGGCTGTGCCCAGAGAGAGTGGCAGTGCCCTGAGGCCCTGGCTGTGTCCAGGAAGTCTGGCTGTGTCCAGAGAGAGTGGCAGTGCCCTGAGGCCCTGGCTGTGTCCAGGAAGTCTGGCTGTGTCCAGAGAGAGTGGCAGTGCCCTGAGAAACTCTGGCTGTGCCCGGGGAGACAGGTGGTACCCTAAGAAGCCCAGGAAGTCTGGCTGTGACCAGAAGTACTGTGGTGGTGCCCTGAGAAAAGCTGACTGTGCCCGGGGAAACAGGTGGTACCCTAAGAAGCCCAGGATGTCTGGCTGTGCCCAGAAGTACTGGGGTGGTGCCCTGAGAAACCCTGGCTGTGCCCGGGGAGCCTGGCTGTGTCCAGGATATTGCATTCACCTCCAGGCTCCTTGCACAGGGCCCCTCGCAGAAGACGCTTGTCGCGTAGATTGTGAGGCGAGACCCTGTAGGGGTGGAGTGTGGGGACAAAACCCCAAAAAGCAGTTTCCAGGCTCTCGGCCTCACATAGAAAGGTGCTGGCTCGGGTAGTAAATGGCCATCAACTGTGATCAGATGCCAGCAGCTGTGGCTAGTTGGCTGTCAGCTGTAACCCGTAAGCCATTGGCCACTAATATAACGGCTGTGGCTACGCTAGCAGAGAAAAAGAATGGGGGCTAGCAAGAAGATGGTGGCTGGCAAGTGCGGACTGCTGTTAGGCAGATTATGTAGATCCTGCTTCCTGTGTCTCCAGCCCAGACGCCAGCGAGAATATATTGGTTTGACTCCCCTACTTATGGCTCCATGGGTGTTCCTTTTTGGCCTTACCGTGTCCTGCGTTCTTGGGCGGGGAGTGGGAGCTGAGACCCTGCACGACAACCACATATCAGTGAAATCATATGGTTCTCTGCTTTTTCTGTCTGACTTATTTCGCTTAGTATTATAATCTCAGGATCCATACAGGTTGTCACAAATGGTCCTATTTCATCTTTTCTTACCGCTGAATAGTATTCCATTGTATATATATACCACAACTTCTTTATCCATTCATCTATCGAAGGACATTTTGGTAGTTTCCATGTCTTGGCCACCGTAAACAAAGCTGCAATGAACATTGGAGCACACGTGTCTTTATTTATAAATGTTTTCAGATTTCTTGGGTAGACACCCAGGAGAAGGATTGCTGGGTCATATGGTAATTCTATTCGTAATTTTCTTGAGGAACCTCCACACTGCCATCCATAGAGGCTGCACTAGTCTGCATTCCCACCAAAAGTGTATGAGGGTTCCTATTCTCCACAGCCTCTCCAACATTTGTTACTATTTGTCTTGTTGATGATAGCCATTCTGACTAGGGTGAGGTGATATCTCATTGTGGTTTTTATTTGCATTTCTCTGATGATTAGCGATGTTGAGCATTTTTTATATGTCTATTTGCCATTTGTATGTCCTCTTTGGAGAAATGTCTCTTCAGGTCCTCTGCCCATTTATCAATTGGGTTGTTTGTTTTTTTGTTGTTGAGTTGCATGATCTGCTTGATATTTTTGATATTAGCCTCTTATCGGAGGCGCTGTTTGCAAAAATCTTCTCCCATTCACTTGGTTGCCTCTTTATTTTGCCGATAGTTTCTTTTGCTGTGCAGAAGCCTTTTAGTTTGATATCATCCCATTGTTTTAGTTTAGCTTTTACTTTCCTTGCCTTTGGAGTAAAATTCATAAATTGATCTTTGAACCCAAGGTTCATAGTTTAGTACCTATGTTTTTTTCTATGCAGTTTATTGTTTCAGGTCTTATGTTTAGGTCTTCGATCCAATTTTGAGTTAATTTTGGTACATGGTGACAGATGGCAGTCTAGTTTCATTCTTTTGCATGTGGCTATCCAATTCTCCCAGCACCATTTATTGAAGAGGATGTCTTTTCTCCATTGTATGTTGTATGCTTCTTTGTCAAAAATTATCTGTCCTTATTTATGTGGTTTAATTTCTGGGTTTTCAATTCTATTCCATTGATCTATGTATCTGTTTTTCTGCAGATACCATGCTGTTTTGATTATTGTAGCCCTGTAGTACAAGCTAAAGTCACGGAGTGTGATACCTCCAGCATTGTTCTTTTTTCTTAAGATTGCTTTGGCCATTCGGGGTCTTTTGTGGTTCCAAACAAATCTGATGATTTTTTGTTCTATTTCTCTAAAAAGTGCCATTGGGATTTTAATGGGTATTGCATTAAATCTGTGTATTACTTTGGTTAATACAACCATTTTAACTATCTTGATTTTTCCAATCCATGGGCACGAATGTCTTTCCATTTCTTTGTCTTCTTCAACTTGTTTTAAAAATGTCATGTAGTTTTCAGCATATAGGTCTTCCACATCCTTGGTTAAGTTTATTCTTAGGTATTTTATTATTTTTGCTGCAATTGCAAAAGGAATATTTTTTTATTTCCTTTTCTGATATTTCATTGTTAGTATGTAGGAATGCAATGGACTCTTGTACGTTGATTTTGTAGCATGCAACTCTACTGTATTTGTTGATTGTTAGTAATAGCTTTTTGGTGGAGTCTTTAGTGTTTTCTATATATAGCGTCATGTCATCTGCAGAGAGTGATAGTTTAACTTCTTCATTCACAATTTGGATGCCTTTATTTATTTCTCTTGCCTGATTGCTTTGGCAAGGACTTCCAACACTATGTTGAAAAGCAGAAGTGATAGAGGACAGTCCTGTTGTGTACCTGAAAGTAGAGCAAAGGGCTTCAGTTTTTCACCGTTAATTATGAGATTAGCTGAGGGTTTGTCATATATTGTCTTTATTATGTTAAGGTATTTTCCCTCTATACCCATTTTATTAAGTGTTTTAATCATAAATGGATGTTGTATCTTGTCAAATGCTTTTTCTGCATCGATTGATATAATCATATGATTTTTGTCCTTTATTTTGTTTATGTGATGTATCACATTGATGGATTTGTGGATGTTGAATCATTCGTGTACCCCTGAGATGAACCCCACTTGGTTGTGCATTGTTGCATTCAATTTGCTAGAATTTTGTTTAGGATTTTTGCATCTGTATTCATCAGAGATATTGGTCTGTAGTTTTCTTTTTTTGTGTTGTCCTTACCAGGTTTTGGTATCAGCGTAATGTTGGCCTCATAAAGTGAGTTAGGGAGTACTGACTCTTCAATTTTTGGAAGATTTTGAGCAGTATTGGCATTAGATCCTCTTTGAAGGTTTGGTAGAATTCACTACTGAAGCCATCTGGTCCCGGACTTTTGCTTTTGGGAAGGTTTTGGATGACTGATTCAATTTCGTTACTGGTGATCAGTCTGTTTAGATTTTCCAGTTCTTCATGGTCAGGCTAGGAAGGCTATATGTTTCTAAGAACTTGTCCATTTCTTCTAGGTTAGTGAATTTGGTGGCATATAGTCCTTCATAGTATTCTTGGATGATTCTTTGTATTTCTGTGGCATCCATGATAACTACCCCTTAGAGAAGATTTTGTTAGTGTCTTCTCTCTTTTTATCTTAGTGAGTCTAACCAAGGGTTTTTCAATTTTTTAAATCTTTTCAAAGAACCAGCTCTTTGTCACATTAATTTTCTTTTATTATCTTTTTGTTCTCTATTTCATTTAGTTCTGCTCTGATTTTTATTATTTCCTTTCTTCTGCTGAACTTGGGTTTCATTTGTTTTTCTTTTTCTAATTCTATAAGGTGTAATGTGAGGTTATTTATTTGGGATTTTTCTTGTTCCTTGAGATAGGCCTGTAATGATATAAGTTTCCCTCTTAAAACTGCTTTCGCTGGATCCCAAAAATTTTGGTAGGGTGTATTTTCATTGTTATTTGTTTCTGTGTATCTTTTGATCTCTCCTCTAATTTCTCCTTTGACCCAGTCGTTCTTTAAAAGTATGTTGTTTAATCTCCATGTATTTGTGTTTTTCCTGCCTTCTTTTTGCAGTTGATATCCAATTTCAAAGCCTTGTGATCAGAGAATATGCTTGGTATGATTTCAATCTTCTTAAATTTGCTGAGGCTGATTTTATGTCCCAATATATGGTCTATCCTTGAGAATGTTCCATGTACACTAGAAAAAAATATATAGTCTGATGTTTTAGGATGAAGTGCTCTATATATGTCAATTATGTCCATTTCATCTAATGTGTCATGTAGGGCTGCTATTTCGTTATTTATTTTCTTTTGGATGATCTATCCATAGCTGTCAAAGACGTATTTATGTCCCCTAGTATAATTGTGCTTTGGTCAATTTCTCCCTTTAGTTCTGTTAGTAGTTGCTTGGTATATTTCGGTGCTCCCTGATTGGGGGCATAAATATTGATGAATGTTATGTTTTCTTGTTGTATAGTCCCCTTTACTATTGTGAAATGTCCATTTTTGTCTCTTGTTCCCTTTTTCACCATGAAGTCTGTTTCATCTGATATCAGTATGACAACACCTGATTTTCTCTGGGTACCATTTGCTTGGAGTGTCAATATCCATCCTTTCACTTTGAGTCTATGCTTGTCCTTGTAGCTGCTGAGATGCGTCTCTTGGAGACAGCATATGGTTGGTCTTAGTTTTTTGATCCAATCTGTTACTCTGTGGCATTTTATTGGTGAGTTTAGTCCATTTACATTTAGGGTGATTATTGACATGTGAGGATTTACTATCATTCTCTTTAGTTTTCTGGTAAGATTGTGCCTCCATTGTTTCTTTGCCTTTTTCTTGTTGTCTATTATTCTGCAACGTGTCTATTATTTCTTGTTGTCTATTATTTCTGCAACGTGTCTATTATTTCTGTGATTTTTTCCCTCTGTTTTTTCTTTTATTACAGTATAGATTTCAGTTCTGGATTTTTTTTTTTTGAGTGGTTACCATTAATTTATGTAAAAGAAAGTTTGATATTTAGAGTATTCCATTTTCCTCAGCATGCTTACTTTCTCCATTCCCATATTCCGGTTCAGGCCTTCACTCTCCCCCTTTTTATGTTTTGGTTGCCACAAATTGTCCCTATTGATGGTGGTTGAATAGCCTCCTTTAGTATTTCTTGTAGTGCAGGTCATATATTAGAAAATTCCTTCCACTTCTGTATGTCCTGAAAGGTCTTTATTCCTTCTTCATATGCAAAGGATATCTTTGCTGGATATATTATTCTTGTTTCATAATTTCTCTCATTCAATAGTTTAAATATTTGGTTCCATTCTCTCCTGGCTTGTAGAGTTTCTGCTGAAAAATCTGATTTTAATCTAATGGGCTTTCCTTTGTAGGTTACTGTCTTCTTTTCCCTGGCTGCCTTGAGGATTCTTTCTTTGTAGGTGGTTTTTGACAGCTTCAATACAATGTGCTTTGGAGAAGGCCTGTTGTGATTGAGGTAATTCAGTGTTCTATTTGCTTCTTGGATTCGAGGATCCAGTTCTGTCCACAAGTTTGGGAAGTTCTCATCGATGATTTGAATATACTCTCTGTTCCCTTCTCGCTTTCTTCTCCTCCTGGTATGCCTATTATTCTTATATTGCTCTTTCTGATGGAGTCAGAAAGTTCTTGTAGAGTTCTTTCATTTCTTTTAAGTCTCAGGTCTCTTTCTTCTTCCATCTGTGTAATTTACAGGTTTCTATCTTCGATGTCACTAATTCTTTCCTCCATCTGGTCAACTCTACTACCTAAGCTGGTTATTTCATTCTTCATTTCTTATATTGAGTTCTTAGTCTCCAGAAATTCTATTTGGTTCTTTTTTAAAATTTCAATCTTTTGGTAAAATGTTCATGTTGTTCTTTGAAAATTAAACTTCTTTGATTGTGTTTCTGAGTTCATTAAACTGTGTTTCTGATTTCATTAAAACTTTGTTTTCTTGCACCTCGTTCAGTTTTCTCAGAACTGCAATCTTGAATTCTCTGTCATTTAAATCACATATTTCCATTTTTTTAAGTTCATTTTCTGGAGAGTTTTCTCTTTCTTTCTGAGCTGTCTTGTTGCCTTGGATATTCATGGCAATTACTGATTTATTATTTCTCTTCCTAGACATCTACAGGAGTGGCTTCTGCAACAGGTTGATAGGAAGAGGTCTTTCTTTTGTTTCCCAGTACTTGTTGGTAGAATGTTTTATTTTCTCTCCGACTGCAGCCTGTTTTCCTCTCTCACAATGTAGTGTTATGTTTTCTCTGCACTATTCCAGCTTCTCACACAATGGGGCCATTCCCTCAAAGGCGGGCTTCTCTTCTGTTAACAGTTTGCCTGGGTCATAGGGTGCCATGTCTGTGTGGGTATGCAGAGAGCTTTTGAAGTTCCAAAGCTCTTCCTGCCCCAGATTCAGAGCCCGTGTGTTTCAGCAGTTCTGTTTACTCCTGCAGGGATCCGCCCAGATAGATGGGGACAAGAGCAGTGTGGGTTGTGACAGGTGGCCCAGAGCAATGGTTGCGACCACCACCACAGCCAGTCCTGCTTCCACAGCTCCCTCCCCTTTGCCAGAACTAGTTGGGCTGTGAATCTCTGTCTGCAGACCACAGTTTTCAGAACGCAAATATTCTGTTCTTTTGATCTGACACTGCTACTGTTCTGCTTCTAGCACTGGGCAGGTGGGAGAGCTGCGAGCTCTAGGAGGGTGGGGAGCGGGCGGCTAGTCTCAGTGCCTAAGGCTTCCATTCTCTTCTGGGCAGTGAGGGCTTAAACCACCATTTTCAGCCTTCTTCCCTCAGTCTTTGCTCCGAGGTCTCTGCACTGACTGCTGGGCTCCTCCATGCTATATGCTGTCTCCTCAGCCCTGTGGGACATAAACAAAGCCCTAGCAGTCTGAGTTCTTCCCTCTCCTGCAGCTGCAGTAGTTCCAGGATTCAGCGAGCTGGGAGCACTGAACTAGGTCTGTGTCCTGCGCCCATGCAGCCCCGTTTCTGCATTTCTCCCTTCCCTCTTCCCCTGCCGGCACACTTTGCCCACCTTTAGGTGAATTGAGTAGTCAGCCTCCTTGTCCCATCTGTCTGCTGTGCAGGGAGTCCTTTATGGAGTTATACTTGTTCAATTTGTTGTAAATTCCAGGGGAGATTTCCAGAGGCTCACGTTTCGCCACCATTTTGATGTTGTACTATCCATTTCTAATGTGTGTCATTTGTGTAGGCTGCGGTCTCTACTGATTAGCCAGCCATAGATTCATATTGAGAAACAGTGTTGTCAAATATGATGTTATACTCCTATGAAATGTGCTCAAGACTCAACTCTCTCCCTGCTCTCTGGTATGACAATGTGGCTTCTCTAGAGCATGTGGCAGAGAAAAAGCTAAGCTGGATGCACGCCTGGCCTGGATTTCAGTACTGGGACACTGCCAGCTCTGGCTAGAATTCGTTTTTGGTCTCATTTTTTAATATGTTTTCTTTATATTTTCCAAATTATGCATAAATTATTGAAACTAGGTCAAAAATAAAATAATCAAGTTAATAATTCACCTTTGCAATTTGTCTCATTCAAATGTAAAGACTTAGTGAGGATTTGCAGTTGTATTAAAGTGGAGCCAGCATTATGATTCTGTGAAACTGCCCAAAAACAGTAGCTTGGAAAAAAAGGTCAAACACTGGACTAACACCAATTTCAATCCTGAAATCTATGAAAAGATTAATTTCACAACAAACAGAATGAAACAGCTTTATGGTTTTTGCTTAAAAAAAGACATGATTACAACAACAATGATATTCTGTAGGATTTTATAAATTGATGTTTTGATGATATTTGGAGAAAAATATGACTCTTGTTAGCGTTTTATAAATATTGATTAAATAAATGAAATAGTGATTGAATATCAGAAGGGAAATTAAGAGAAACAAAGCTAAAATTCAGTGTTTTGTTTATTCTCTTCTACATTGGCTCCTTGACTTTTGTTTTGAATATCTTTTCAAAGTCCAGGTGAAGTCAATAACACCTCCCGCAATAAAAAAATTTTCCAGTGACTCAGATCTAAAAGCTTGCATGAAAATCTGGAAATTTAACACAATAGTATATAAGTAGAACATATCAATTTTTCAGCAGCTGTTGTTTTAAAGATTTTTCTCAGTCTCTGTTATTCAATGATGGAAATGGACATTTTGAAATATCTCTTAATATTAGTGAAATATACAGTAATAATGGGATTAGGATATATATTCTTCAGTCATTAAACCACTAGTTTTGCTGCACATGGAAATCCTTATCAAATTGGAATAGTAAATTGAAGGCCAAAGCAATCTTAAAATTATTTAGAACACTGATAAAAGAAAAGTTCCTATTAATTTTTTTTATATATGCATTTAAAACATCCTAGTATTTTAGTTAATATTTTCTAGATTTATGAATTATATTTGAGTCAAAATCCAGCAATGGAAAAACTCTACATCATTTATTTTAAATAGTAACTCTGTCTTTATATTTAACAAAATTCAAAGTTACAGGCTAGTTTTGCAATTTAGGATATTACCTATTATTGAATAGAGTCAATGGTTGCATTTTACTTTAACTCACAGCTATCCTTTGAAGAAAAATATTGAAAAAACACCAAAAAATTTGTAACTGCCATCACTAATGATTACTTTTTGAGAGAGACAGTAACATAGTACATATAGATATGTACAAAGTTTTATCACAGGTAGTCTATGTGCACTTGAAGACTCTTAAATTGAGCAATTCTATCCAATATTCATGAGACATTGAACATAAGAGACTGTAAAAATCTTTTTTACCTCATGAAAAACAACCCGGAGGTAAAAACAAGACATTTGAAGAAACAATCTGTATCTTTACACATTCCTAAACCTACTGATCAGCATAAGTAGAGGGCGCTTCAAATGTGTTATGCTTGTTGCCCTCACTGTCTTTGCACTATTCTAAAAATGACAAGAGGTGAAATTTGTGTGCTACCTATTAAAACTTTTTTAAAGTCATCATCAGCATGTCAGATGGTATTGCTTTTCATAAAAGACTGCTTTTTTTAAAGATGATCCTATTCTTTATAGCAGATGACATGGTCAACCATGAGTGAGTTTGCAGACAGAAGGTAAACCTTAGGAAGAAGAAAATCAGAAGACAGAAAGGCCACACTCTGCTTGCATCTTCATTGCTATAAAAGGTGGTGAGTTGGCTTACATTTCCTGCCATGTGGGCAGGGTGGATCACAGGTACTTGTGTTAGTGTTAGAGCAGCAAAGAGGGGTGAGGTGAATCGAAAATCAACCTGGGACCCGAGCCATTCGTTCAGTGCTTCCTTCACTATTCAGTCACTGAATACCACTGCCTATCAAGTGTCCAGTGAGGCACTGGGTTATCTTCATGAAAAAGAACGGGCAGGTGTGCATTCTTGTCGACATTATAGTAAAAGAGATAAACATCAAGGACTCATGCTGATGTATAAATTGCTACAAACTAGAAAAGGGCCATGGAATAATTGTCTGAAAGAGAATAGAAGGAAGGAAATTCACCTCATTTGGATTCAGGCAAAGCTTCTGTGGATATTATGCTTAAGGAATAAAATGAAAGGTTTTCCTCCCAACTTAATGAAAAGAAACAACAAATTTCCAGTTATATGCATAAATTAAATAAATCATGGGGAGTAATATGCAGCATAGGCAATATAGTCAATAATATTGTAATAACTTTGAATGGTGACAGATGATAATTAGGGTTTTGTGGGAATCACTTTGTAATGTATACAAATATTGAATCATTATGATGTATACCTGAAACTCATAGGATATTGTATGTTAACTACTCACCAATATTAAAAAACTCACAAAACCTTGCTTGCCATGTGGATCTTATCTGTGAATTATTTACGTATAACTCATTTATCAAAACACAATGTTTCCTGCATGAGCGAGCAGCGCCTACTCAGCACTGTCAACACAAATACAAACATGACATAACTTCTACTTCCCATGCATTTATTGACTGCCTAGACAGAATGACATATTACTATGGACACAGTAAAATGTATTGACTATAATAGAGGAGCTACTAAAAGTCAGAGGCAGCACAAGGGACAGGTGAAGGCTATCCCAATGATGAATCTGCCTTAGCAAGTGTATGAAATCTACTGTCTCTTTTATTTTTAAACTAAATTTATTTCTAGTTTTGTGCTAGGTGAATGCATTTATTTCACTTTTCTCATCACTTCCGTGTTATGTAATTTCATAGTATTGTATATACTTGCATTTTTGTGAGACATCTTAAGACCTTTAACAAAGAAAAGAGGCACAAATAGATATTAAGGGAAGATTAGGGATAAAAAATAAACAGAAGATGTAACAGCCCTTCCAGAGCAAGGCTCTCCAAGTTGGGAAAACTATTTAAACGCGGAAGAAGGCATAGAGACAGCAAGTGCAAAGGCCGTGTCAGAAAAGGCAGCCATGTTAGTAAGTTTGATTACAGGTTTTTGGGAGGAGATAGGGCAGAAGTTTTGCAGAAATATGTAGATTTCAAAACACAGACGGACTAGATTGGTAGAGTTCTAGTTTAGATGTGAGTCTCTGGCAGTCCTAGGGCAGTGAGGATCAAGTCAGCAGTTGAGCAAGATAATTCTGGCTATAGTGAAGTGGCAGAGCATGGCCAGACAGATAGGATTTGTAATGAATTAAGTGTGTGTGTGTGTGTGTGTGTGTGTGTGTGTGTGTGTGTGTGTGTGTGGTGATATTAAAGAAGTTCCCAACGTTTCTAGCCTGGATCACCAAGAAGATAGTAATGTTTTACATGAAATACTAAAGAGAATAGGGACAGGTGTAGGGAGAATGATGAGTTCCACTTTAGACACACAGAGTTCAAGCTTCCAGCAGTATTTCTAGGACTGAAACTTCTCAGAAAGGGTAAGACGCAAAGATTTGGAAATCATTTCCGTTCAGGTGGCAGCTGAAACCCTTTGAATATTGGAGAGTAAGTAGGGAGAAAATATTGGCTGAGAAGAGGAGGGAGCCAGCACTAATTTCCAGAGCCTTTATAGTGCCGCAATATATGGAAAGCTGAAAAACCTTGCAGAAAAAGGTGCTGAAACCAATTCTTAGATTCCTAAAAGAGGGTCATGACCTCTTTGAGATATACCCTACACTAGGGAAGAAACCAGATCCCAAGAGGATCTCAAGTAAGGGTTTGATCAGTGAAAGCAATAAGCTTCTGTCCTCACCACTGTCATGACAATGTATATTTCTTGTTCTAATAACAATGAGGAGATATCATTAGAGAATATATTTGAATGATCCATATTTAAATAATGCCTCAGACAGATGTCACCCTCACTAACCCTTTAAAAATACAACAAGCATGTCATTGGTAATATTAGAAACTCTCTCTAATCTCAAAAATGAAGTCCATCAGATGTAATGGGATGAACGAGTTGCCAGGCCTGTCAGCAAATTGCTAGACTCACAAGTGACCATATTGTATGTAGTAAAAGGTTCCCATTTGGTAGAGCTTTAAAATTACATTTTGAACACGGTCTCATTTGCCAGAAGTTTAACATAAATAAGATGATATCCATGGTATCTGAAATATTTTATAAACCTCAAGCTCCCATTCACCTTTCTCCCCAAACTCCTCATAGGTGCACTTGTACATCTAATGATGTGCTGCTACCCACTGAAGTTTTTCAATGATATACATAAATTCAATACAAAGATACGTTCAATATTAGCCTTATAACAATACCATTCTCACTTACATTGGAGAGGTGGGCAAACACCACGGCATCTTGTGGCTCAAGTGGAAAAGAAGTGTTGCCGAGGGAGGACAGACAGGTAGCTAAGTGGTAGCACGTCAGCTAGAGGTGCACTCTGCCTCAGGTGCTCATCGTCCCAGGAGGAGGTGCAGAGCCGGAAGCACGTTTGGGTGGTGCTCTAGATGGGAGCCCTACTCCACACCTACGCTGCTTATCGTTGGTAATGAATGCTAATAGGGCATTTGTGAGTGTGAAAGCAGAAAAGAGTGAAAAAGCAGTCTGAGCCTGTGTGCAAGCTGCTCAGGGAAGCAGCGCAGAAGCACTGATAATCCTGCCCAGATCTTCTGCCGTTGGGGAGGTTGGCCTTCTGCCCACCCTGGAGGAAAGCATCCTTGTCTCTTCTCTTTGGTATTTAGACATGTTTTCCTGATGAGGGTAAAGGAGGAGTGATTGTAAGCAAATTAGCATCATTGTTTTCATCAATTTTAATTTGCATTTTAAAATACTTTAATATGTATGAAATAAGGATGCTTCTTACAATCAATGGCATGTCATATTTTAACTATAAACATTATTTTCTGATGCAGTCATACATATGGTGTATTTTAAAACTGGTATCTTTTGGTGAATTAAGAGAATTATGAATAATCCTGATCATGCCGACAGGAATGTGTCATTTTTGCTAATATGTATTATCTGGCATATCTGAACTAAGGGAAAATGACCTCCCATTTAACTATTGCCTTAAAATCATCACCACATGTGCATGGAGAGTCTCTGATTTCTGGTTTTTCCTTTAGGAATTAAGCCATTTTTCAAAAAGTATGGGAAAACAATCTTAACAGATTAGCTTTAGGACTGTGGAAAAGATGGGGAGGCAAGGTATTTTGTTTATTCTCAGAGGTATTTCTGTGTCATGTGGGGTGACAGGCAGGTTCTCTGGTCCCGCTACCCACATAGGAACACAGGATATGGTGAGGCCAAAAAGGAACACCCACAGAGCCATAGGTAGGGGAGTCACACCACTATAGTGTCACTGGAGGCTGGGTTGGAGACAAAGGAGGCAGGAGCCACACTATCCGCAACCCGCCATCCACTTGTCTCTGCCAACCAACCTTACTTGCTACCTGCAATCTGCCTCTCAGCAATCCGTAATCCACACTCCACCACATCATGCACGCCAGGACTCCACACCACCACGCCACACCACTACACCACCCTTTGCTACCTTAGCCATGGCAGTTATATCAGTGGCTAATGGCTAACCGGTAGCAGCCGATGGCCAACTAGTCACAGCTGATGGCCATCTACTACCTGAGCCAGCACCTTTCTATGTGAGGCCGAGAGCCTGGAAACTGCTCTCTGGGGCTCTGTCCCCACATTCTGCCTCCTGAGAATGTCAGCATCCCCAATGTTGTAAAGAGGATGTAAAAGTTTTATTGTCGTTGAAAAACATTCGTCCAAGAGATTTACAGGAGATTCAGTAGCTTAGTGATTGTTTGATTACCTAAATAACTCCATTCTGCAAGGCCCTATATTTCAATATATGTTTAATTGTCAACATTATAAAATAGTCTCATCACCCTTCTAGTTTTTTATAACCATATTTTACACTGTTATTGTACACATATACAATTTTGTAACTTGTGTCTGTTTAGTTACAATTGGATTTTGAGTATTTTTTGAGTGGTATCCTGCCTTTGTTAACTGCCATCTTTAATGGCTACATAATAGTTTCTTAAATGAATGTACTGCATTTTAAATGTGAGTTCCCCTATTGTTTCCAAAATTTGTCAATATAAAGCTATAAGATTCATGTATTTTGAAATATTTCTTTAGACAGAGTTTAAGAAATCAGATTTAGGATATCAATGAGTATACATTTTATTATGGCTTTTGTAGAATAAGTGTTTTAGTTATTTCTGTACTATGTACAGATTCTATCTGCACTGTATTCTAGTTAGTGAGGATAATATATATTTTATTGTGGAAATTTTTTTAATAGATGAGGAATTAAACCTAATTTGCTTTCCTTGATTAATTATGAAGTGGAATAACTTCCCACATGTTTGTTTGAGCATCATGGTTTCTGTTTTGTGAGTTAACTGTCCATGCCTATGTCCATTTATATATTGAGTTACTTTAGTTTTTTCACTCAATTGTTATAATCTTTTTGCATAATAAACATATTATGCAACATTCTGTTACATGTATTTTTAATACAGAGATTTTTTATATCAGAAGTTGAAGAACTGTTATATAAATATATCTGTTTTTCTTGCATTTTCTTAAAGCACAGATGTTTCTCTTTCAGACCATTCAGAGAATTGATAAATATTAAATTGAGTTTTCTTCAAATGCTCTTATAAAAAAACCCAACTTTTTAATTCTTAAGGATTTATTTTACTGCATTATATGAGATGAGGGTTTACACTGAGTTCACTCTATTTTTGTTAACCAATTATTCTAATACTGTATGTTGAATAAATTTTCCTTTCCTCATAGATTTATGATCATTCTAGTAATATATTAAATTTCTAGATATATTTGGGTTTATTTCTGGGCCAACTAATCCATCTGTCTATTCTCGAGATAACAACACATGACTTTAATTATTGTTAGACAAATGCCTCGCAGTGCTCACTTGTGACCTTCTTACTCATTCATACGTGTTTTATTTCCTTCTCAATATTTTAAAGTAGAGATTTAGAAATATTTTGTTGTTTTGCAAAAAGATGGTTTTGAAGTTTTTATTAGGATTGCAATAAACCTGTCAAATTGTAAAAATTAAAGTATCTACAATATGTGCCATTCTCTTTTTAGAAATATGTCTTCTCTTATGATTTTCACCTATTCACATAGGTGATATGTAATTCATATTAAAGTGATTACTAGCTATATATTTAATTTGCTTCTATAAATGAAATATTTTCCTATTTTATTTTCTGAATAATGCTCACAAAATTACAATTATTAAATATATTTTATCTTGCCAAGTTACCAACATTTTATTAAATTGTAAATTCTTTCACTTGATTCCTTTTTGAGCTATAAGATAAGCGAACTTATTGCACCAATGCTGCTAACCTTTTTGGTATGAGAGGATTTATTCATTATGTATTTGCACCAACTGGACAAACAGTTAACCAAGTTTACCATTTGGATGTGTTGAAAAGATTGCATGAGAAAGTTAGATGAAAACAAACTTTTTGCCAACAATTCATGGCTCTTGCATCATGACAATGCACCAGCTCACATGGCACTGCTGTGAGGGAGTTTTTAACCAGTAAACAAGTAACTGTATTGGAACACCCTCCCTACTCACCTGATCTGGCCCCTAATGACTTCTTTCTTTACCTGAAGATAAAGGAAATCTTGAAAGGAAGACATTTTGATGACATTCAGGATATCAAGGATAATACAACGACAGCTCTGACGGCTATTCCAGAAAAAAAGTTGCAAAATTGCTTTGAAGGGTCGACTAGACACTGGCGTCGGTGCCTAGCTTCCCATGGGGAGTACTTCAAAGGTGACCATAGTGATATTCAGCAATGAGCTATGTAGCACTTTTTCTACGATGTGTTCCAAACTTGTCTGACCTTCGTATATAAGAATATCATTTATAAAGAATAAGAAACACTATTTGTTTCTAATTTTTGTATGTATATTTTTCTTATTGCATTGGCCAGAACTTTCAAGGTGATATTAAATAATTATGGCGATACTAAGCACCATTATTGTATTTCTCATTTTAAGACAAATGCCTCCTGTAGTTCATAGGTAAATTATAACTGACTAATTTTAGTATATGTGGAAACTAGGGCAATTCTTGCCCTTATCCTTCCACGTGTAAGGCAAGTGACTAGTCACAATAACTGTATTTCTTTTATCTAATAAAGAATTTACTTCAGAATACTAGGGAGGTAGAAAATATAGGAATCATGAAGGTTCTAGACAAATGATCAGGATCACCACATTATTATCGTCATGACTTTGTAATGAGAATCTGCTCTGCTATATTCTTCTATTACACTTTGAGTAAAATTTGATTAGAAAGTTAGACCATATCCAGTAGAAAAATAAAATCTAGTTAAACCCAACACTGATAAGACCCAAAGAGTATGGCAAGCCAAAAACTTTTAGAAAATATTTCTAAAATATTAAAAGAAAAAAAAGTACAAATTTTGTACTTGATAGTAATGTAAGTTGAAAATGCAACATTACAGTAACATTAGCAAATATTCATTCATTCTTATAATTCTCTTTCAATCAATATGGCTTTAAGAATGTTTAACAACACAATTCATGGCAATTCAGATATTTACTTCTGTTTTACAGAAGAAAGATAGGAGTGGTTTTGCAGTAAGATTTTACCACTTCTAACCAGTGAGTTTCATTTCATTCTTTTGCTTGGTGAACCAAACAGGCTAAGATGTTTCAGAATAGAACTTGCAAAATAAAATTAGACTTTTAAGATGATTGGACTTTGAGATGTACAACAAAAAAGAAACTTGTTGGAACAGTGCTTGGGTAGTGGGGAAAATCTGGTAAAAGAAAGAGCAGAACACAGTGGAGGCTGGGTAACCACTGGTCAGGAGGACAGGCCCAAGGTCCCTGAATGCATAAAGGTTACACATGACAGCTGAAAGGTTAGTTTTCTTTAGGAAGTTGTCTGCAAAGTTGTCAAAATGCAAAATGAGGCAAAGCCTTTTAAAAATATCTTTTAATCTCTAAAATTAGCAATTAAACAATTAGTGGTAATTTTGTGGGTATCTATTTCCAAACTCAAAATGTAAATTCACTAAATCAGACCAAAATTTTCTAGTAAACATAACCAGTATGGTCAGAGGTGGATCAAGATATTGTGGCCAAGTCTGTCATGCTGGGTCAGATTACTGAACAGATGAGAACATAATTGAATTATATATTGTGAGCCGCTAGATGAGGAGGCCCTGGAATGTAGTGTTTATATATCTGTAAAACATGGAAGGACATAGCAACGCAAACAGGAAAGACCCACGTCTGTCCCCTGACTTCATATGGCAACTATTATACCAATATATACACTGTATGTTAAAAAATATGATTGGATAGAAACAATAATTTCAATCATGTTGCATTCTAGAGACACAAATGAACACAGGCAGATGTTCTCCCTGAATTAGTCTTTATATCACTCTATTAAAATATGAAACTCTTACAAAAAAAGTGTTACTTTAAAGCATAAATATGGTATAAAATATTCCCTAGTTGCAAAAATACATCCTTGATATAGCCCTTAAATATTTTCAAAGGCCCAATTTGTTGTGAGAAAATACTTGAGGAATGGGTAGAATGTAGTTCTATTTTTGAGATCTTTAATAACAGAAGCAGTTATCATTTAAAATTTGAAAATTAATTTTGTTTTGCCATGAGTTTTTATTTGAGCTTCTACTTTGACACTCTGTAAAACTCCAAGGTCTTCTAAAATTTAGGAGCTTTTAGGCTTTTAGGTTTCATAAAATTTAATGAGAATATGCTCATCCTTCATTTTGCTCAGAAAATAATCCCCTCCTTCCTCTCTTCCTCCTTGTCTCCCATCTAGTAACATTTACTGAACGCCTACTTCATTTTAAGGCAATGTGCTGGGCTCCAGGGGATGTGGTGATGACTAACAGGACATGGTACTTGGCTTTAAGAAGTCCAGGATACTGGAGATGCATAAATTCAGGCATCTAATTACAATAAAACACAGTAAGTTCAGTGACAAATGTATGTCTATACAGTGTGCTTTGGAGAATGGAGGAGAATTTTCCCACTCAGCCTGAGGAGATCAGAAAGGCATAAAAAGAGGAGGTAGCTGGGTTAATGTGTAAACTCTTTCTCATAATTCTTTCTTATACTATTCCCACAAAAACTAGATGCTTAGGATTATCACTATTTCTAGATTTGACTGTCAAATCATTCTTAGTCCATGATGTTAAATCTAGTTGACTATAAAACCGTAAAAATAGGAAGTAACAGAAACCCAGTCATTAATGTATTCATTTTCTGTAATATTCAACTCTGCTTAATAATTGTAATTCTTTCAACTGTCTGTATATAACAGTATCAATGAAACTAGAATAGTTTGAATAGGTACGAAGACTCAGACTCTTTTAAATAACCATTTTTTTAAAATGGCAATAATAGCATCCTCAAATCATAGCAGATTGCTTTGCTTTCCATAAAATCAGGACAAGAAGGATGCTATTCTCTTTACACTCCAGTGAGCTCAAGTGGTGGAAATGTTGCCAAGATAACTCAATGAGCAGGAAGTCATTTTGCTTGGAAATTTCAAAAATATCATTAATTTAGTTTGAATTTTTACAATGATTATAAAACATTTATAAAGCTGGCTGTATCTAACAGTTTTAACTGACGGATTTCTTTTTTTTTTTTTTCCTACTGCAGTGCATCACTTTCAACATATTCTTCCTCCCCTCATCAATTTCAAAATGGAAAATCCAGGCAAAGTGTTTTACTCTTGCTTAACTTTAAATATATATGGTGTGTTCAATGGAAAATCTATCACTTAAATAGTTTTTAGAAATTTGAGATCAAACAGAAACATATTGAAATATAGATAAAGTAAGATATAAAAAGAATACAGTTTAGAATTGTGAAGGATAATGTTAGATGTTCTATGAAGGTCAAAGTCAACTTTTTCCCTTAAATTCCCTCAAAAGACTTAGATGCATTAAAGTATGTAGTGGTAATAACTGTGCTCCTCTTATCACTTTATTTTTCATCATTTTCTTTCATAATTCATTTGAAATTTAGCTTGATTCTTTCTCCCCAACGTATTAGATGTCTATCATGAGTAATAATTTTGAAATTTGCTTTCTAACTGACTGCTTAAGGGGACAAATGAGATTTAAGATAACAGATAAGGACACTAATTGCCCGTCAGCATGTTAAATACTTTGCTGCAGAACATGCAAGTTGTTACAGGAGCCCTGAAAATGAAGCTGACTGATGCCTGAGGAGGAAAAGACTTCTTTTCAGAAGTCACATTTGAGCATAGCCTTACAGGATTTACAGGTGTTCACAGAAGGCTAAGAAGAGAAAGGATGTATCAGACAAAAACATACACAAACCAACACACACATATAACAAGCTGGAACATGAGATCCTTTTGGAGTACTGAGGAGAGTAGCTGTTTGAGTCTATGGCATAAGTATCCTGTGAATGACAGAGGAGAAGAGAGAGGGGAAAGCTGTGGTTGGCTTGTGAAGGATCTTACACACCATGACAAAGATTTGGGATTTTATCCTCTAGACTGTCACTGTCCAATACAATAGCCCCACGTGGCTATTTAAATTTAAAATAAATACAACTAAAAATTCAATTCCTCAGTTGTCCTAACCACATTTCAAGTGCTCAATAACCACATGTGGCTAACAGCTGCCATATTGGACAGCACAAGTACAGAATATTTTCTTATCACTAAAAGTACTATTGGACAGTGTTGCCTTAAATAAGGAGACAACATCAAATTGCTAATTAAAAGCAAGAGACTGATCTGATCAAAACTGTGCTTGATTCAAAAAGGTAACTCAATATAGTGTGAAGGATGAGCTTAGAGGTGGTGGGACTGCAGGCAGAGGGCCAAGAAGCAGGAAACTGTGTAGTGGCTGAACTAAAAGTGTAAATGGGGAAAGTAAGAGAAGCTATCTGTTTCAGAAAAATTGAAGGGGTAGGACCATGAGGACGATGCTAGGTTGACACTACAGAAAACTATAGTGGTCTGGAGAGTGGAGATTAGTTTATTTTTTGGACGTGTTCTTTTTTGGGTGCCTGGGACGTAGAGGAGATTTGGGTCAACAGGCTTCAAAAATTTCCCTTCATTTTTCCTTTACAATGAACTCCTTTACAATTACCCAAAACAAGCATTTTAAGTTTTCACAGGACTCCTAAAGTTTTTAAAGTAGGTTAAACAAGAAAGGAAAGTCAAGGTTCAAATTGGCAAAAATAATGGCTTAGAGTAGGTTTAAGGCTTTTTCCACTTCATTTTACTACTAAACCTGCAAATAAGCAGTGCAAAGGATATATGACAGCTGAATATATTAGGAAGTGGGGGCTGCTCTACAGTGCCACTCTAATTCCAAGATCTAAGAATGCCTACATACCTGAGGTACCCCTTAAGTCAGAAGGAACTGTGGCTTCCAGAGTTTAACATCCACAAAGTTGGAGAGTGTCCACATCAGTACTTGACGGTCTGCCTACTATCAGATAAATCTTTTTTGTACTACAGTGAAAGTTTCAGTATTCTACTGCTTACTTCTTCATGCCATGTCTCCACCCCCATCCCCGCACTGTTCTCTTTCCCATCCTCTTTATTCTAAGCTATTGAGTAAGCCTCCTACTTTGCAAAGAAAACAGAAGTACACTCCAACTCCCAGGTTACTGCCACGTTCATTCATCTCCATCACTTTGCTGCTTATTTCTCAGGAAAGCATTCTTATTTATTTGTTGATTTACCAAGATTCACAGAATGCATGTAGTACAACTGATTAATGATAGAGTGAGACATGGAGAAGGTAAGATAGGATATCTTTGTAGTGGAGTCAATTTCATACATTTATAAGTTCATATAAAAGAAACATTAAAGACCAAGAAGGTGAAGATACAGAAGAGGATGAGGTCTCATAAAAGGCCAGAGTTGATAGGATCGAAATGCAGGTGGTAGATGTGCCCTGGAATGGAAGAAGAACTCGCACAGAAGGAAAGCTATGAAATCATAGAAAGAAAGGAGGCAAGGATGCAGATACTAGAGGAAGAAAACATTTAACCGAGTCCTAAATGTTTCAAAAGATTTATCCATTGGGGATAGTCACCGAGCCCACGTGCAGCTTGGCTCGCTATTTGTGTGGCTCCAAATAAGTCATGACATCTGGGAATGCTTGGGAGCACCTTCTCCAGCCTTGGGAAAGGCCAAGAAAAGCAAACCTGACTCTGGGTTCACACAGCTCCATACAGAACACTTTAGTCCTGGTAACCCCAAAGGGCAAATTGCCATCCACTGTTATCTGTTTTTTGAACCCAAATCCCAGATTTTTGTTTCTGTTTATATATACCCAAGGATATATTTATCTCGGTTTAAATCCTAGTTCTGTCTTTTAAACTTTACTTATTTTCTCAATTAAAAAAAAAAATCATTGATATCTGTAGAGTAGAATGGAAACCTCAAATTGTGAGGTATTTATTTATTTATTTATTTATTTATTTATTTATTTATTTATTTCCCAGAAATCATAACTACTTTTTGAAGGCATAAACATGCTACATTTTCTAAATGATGATACCAGGTAGTCATTTCAGACTTTTACTTAACTCTGAGGATCCTTATCTGTAAAATATTTTCATAATTTTCAGTGACAATTCGGCTACATAGAGAACATTTTACACAAGTAAATTAAAAAATAAAAACTGCTCTATTTATTCTTGATACAATAATCAAAGAGGATAAAAGGCCTAAAACCTTTGACATTATGATTTCCTGTCTCCACCTTAGTTGCAGGATGTGATTGGAACTTCATCTGAAAATTGCGTGTTTGGAACATAGAATATAATTTCCATAAGAAAAAATAACATTACAAATTCAGTTTTAAGCCAACTCATATAATCAAATTTGAAACACGATGTACTTGAAATACCATAAATTTGCATGAAATAATAGAAAATAGCATATGGAACAGCAGTTTGTTTTCCTGTTACACACATTAAAACACTTTTTGAACCAATGCAAAGCCCAGTGTTTCCTCAGCTTGACAAATTTAAAGCTGGAGTCTTAGCCACAGGTGGAATTGGTCTATTCCATTACACCAATAAAATAGCATGTTATTGAAATTTAGGAGGAAAGGGACAATGAGGGAAGAAACTTTAATATCCAAAATCTTTAGACCCAAAATAATCAAGATGCTCCTCTCTTTTATCAGGACCAATGAGGAGAAAGAGAAAGGAGAAAAAGAGAAAGAGAGAGAGAGAGAGAGAGAGAGAGAGAGAGAGAGAGAGAGAGAGAGAGAGAGAGAGAGCTGTGAGAACAAGCCAACTATCCATCTGTGTACTCAGATGGAAGCCAAAATGGCAGCTACAAGGGGGCACAAAAGAAGCTGTTACCTCCATCAAAGGGGAGAGAGGGAGGGGTAAGAGTCAATGAACTGGTGCTGAGGGTGGGGTCACCTAAGAAGCATAGTGGTGCACCCACATCCATCAGCAGCAGACGGCAGGAGACCTGAGGCGCCTTTGGCTGTGATGCTCAAAGGGTGAGATCAGAGTTATGGAAATGATGAATCACTACAGGGCAACTTAGGAGCTGCCAGAAAGAAAGAACGGGAGCCATACAAAAAAGCCAAAACAAACAAAAGTTATTACCAAAGGACAAGAAGGAAACAATTTTCATTTAAAGTACAGTAGCCTGCTCATGTGTATGTAAGTCAGAGACTTCCTCTTTAATCCTGAATATTCGATATGCACACCTCCCTTTATTAATGTTTCCAAGTACTCCTGTTTTAAATATATATTCAACTTGAGTAATTTAAACTGATATAGCCATCAGATATTAAAATTCCTCTGTTTTAATTTAGTGACACTAAAAAAGATTGCATGCCTCATATTTAAATATACATATGAGGGCTACATTTTAACAAACTTAAATCTTTTTGTTTGAAAAAAGACTGTATAAAATACATTATAAAGCAGAACACTACATTACTGAACACGTATTTGTTTGAAATGTAACTATAATTTATAAAGGTTAATTCATCATACAAAATTTTATTCAGTGCAAATTGGTGCCAGGGTCTATATTACGTGGAGTGAACATAATAATATATAAAGAAGACACAGTCCCTTTCCTTTTTATTTTCACCTCTGCAACCAGAGATTTTAATTGATACACATGAGATACCAAATATAAATGTGCATTGTACATTACTTTTTTAATTGTAAAAATAATTTTGTATTGATATTTAAGCAATGGTTGGTGACCTAAATTTTTAAAAAATATTTTTTATTTTTCAATTACAGTTGACATGCAATATTATATTAGTTTCAGGTGTATAACATAGTGATTAGATATTTATATGACTTTCAAAATGATCACACTAATAAATATGTAATATAATAAATATGTAAAGTAAATATGACACCATATTTACTTATTACAATATTATTGAATATATTCCTTATTCTATACTTTACATCCCATGACTACTTTGTAACTATCAATTTATACTTCTTAATCCCTTCCCCTTTTCACCCATTCCCCCCAACATACTTCCCTTCTGGCAACCTCAAAATGTTCTCTGTATTTATGAGTTTTTTCTGTTTTCTTTATTTTGTTTTTTAGATTACACATATAAGTGAAATAATATGGCATTTGTCTTTGTTTGATTTACTCCACTCAGCACAATATTCTGTAGGTTCATCCATGATGTTGCAGATGGCAAGATTTCATTAGTTTTGGTTGAGTAATATTCCATTGCATATATGTACCACCTCTTCTTTACCCATTCATCCATTGATGGACACCCAGGTTACCTCCATATCTTGGCTGTTGTAAATAATGCTGCAATTGACATATGGATGCACACGTTCTTTCAAAGGAGTGTTTTGGTTTTCTTCAGATAAATACCCAGAAGGGGGATTGCTGGGTCCTTCTTTGACTTTTGCTATAGCCTTCATTTTAGAATCTATTTTATCTGGTATAAGTATTGCAACACCAGTTGGGATTTTTGTTTTGTTTTGTTTTTTCACTTCTGTTTTCATGAAATATCTTTCTCCATCCTTTTAATTGCAGTCTGTGTGTCTTTCGATCTGAAGTAAGTCCTTGTAGGCACCATGTATCTGGGCCCTGTTTTCTTATCCATTCAGTCACCCTGTCTTTTGATTGTAGCGTTTAATCTATTTACATTTAAAGTAATTGCTGATAGAAAGGTAATGACTGCCATTTTATTATTCATTTTTTTCTTGTGTTCTTCTTCTTTTTAAAGAAGTCCCTCTAAGATTCCTTGTAATCACAGTTTGGTGGTGATGAACTCCTTTAGGTTTTTCATGTCTGGAACATTATCTGTCCTTTGATTCTAAATGATAGCTTTGCTGGGTAGAGTAATCTTGATTGCAGGTCCTTGCTTTCATCACTTTAAATATTTTGTGCCAATCCCTTCTGGCCTGCAAAGTTTCTATGGAGAAATCAGCTGAATCTTATGGGAGCCCCCTTGTGGGTAATTAACTGCTTTTCTCTTGATGCTTTTAAGGTTCTCTCTTTGTCTTTAACCTCTGGCATTTTAATTATACAGCATCTTGATGTGGGCCTCTTTGGGTTCATCTTGTTTGGGACTCTCTGAGCTTCCTGCGCTTGTATGTCAATTTCCTTCACCAGGATAGGGAAGTTTCCCATCATCATTTCTTCAAGTAGGATTCTAATTCTTTGCTCTCTCTCTTCTCCTTCTGGTATCCCTATGATGAGAATGTTGGTACATTTGATGTTGTCCCAGAGGCCCCTTAAACTATCCTTATTTTTTGGATTCTATTTTTCTTTTTGCTATTCTGTTTGGGTGTTTTCTGCTATCTTATTTTCTAAATCAGTGATTTGATCTTCTGCTCACATAATCTACTGTTGATTTCCTCTAATGTATTCTTTATTTCAGTTATTGTATTCCTCACTTCTGACTGGGTCATTTTATGTTTTATATCTCCATTTTTATGTTTTCTATCTCTTTGTTGAAGTTCTCACTGAGGTCATCAAGCCTTTTATAACCAGTGTTTAGAACTCTGTACCTGGTATGGTGCTTGTCTCCATTTTGTTTAGTTCTTTTTCTGGAGCTTTGTTTGGTTCTTTCATTTGGGACATGTTTCTTTGTCTTCTCATTTTCATTTTCTCCCTGTATTTGTGCCCATGTATTAGGTAGAGCTGCTATATCTCCTGGTCTTAGTAGTGTGGTCTTATGTAGTAAGTGTCCTGAGAGGTCCAGTGGTGCAGTCTCCTTGGTCACCTGAACTAGTTGCTCTGGGAGTGTCCCTTGTGTGTGTTGTTTGTACCCTCCTGTCAGACAACTGAGCTTTGGTTGCTCCTGTTGAGCTTTGTCTGCTCTTTTCACATCAATGGGAAGTTTTACCCTTGGGCCTGATTGTGAGGACTGGCCATGACTACAGTGGAGGAACTGTTGTGTAGGGGCTTACCCTACAGAGCAGAATTTGCTTTAGTAGGGCTCTGATGCCTGTCTAGTCTGTGCTTTGGGTTTATCATTTGTGAAGGTGATTGGGTGGTGCTCTGGTATGGGCTGAAGCTGGCCACTGGGTTGTTGGTTTTGTGGACTCTTGGGAGTGGCTCTTTTGCAGACCAAGGTCAGCTACTGCCTATGTCCTATCTGGGGACACTTGGTATGAGCTACAAAATTATCTCAGATGGGTGTCACTTGTGCTGGGCTGAGAGGGTCCTGGGAGAAGCTAAGCTGTGCACTGAGGCTGGCTGCCACTAGTGTCAGGCTTGGGAATGCTTAGCAAGAGGTATGGGGAACACCAAAGCCAGCTGCTGCTTGTTTGGGATTTGAGAACTTTGAGAGATTTTAGGAAAGTCTGCAGCATGAGCCAAGGCAGTTCATTTGTATGGAAAAGCCATGGGAAGTGGCTTGGATGGGCCTGCAAGTTGGGGGGTGGGAGGTGGAGTTTCAGGGAATCACCAGGGCAGGGTGAACAGTGTTAGCTAAGTTAATGGAGACATAGATACGGTTCCCATGTGTGTCTGCACACTGGATGGGGACAAGGTCTCAACAAAGGTACAATGATACCTGTAAGCAGTTGTCTGGGAAAAAGCTGCCTCTCCAGCCCTCATCTTGAAGTCAGACAACTCAGTTCCTCCCTGTATGTCCTTGACAGCTTTGGAGCTATTGCTCCAGTGCTGGAGTTCAGAGTGAGTGAGTCCTTCAGTGAGTAAGTCCATGTGCAGGCCCTTTAAGTGGAACGCCTGGGACAACAGCCACCCTCTGTCTCACTCAGCCACAATCTCCGCTCCTTTTCACAACCAGAAGTTATGGGGACTTCTCTACCTGGAACTTGACCTCTGTGCTAGAGAGCCTGGTGTAGGCCTAGGACCCCTCACTCCTGAGATATCCAAGCTAAGATACGCTCCCAATTTTTAACTGCCACACACAGGTGTGGGACCAGCCTTTTCTGCATCTCCTACTATTTGTACATCCTTCTAGGACTTCTGTTCAGCTAGATTTCAGGCAATTCTCAATTATGGTTGTTATGTATTTTAGTTGTAATTTTGAAATGGTTGTGAGAGGAGGAAAGCACAGAATTTACCTACTCTACCATCTTGATCGCAAGCCTGTGTTTTGTACATTTAAAATATTTAGATTTTAATAACCATTATTATTAATATCCAATTGATGACTAACTTCAGTGGCCACTTCTAGATACTTTGTCAAGTAGAAACAACATATCTGGCCATTACCATATCAACTACTATGTTTTAAATGTAAACATTATTAAAGTAATATACTATAATCTCAATACTACTAATTATATTGGCAGAGAAAGAATATAGCTAGAAAAAGTAATATTTTCATCTCCCTTAATTTATAAACAAATGGCATATAATTATTTTTTTCCTGTCAACAGAAATACCTAAAGACATAGATAAGCAAATAAAACTGTCAATATTAATTCTATGTTCCAGCAAATTTCTTGGCACAGTCAGCTGAGCCATTCTCCTAAGAGTTGCTTCTTAAATCATTAGCTTGCACAACAATCTTTGTCTAATATTTTATCATGGAAACTAGGGAGAAATACCCAGAGAATTTGATGATTTCAAGAATTTCCTATTTGGGATGAAAAGTACCTCCGAGAAATGAGGGAGATGAGGTCCTCATGGGGTAGTTAACTTAATGATGGATGTGGAATTCTTAGCCAAAGATGACATTTTAGAAGCAATCTTTTATTATTATTATTACTTTTGCCACCTGACTTTTACTTACACCCTAACCCACCCTTAACCCATCACAAACTTATGACTAAAGGAAATATTATAGTTGTGGAAAGCTATTTCCTGTGAATTAAAATAATACAATTCAAGGATTGTAAGTAATTGCGTGAGCTGCTTCCCAGCACATTATAATATGACTTAATATAATTTGACATCACAGAGTGTTGTCAGAAAAAGAAATAAAGTTTGTAAGTTTATGTCAGTCATCTTTCCCATCAAATGCAATTAAATTATGTTTTAAAAATTCTCTTTTTTTGCAATTCAACCTAGTTTTTTATCATGGTAGCTTTTGTGGAAGTGAACAATAGATTATTTATAAAATTTTTATCACAGGTATTCATACAATTTGATGTCAAATGTCCATCACTTTTTAAACCTTATTTCCCAAACCTGCTTTTCTTTTCTTTTGTCATTTTTTTCCACTTTTTCTTTAACACTGCACGATTTTATACTCATTGAGATTTGTTTTATGGTTTAGCAATGGTTTCTGTTGTTTAATGTTACATACACCTTTGTAAAGAATATGTATTCTTCTGTTGATGGTGAAGTGTTTCATAAATGTAACTCAGGTACAGTTGTCTGTTAATATTGTTCAAGTCTTTCCTTTCTGTCTACTTCTATCAATTTTGAGTGAACAGTGTTGAAATCGTAAAATCATTATGGATTCATCTATTTTTCCTTCCAGTACTTTTAGGTGTTGTTCACATATTTTCAAGCCCAAAGTATAAGTTTGCTGTTTCCAGCTCAATATATCTTTGCAGCATGACTTCATTAGTATAAGTTACTATGAAGTCAATAATGGCTGTTGCTTCATGAATCATGGAACTAATGTGGAGATTGTTCCAGTTGTTGCTGAGTATTCATGGTCCATATATCCAGAATCAAGGTAAATGATTACAGGGTGGATTTGCAGACCACCTGAGCCCCTGTAAGATAAAAGTTTTGTAGGCTGGGGAGTTTAAGATGAAGGAACCAGCATGGTCATGTTTTGATAAAGGCTGTCTCCTGATTCATAGCTGCAGACTTCTTACTGTATCACACATGGTGGAAGGGAAAGACATAGTCCTCTTCCTCTTGGAAGACAAAACATGTCACAGAATAGACAGGAGAAACAGGAAATTGAAATGTATTTTGAGATGTGCTATGATAGGAATAATTAAGGTATTATGGTATAATTTAAAGGACCAAAGAGTGTTCTATAAGAAGTGATTTCTAAGTAGACACAAGGAGCCTGGTGTTAGTCAAGTGAAGGAGGGCAAGAAGTAGGGAGGAATCGTCCATACAGAAGTGGGATATTTGGGTTACTGAGAGGATTTTTTTTTCCTGGGAGAGGGAGTGGTATGAGGAAATCAGGAAAGCATTGAGGGCAATTCTCACCACTGGTTGCCAACCAAACACCACTGTCTCCACTGTCTACATCTGGTAGTCATTAGAGCCCTAACCCTATTCGCATATTTGTCCCTCATCCTTGTGGCTCAGAAGAAGATGACTCCAGCCCGAGATCAGCAGGTACATCCTAATTAAGTCATGCCAATCACGGTAACTCTTCCACTTTTCTCATTCTTGGATGATGAGCATGAGACTAAGTTGCTAGGAGTTCCTGGGGATAAAATCACCATGTTATTAAGGAAGTCACAAGAGGAACTATAGTCTCTCTTTTTTCTGGACATTATCAAGTTGGAATTTATTAGGTTGGTGCAAGAGTAATTACAATTTAAAAGGTTAAAAATAATTGCAAAAAGCGCAATTATTTTTGCACCAACCTAATAACACTTGCAGCTATTGCTGTAGTCATTTTGCTACCAGATTGCAAGTGAAGTATTACATTGAGAAGGGCTGAGCCAAGACCATGAGAAAGAAGTGAAGCTGGAGCCCCGATGCACTGTTCTGAAGGTCCATTCTACCTCTGCACTTTTACTTGTGAAATAATCATTTCCTCACTGTTTAGTGCAGTTTGAGGGTAGGTATTGTATTCTTTTACTTGCTGTGGAAAACATAATGATATAAAAAATATGCAGAAGCCAGATACAGAAAGAAAATCTTGAAGGGAGAAAAGCCACATGTGAAATTTCTGTCTTTTAACCTCTGAACCTCTAATCTTGAAGGGAGAAAAGCCACATGTGAAATTTCTGTCCTTTAACCTCTGAAGGGTTTACACAAACAATGGTGTACTTATTTAGTTTTTTTTCCTTCAAGAACTTATTTTGGGTAAAAAGTGAAGAATGGAGTGTAGGAGGACAGGTTTAGGGTCAAGATGGTGAACAAGAAGATGCTGCAGTATCAAAAGTGAGATGGTAGTTTGCACAAGGGCAGTGGTGGAAGAGAATGCCAAGATGTAGACAATGGGAGATGTGAGTTCAGCTCAGCTGGAAAGCAAATATGCATGCTTAATATATGTACTGCACTGTATTAGAGGTTGAAGATACAAAGAGTCAGATAGGCTTTGCCTTCAGAGAGCTCATAGTTTAGTAGCGGAGGAAGATATGCACATAGCAGTCAACAAGTATAATATAGTCTGTGCATTTCTGAGGCTGAGGCACTGGGTGCTATGAGAGGATTTATTAATTCCCTGGGGGAGAGAACAGAAAGGGAAGATTTCAATAAAAAGGAAGGACATAGAATATTCAATATCTATACTTCCTAGCTTTCCACCTCTTCCTTAATTTATTGCAATCTGACTTCAGCTCTACTCCATTAAAACTTCTCTCCCTAAGTCTTCATAGGTGATTTTTCATCAGACTTGAATGTGACTACATTCAGCTTAATTAAATTCTCTGGAGCAGTTCTGTGTGGGCTTAAAATTCACTTCCTTGGAAAACTGATCCTAACCACGTAGACTGGTTTAATTACCCCTCCCAGGTGTTCCCATGGCATGACCTCTATCACTCATCATACATTTGAAAGTCAATTCATTGTGTGATCACCACCCAAAGTCAAATCTCCCTCCATATATTTGATCCCCTTTACTCTCTTCTATGAAACTTATGCAATTTTGTTAATAAATGTCACCTCAATAAATTTATAAAAAAATAAATATAAGTCAATTCATTGTCTGTCTGTATCCTTTATGGGCCTGTTAGCTCCCTGAGGGCTGTCACCATTTCAGTTGAGTTCACCACTGAATTCATTTCTCTATCAAGTACCTGGTAATTCAAATGTCTTGGGTAAGTATTCATGGAGGAAGGAATGAGTAAATGAGTGGGAGAATGACTCTGTGATTAGAATTAGAAGCATCAAGTTCAAAGCAGAGTGTGAGGGGAGGTGAGGGTGCAGATGTAACAGAAGTCAGCTCATGGAGTGACTTAAGTATCTTTTTGTTGAGGTAGACACTACTGACTAAAATATTGGACTCAACAGTGATCATTGATGCCTCACATGTGGTGGACTAGGAAAAGGAAAAAATGATTGAAGTTTAAGAAACTTTTAAACATGATTTTTTACTGCCTTGACTGATTCAATATTTACTATGCATATGACACTACTTAGGAAGATGGGTCAAGGGAATTGAAAACGTTGCAGACAAAGAGAGGTGCTAACATCTTAGAGAACAGAAATGAAATCAAAGAGCCAGAGTGGGCATGAAGTTTATCTAAATCAGTGCCTCTTAGATAGAGAACAGTTACATAGGAGCACCAGAGGAAATTTAGAATATTCCTGATTCCTATTCCAGTCCCAGAAGATTCGAATTCACTAGGTCTGGGTGTGGCTTAAGAATGTATTGAAAGCTCTTCAGGCAATCCTGCTGTGCAAAGAAAATGCCTGATCCAGCTCAACGCTTTCATTTACACATAAGGAAACTGACCTCAGGAGAGAATTTGGCCCTGCACAGGCCATTGCTGGCAGAACTAGGACTACAACTCCAGTCTCTTGATCTTGAAACCGGGAATCATGGATCAGTTCTAAAGAAGCACAAGAGTTGACTAGAGTTTGAGAGAATAAAATTCAAAAAGAATAATGTATCTTAATTCACTTATAATAACACACTTTTGAAATTAAAGGTAGACACTAGTCCTTTCCACCTGAGCAGTGAGGCACAAGAGTGAGATGGGACCACACTGTACAATGCAGCCACTTTGTTTACTGAACTAAAAGCACAATAAACCTCACAGATTTTCTAGATCTGTGATGACAGTGGATCTACAGATGGCAGGGTGTTTTACACCGAGGGGCACATTATTAATAGCATTAATCACAAGCTGCTTGTAAAAAATAATAAGCATCTGTTCTCTATAATTCCTAAGTACAGAAGAAAGAAGATGGACCAACATTCTAGTATCATAGGCTCAAGCCAGGTATGCATTAACTCTTTTCATTATTAAACATCAGAGTTATGAAAGGAGATTATTTAATCATCCTTTTTGGTGGGTCTTCAGTTTAAATCTGGGAGGCATTAGACCTATTCATTGCAAACGGCAGAGGGTGATACGAGTTGATGTCTCGTTAGAGCTCAGTAAGACCTCTAGCCTTTTAAGTGTTTCCTCAGTGGAATATCCTAGACAGTCCCCAAAAGCCCTGGTATATGTTGGTACATATGCTATTTGAAAGGTTTGGTGATTTCAATTCCCTTCATTTTATCCAGAAATATCAGTAATTATTCAATACGCTTGCACAGAGAAACCATGGTCAAGATCTTCCTTCACTCTCTCGAGATAAGGACAAAACAATACATCATCATATAAAGGACTGAATTCCTATAGGTGAGTAACGGGACGCTAGTTTTTGATGACAACATAAGTCATTGTACTAAGGAGGCTGTCTAGATTATATTATAGCTTCACATCCTACCTTTCTCCTTTTTTGATCATTCTTTCAAAGCTCATTCACCGAGTAGAGAATACAAGCATGTTTTCATTTTTCAGCAATTCTCTATGTAAAAATATACATATACTTGTATATGTGTTTTGTATGCATTTTTAAAAAGTACTAATTTACCACACTTTGCATATACTGTTTCTTTTTCAAAAGTAGACATTTCCAATAGGAATACATTTTTTCTGCCGTATTAGAATATACACAGGTCCAATTGGAAATCACTTAACTCTGTGACAAGAAGGCAGGCAGCTCATGCCTAATGAATGGTTCTGACAGGAAGGACAAGGGGCACTGCACTCAAAATGTCATCAAATAGGATGACTTTGAGATGGCCGTGCTATACTGCAGGATGCTGTCAGAGCCACTTAGTCCTTAAAATACATCATCTGTGTCAATAACTGCCAAACTGACCTGTTCTGCTATTAATCTGGAATGTAATCGAAAGGAATTGGATGATTTAATTATTTAAAGTAGGGATAGTAATTATACTACATCATAGTACCGTTATGAAAATTAAATAACTTAGTGGGTATGTCATATGTTTTTAATAATATCATTAACAATATAAATATTTTGGTTAATGGTCATATAATATACAAATTATTTTTATTGAATATTGATATTTAATAAATATAAAAATATCCTATCACTGAAATCATACTTAATATAATTTAATTTTTAACCATTCAAAAATCTTTTTAGGAAATTTTTCCCCCCAGTAACTCAGCATTATTAAAATGAACACATCATATTTATCATAAGTGAGGGAAACCAAGTTATAAGAAATCTATGGATAATAATGTGGCAAATAAATTATATTTATTATCTTACAAGGTACCTTATCTCCTATGTATTAAAGCATACTGATAACACTTAATAATATTTTCATCTGTTTGCTTATGTATTGAGCAAATATATTTTGGGCATTAATTAAGTACAAGCCCATAGATTAGATTTTTTAGGATATAAAGATGAATGAAGCACAATCTCTGTCCTGCCTTGAAACAGACTCTAGAGTAAAAAGGGGCCAAAACAACAACATCGAAGGATTTCATCTTTACACTGAGGGCAACTGGAGAACTATTGAAGGGCTTGAAAGAGGCGAAGTGATGCAATCAGCTTTGCATTTACATTGGAGGGAACCACCTGGAAGGACACTGCAATAATTCAGGCAAGAAATGATGACAGGCACACCCCTGAACTAATACAGAATCAGTGGGAAGAATGGAGAGAAGTAGATCCACTGGGGAGACATTAGGAGCGTAAAATCCGCTAGTTTGAGGGTTAATGAGAGGATGATTATTCCCAACTTTAATTTGTGCCTCTGAAGAGATGTAAAACACAGGAAGAATAGCAGGTTTAATCTCAGGGAAATGATGAGATACATTTGGGGCATTTTATACTGGAAATATCAATGGGAAATTTCAATAGAAGTGGCTCGTCTTGAAGCTCAGAGGAGATTTTTAAGTGGGAGCTATATAGAAATAGTCATCAACAGTGTCTAACTGCTACAGAAACCCATGGGGGATCTTCTCATCCCAGAGAATGCTTTCTGAGAGTAACAGGACAAAGGCAAAATAAGCCTTGGTCTCCCAAGACCTTAGGTAGTGAAAATTCTGACAAGAAAATCAGAAATTAGCCATGATTAGGGAGTAGGGATTTGTGTCCGTGTCATGGAAACCAAAGGTAAAGACAAAGAATATGGCAGAGGGCATCAGTTGATTTGGAATCTAGCTAGGAAAACCTCTTGATTTAGCACTCAAGGGTCTTCTGGGACCTTGGCCAAAGAAGTTTCCATGGAGGCCAGAGAGCCTCTGAATGAGGGATAGTAGCCACAGAAGATGGAGACCAGAAGCCCAGTCATAAAGGCTATGGAAAAGTATGAAGATGGATAAGGAGTCAAAAGAGTGCTTTGATTTTTTTTTTTTTTGAAGACAAAAAGTATTTAAAGAACCAACAGAAAGAGAAATAGAGACTCAAAAGAAAGTGAGAGAAACTGACAAAGCAATAAATAGGCAGATGGAGATAGGAACAGGAGCACTAGTTACTGATAAATCAGAACCTACAGATACAGATCAAGGAGGCAGGGTTTCCCTATACTTTCTTCTATTTCTTTGTTTGGGAAAATATTCAATATAAACCCCATGTGTGGCTCTGATTTCACTCACATGGTGGCCCATTTTTTTTTCTATTTTTTTAACAAGAATTTATTGAAGGTCTATGTCCAAGACACTGTGCTACACACACAGAGGATAGAGTGGTAACTAAAACAAGTTCCTGCCCACAAGAAACTCACTGCTTTAGGGGGTGGAACAGAGGTAGGGGAGCACACATACATTTCTAATCCGAAGGCAACGTGTTATAATCTTAGCATTGATTTACAGTTTACCATGAGTACAGAAAGGCCCTGTACACCTTTCTATCTTTTAGACACGAAAGCCAGTATTAAATTAGTGTACCTTCTCTAATATAATTGCAAACCACAGTCTCATAAATGTTGACCACTAAATGGCTGATTAATTATTAATCTAGCAAGGGGACTGGAATTAATTAAGAGTGGCAGTAAATTGCATTTTGACCTTGGTCTAATCAGGCCAATTTTCTACTCTGGAGAACATGATTAATTATCTGGTTCATTTAGGAAAAGATCCCCAATAGAATAAAACATACAAACAAACACCAGAAGTTTTACCTTACGAGGTGTGATCAAAAAAATACAGTGAATGTTTAAATTTAAAAAATTCATTACAGTAAAAGACACATTGCCATTAATTCTCCTCAAAATACTCCTTCTTGCTTCAAATACATTTATCCCATTGTTTCTGCCACTTTCTGAAGCAGTTCTGGAAGTCCTCTTTCGTGAGTGTCTTCAGTTGCACTGTTGTGGCTGCTTCGAAGTTCTGAATCATTTTTACTTTGGGGAAGAGCCAGAAGTCACACGGTGCCAGATCCGATGAATAAGGTGTATGAGGACACACCGTAATGTTTTTATTTGACAGAAATTGCCGTTTACCAGACATGATATGTGACATGGAGCTTTTCTGTTGTGATCATTAAATACAGTGAATGCTGCTGGCCGAGTGCCATCCAACAGAAAGACAGAGATTTTTTTTTTTTAATTTAAATTTATTTATTGGGGTGACAATTGTTAATGAAATTACATAATTTCAGGTGTACAATTCTGTATTACATCAACTATAAATCCCATTGTGTGTTCACCACCCAGTCAGTTCTCCTTCCATCACCATATATTTGATCCCCCTTACCCTCATCTCCCTCCCCCCACCCCCCCTTACCCTCTGGTAACCACTAAACTATTGTCTGTGTCTATGAGTTTTTGTTTCTCATTTGTTTGTCTTGTTTTTGGTTTATATACCACATATCAGTGAAATCATAGGGTTCTCTGCTTTTTCAAGACAGAGATTTTAAAGACAGGAAGTGGTGTGTCAAACCTTAGTACAAGTTTCAACTTGTTCAGTGCAGTCAGTTTGGTGTGAGCTCTGATTGAGAGATGGAGTGTTTTAAAGAAGGTGTGGTTTAAAGATAGAGGCCGTAAATCATGCTCTATCATGGCAAAGCTTCGTGTCATAGATCACTTCTGGTATATGGCAATTTCTGACCCCTCCTCACTCCCTCCAGTTTCCCCTGTTATTAACATCCTGCATTTGGTCCATTTGTTATAATTAATGAACCAATATCGGCACATTACTATAAAGTCCATAGTTTACATTACGGTTCACTCTTTGTGTTGTTCAGTTCTACATGTTCCAACAATTGTATAATGGCATACACCCACCATTACACTGTTATACAGAATTGTTTCACTACCCTAAATATCCTCTGTGTTCCAGTTATTAACCCTCCCTCCGCAGGAAACCCTGGCAAACACTGACCTTTAACTGTTTTCATAGTCTTGCCTTTTCCAGAATGTCATATAATTGGAATTACACAGTTTGTAGCCTTTTCATATTGGTTTCTTTTACTTAGTAATATACACGTAAGGTTCATCCATGTCTTTTCATGGCTTGATAACTCATTTAATTTTAGAGCTGAATATTATTCTACCGTCTGTATGTATCACAGTTTATTTGTCTACTTATCTGCTGAATGACATCTTGGTTGCCTCCAAGTTTGGCAATTATAAATAAAGCTGCTATAAACATCTGTGTCCAGGTTTTCTACTCATTTGGGTAAATACCAAGGAAAACAATTGCTGGATCATCAGTAAGAATATGTTTAGTTTTGTAAAAAACTGCCAAGCTGTCCTTCAAAGTGGCTGTACCCACCAGCAACGAATGATTGTTCCTGTTGCTCCAAATCCTCACCAGCATTTGTTGTTATCAGTGTTATGGATTTGGGTCATTCTAATAGGAGTGTTGTGGTATCTTGTTGTTGTTTAAATTTGCATTTCCCTAAGTATATATGTCATAGAGCACCTTTTCATATGATTATTTGCCATCTGTATATCTTCTTCTACGAAGTATGTGTTCAAGTCTTATGCTTATTCTTTAATTGGGTTGTTTGCTTTTTAACTGCTGAGTTTTAAGTTGCTGGTATATTTTGGATAAGGATCTTTTATTAAGTATGTCTTTTAAAAATATTTTCTCTCCACATGGCATGTGGATTTTTTTTTTCTCATCTCTCAGTGTCTTCCACAGAGCAGAAGTTTTTAATAAAGCCCAACTTAATGTTTTCTTTCCTGGATGGTACTTTGAATGTTATATCTAAAAATTCATCATCCAACCCAAGGTCACCTAGATTTTCTTCCTATGTTATCTTCTAGAAGTTTTATAGTTTTGTGATTTACATTTTGGTGTATGATTCCTTTTGATTTACTTTTTCTGAAAAGTGTAAGTTCTGTATAATATTATTATTTTTGTATATGGATGCCTAATTGTGCTAGCACCATTTATTGAAGTCTATCCTTTCTCCATCAAATTGCTTTTGCTCTTTTGGCAAAGATCAGTTGATTATAAATGTATAAGTCTATTTCTGAACTCTACATTTTATTCCGTTGATCTATTTTTTTCTATTCTTCCAGCAATACCATGTTGTCATAATTACTGTGGTTTTATATTAAGTCTTAAAGTAGTATCAGTTGTCATTCCTTTGACCTTATTCTTCGTCAGTGTTCTATTGCTATTCTGGGTCTTTTGCCTTTCTGTATAAAGTTTAGAATCAGTTTGTTGATAACCACAAAAAAACTCTCTGATGTTTTTATTGGGATTGTGATAAATCTATTGATCAAATTAGAAAGAACTGACATCTTAACAATACTGACTCTTCCTATCTCTAGACATAGCATATCAATATATTTAGATCCTCTTCCATATCTTTCATCAGAGTTTATAGTTTTCATCATACAGAGCCTATACATATTTTTTTAGATTTATATCTAAGTATTTTAATTTTTTTGGTGCTGATGTACCGCTATTGTTTTTTTAGCTTCAGATTCCAATTGTTCATTACTGGTATATAAAAATGCCAACTGAGTTTTGTATATTAATTTTGTTTCCTATAACCTTGCTACAATTGCTTATTAGTGTTTTTGTCAATTCTTTTGTGATTTCCTATATAGTCAATCATGTCATCTGTGAAGAGAGAGCATTATTTCCTCTTTCTCAATTTGTATACCCTTTGTTTCCTATCTGGTGTTATTGCACTAAACAGCACTTCCAGCACAATGCTGGAAAGGAGTGGTGAGATAGGACATCTTTGGATTGTTCCTGATCTTAGGGGGAAAGCTTCTAGTTTCTCACCATGAAGTATAATGTTAGCAGTAGAATGTTTATAGATGTTCTTTATCATGTTGAAGTTCTTTATGTTTCTAGTTTGCTGATAGTTTTTTATCATGGATGGGTGTTAGATTTTGTCAAATGCATTTTCTTTTTTGTTTTTTAAATGCATTTTCTGAAAATTAGACTTATTTATTTTTTTTTATTTCTATTTACCATTACTTCTTTTAGCTTCTTGGGGAAATAGAACTATTCATTGAGAATCATGATATTTTGGTAGGCTACTATCTCACTCTTCCTGTCACCAGAAGCTACATATAACCAGATCACTGTTTATTCATCAAAACTGTTGGCGCCAGCATATAGTCTCTCTTTCTATGATGATGAATGTCTTGAACACACGAGTGGATACCCCATCTAACCTTTTAGTCACCTTTGCCAAGCCACCTAATCCACCCACTTACACTTACACACTCACATTCCAACAATTGTCACCAACCTAAGCTCCTCAAACCCCAAATCCCTAATTCTAAAACCATTCACTACCTATAATTCCTCTCAGTTGAGCTTATGTGATCAATGACTTCCACTTCTCCCTCATCAAAATCTCAAAATTGATCTACCTTCATCTCAGTAAATGAGACCTTTCTTATCTTCAATTCATTCTTTTTTCAGCTTAGGTTCCATGGTTCAAAATTTTAGCTACACTCTTATCAAGAACTTAGTATCTTTGTACTTTTTATTTCTTCACTTTCAACTGGCAAAACCCCAATTGTGGAAAAATACAACTCAACTGCTTTATTTTGCCTACATCTGAGCAAATACAGATGAAGAAATCACAACCGGGCAGATAGTGACACTGTAAATTTGTAATTAGAAAAATCAAATTGGTCCTCAGGTCTCTTTAGCAATTTGACTATATTTTTGTTCCACTCTCTCTACTATTTTCTACAGGGAAGGCTTCAAAACTTCTTTACTTACTTTGACCTGGGACGACTCCCTTAATGTTCACCATTGTCTTAGAAGATTTCTTGTGTTCTACTTCACAGAGCAAAGGGAAGCCATCATTTATATTAGAATTCTATCTAGTACCCTCTAAAAAACTTACAAATATATCTAGATGATGCCTTTTAAAAAACTTATTTCATTAGTGAGGGAGAAGTTCTTCCTATCTAGGGCCAGGGCCACCCCTTATAACTTGGAACTTATTTCTTAGAAATTCCAAAATATCAACCACCCCTTACTATAATATATTCAATAGTTATCTTGTAGTTAGATTCTGTCCCATCATAATTAACATTATCAATTATCTCCATTAAAAAGTGCCTCAATAATATGGCCTCTCTCTCATTTCTCCTTCTCCTTATTTACAATGGAAATGAAAAAAGCTCCTTATATATATGATAGATTATACATTTAATTAAAATATTCCCTCCCCACTCTTTCCTTATTCACAGTAGGTTTGCCATGTGGATTTCTTTAGCTAATGAAATATATGTGAAAGTGATATACTTGTGAAAGAAGAAGCTATTAGAGTAATTGCATGGTCCTGCCACTTTCCATTTTTCTTCCACTATAAGATCAACAATATCTCAGATAATGGCTGGCACTTCATCCTGGTCTTGAATGTTGCAGGACATCAGCAGAGCTTGTCAATCGACAATGGATAATAATTTGAGCACAAAATCAAACTTAGTGATAGTGCGCCCTTTGAAGTCTTAAGGTGTTTGTTTTACTGCCTCGTACTTTAAGCTACATTGACTTGTACATGACTTCATGCCTCCATTTTCTCCTTCTCCATTACTTCTCAACTCTCTTAAATCTGATTTCAGGGCTATCTCTTTATTTCTACATGTCAGCAAGTTAAGTGGCTATTTTTCAGTACTATCTTAACTAAGACCCCTCCAAAAAGCATTTCAAATATTTGGTCGTTCCCTCCTTTTTGAAACATCCTCTTTTCAAAGATTTTATTGCAATCTGCTAATACAGACTATTCCAGATCTTCCCATATCTTATTGCTTCCTCTCAATCCTCCTTCCCCATTTCTTTGGCCATTAAATACTGGAGCTTCTCAAGGCTCTATCCTAATATTTTATCTCTTCTCATTCTTAAAATTTTCAATCTATGATTTTATTTTCTTCCTTTACTTATATGATGTTCAAACTTATATACCTCAGTGAAAACTTCTCTGAGTTTCTGACATGCACATATCAAAATGCCTACTTTATTTCTCCATTTAAATATCCTAAAGACACCTCATATCCAATATGTCCCAAATACAATGCATAACCCTTGTCCTCAGGTTTATTTCTGGTGTTTATTTCATTTTCTCTCATTTCCTCATAAGCTTCATGAGACAGAGTCCAGGCCTATTTTTGACTTTTAAAGTACCCGTGAAAAGGTGCCCAAATTCCAAGCATGATAAATTTAAAAAAATAATAAATTAACAATTACATATATCAAGGTGGAACTGCATATAAAGATGTAATTTTAAAAGTTAAAAGAAAAGAGAGTTTGTCTTTCTTCAATGGATTGATGATAGTCAGACAGCCGATTTCTCAGAACTGACAGTGAAAGCCAGAAGTTAGTGGAATAATATAGTATTAGGTTGGTGCAAAAGTAATTGCAGTTTAAAGAGTTAAAAACAATTGCAAAAACCGCAATCACTTTTGCACCAATCTAACACTTAGGGCTGCAAGAAAACTCTATCAACTTAGAATTGTAAAATCAGTGAAAATACCGTTCAAGAACAAAACAGAAGTAAGGACTTTTTCATATAAGTAAAAAAAAAATGAAGAGTGTCTGTTGCCAGTGGCTCCTCTCTATAGGGAATTCCAGAAGATATATTTTAGGCAGCAAGAAAAATGACACCAGATGGAAGTCTGAGATGCAAGAATAATGAGAGACAGGAAAGTGGCAAATATGTGAATAAATCCGTACAAACATTTACTGAATAAAACCGTAATGTCTAATTTGGAGGAGTTAAAATATAGACAAAAAAGTAAAGGACAGTTCAAAATTGGAGTGACTATAAACGAAAGGAAAATCAAGGTAAAGATACACACACATTCAGGAAACTGTTTTATTTTAAAACTGTGTGTAGGTTACATACATGTTTAGAGTACTGTTTTTTTTTATACCTTACAAATGTTTTATAAATATTGCTTTCTTTTAAATGATATTTAATAAAAATACAATAATGCATTTTATGTCCAACTGAGTATGAAACATGTTTATGGAGGAATAAAATTTATAATTCATTAGAGAGTAAGACTAGCCTAGTTTACTGTTCCTCATATTTCCTAAATTGTAGAAATATTCTAAGAACTGATCCATGTTTTGCAACCCTTTAGTTTAGTGGCTTAGTCTATAATTCTGCACCAAAATAGTTGTAGCCTTTTATGTAGCTCTCTGAGGTATTTGTGGATCCTTCTGACATCTGAACAAAATGTGCTAAGTGCAAAAAAAAAAATAAAAAAAAAAACCCTCAGTGCTGTGGTTTTTGTTTTAAAAGAAATAATCTAGTTGACATAGTCGGAAAAATGTGATTAGTGAGGTCATTTGGAATTTCATTACCTATAACGATTTTAATAAATCTCAAGATTATGTAACAGCAAATGAAGGTCACTACATATGTAAAGGCATTACTATAATTCTAAAAGCTACTCCAAATTAGTATATTTCCATGCCAGAAATGCAAATTTTCTTGAAGATGTAGTAGTAACAGACTCACTTTTTTCCATCGTCTGGTTCTGTAACATAAAACATCACGCTTCCAGGATTATACAAAGGACAGAGAATTAGTCTTAAGAGCACCATCATCTGTTATATGAAGGAAAATGTCTATACTAAAGAACCTCATCATTTTAACTACATTTTTAGCTGTAATCTCATAACATCTTTCTGTAAACAGTAAGATAATAGCTTCAATCATTCAAAGACAACTTCGGAAATTTTAGCTAGAGAAATAAGAAAACGCATAATACACTGTTGAACACAACAGTTCAGTGTGGAATCTGTCCATAGTCTTGAAGAAGCCACCACTGGGGATTTTTTCATTATATGGTCAACACATAAAAATTAATTTCAAGATTAACCATCAGGTATTTGCATTGCTTATTTGTTGTCAGATATATTATCTTTTGAGAAGAAGCAAATGTCATAACCAGCAGCATTATAATTATTTCAGTTTATATTACTATTTGAAGAAAATCTCAAACTACTATGAATCCTTCCTTATATTTGAGTACCTTTAAAGTGTGACTTAAGAAAATTAGAATGCCTCCAACCCATAATATATTCGCTTATGATGGTATACCAACTTTTCTCCATTATTCCTTTTCCAAGATCTCTTCTCCATATTTCTCTGCCCTGCTCTGGAGGTCCAAGTGTATGATCTCAAGGACATAATGTCAAACTAGCTAGCTTCTGATTAGATTTTGCAGGAGATTAGCAGGTAGGATGACAAAGAGTGATGAGGTATTTCCTCATGTGTTTTTACTGCTTTGGCAAAATTATCAGGAACAATTTTAACTTTAAAGACTATTGCTCTCACTGGATGATCTCTCTTTTAGTGCTTTAGACTTCTCTGGGCTTATCCCCTTGCCTCATAGTTTTTAATAGAAATAATTTTGTTCCTACCGTTGATACTCTCTGGGTCCTCCAACATCCTTTATTTCCTTAGTCCTGCCAACCGCTCTGCAAGTGGACTCTTTCTTAGAAAAATTTCTTCATCTAACCTATTTGAGTGCAAAGTTATTTTCTGCCAGAATCATGAATGTCACAGAAAGTCTTTGAACCGTAACTGATAGATGTGACCCTTGGACAACATGGGAGTTAGAGGCACTAACCCCTACACAGTCAAAAATCTGTGTATAACTTTTGACTCCTCTAAAACTTTACTAATGACGTACATTTCCCTGAAGCCTTACCAATAAGGTAAACAGGTGATAAACACATATTTTGCATGAATGTCTATTATATACAGTATTCTTGCAATAATGTAATTTCTAGAGAAAATAAAATATTTTTAAGGAAAATCATAAAGGAAATACATTTTCAATATTATACATTGCAGGGACAGAGCTAGGAGTGCAGTTTCCAGGCCCTCGGCCTCAAGTGGAAAGGTGCTGTCTCAGGTAGTAAGTGGCCATCAACAATGATTGGATGGCCATCATCTGTGGCTAGTTGGCCGTCAGCTGTAACCAGTGAGCCATTGGCCACTAATATAACTGCTGTGGCTACACTAGCAGAAAAATGGGTTCTAACAAGAAGACGGTGGCTGAGCTAGCAAAAGCGGGTTAGCAGTTAGCACAGCGGATTGCAGCTAGCAAGGGGAGTCGGTCAGGGGGCAGAAAAGCGGACAGCAGGTCGCACATTGTGTGAATCCAGTCTCCAGTGAGACTATAGTGGTGTGATTCCCCTACCTATGGCTCCGTGGATGTTCCTTTTTGGCCTCACCATATCCTGCGTTCTCATGTGGGGAGCAGGACCAGAGACCCCGCCTGACACCCTGCATGACATACGTATTTATTGGGAAAAAAAACCCACACGCATGAGTAGACCTGCGCAGGTCAAATTTATGTGGTTCAAGAGTTGACTTGATATCCAATTGGAAAGAGAATATTAGGAGACAAGGAGTGAACATTAAATGCCCATAAAATATGCAACTTAACAGGGAATAGGCAATAAACACTGCAAATGCAAATATATGGCTACTTTTTCACAATATCTAGCCCATTGTGCCCATTATTGATAGTAGGTATTTGTAAATATTTTTCAAAATATTTGGAGTTTATTAAGAAATTAGCTCAAAATTTTAGAATAAGGTGTTATTAAAATAAAGGATTCCTTTAATTATACTTAGGCTTAATTATTTTAAACAGTTTCACAAAGGGAAAAAAAAATGGGCATAAAAACCAGACTGCCCCCAGAATTCCTGCCACCCAACACATACATCAAAGTCATTAATCAAGAATGCAACATTCGGGGTCGGCCCAATGGCTCAGGCAGTTGGAGCTCTGTGCTCCTAACGCCGAAGGCTGCTGGTTTGATTCCTACAGGGGCCAGTGGGCTCTCAACCACAAGGTTGCCAGTTGGACTTCCACAAGTAATGGTGCCCCTGCAACTAACAAAGGCAACTGGATCTGGAGCTGAGCTGCGCCCTCCACAATTAAGATTGAAAGGACAACAACCTGACTTGGAAAAAGTCCTGGAAATACACACTGTTCCCCAATAAAGTCCTGTTCCCTTTCCCCAATTAAAAAAAGAAGAAGAAAAAAAAGAATGCAATATTCGTTACAGACACACACACACACAAAATTATTCACTCTTTAAGTGAATTTTTCACTCTTTAAGATGTGGTTAAACTTTCTTAGAAAACATCTTCATACTTGACAACATTTCAACTTTAAATGTGGTTAAATATGTTCATAATTACAAAGGAGATATAAATATACTAATTGATAGTCAAAGACATATAGAATGAGAAATTTTAAAGGTTAGACTTGTTTTCTCAATAATGATATTCCTGCAATAAATCAGCACCCTGAAGGAGGCTGCTGTTTACTTAATACAGGTTCCAGTTTATGACTGCAGATATAAAGATAATAGTGCAATAGAATTGATAAGACAAGGTTGTTATAAAGGTCACTTTTGAATAAATAAGTTAAAGAGCTCGGAATTTACTATCAACTTTAAAATTCAGATATTTACAATAGGAAGCAATGTTCCAATATAACAAATGTGAGAAATTTTGCAATTTCTGGTTTTGGACTTTAAGAGAGTAATTCAACGCAAAGAAAAGGTCAAGGATAAATTCCTGATATAGTTCACTGAAAAAAATAAAAGCTGATAAATATAAAACAGTCACACAAAAAGAGAGCCACTAAATGATGATGTGTGAATTTATTATTAGTTTTCCTTGTTTGGATCTCCAGTAGATGTAGAGTCTTAAATTTAGCCAAGTTTTATTTTTCAAAAAATAGCAATGTATCTCATTCATAGTACTGTGGAAGAAAATAGTAGTAGTTTCAAGTTGGAGCAAATATAAAAATATGAATATTTAAAATTTAATTTAATCATGCTTCAGTTTATTGGCCTCCACTGGTCAATTGTTACTATCTTGAACATCAGCATGTTTCATTAAGCATTAAGCTCCAAATTCTGTAGAAAATTATATTGTTGATCATCTGATTTAAGTTCTAAAACATTCTAAGTAACATTAAACAGGTACAATAGTTATCTATAATATGTAGTATTATCTGCTTGATTAGAATGGCATTTGATGTAGTTATATATTACTAATTCCCTTTTCAGTTGTCTAGTACAGAGGACAGTCCTGATTCAATACGAAAGGGACCTACACAAGTATGGTAAGGATTATACGGGACCATCTTTGAGTTTGTCTACCAGAGTAACAAATTATGAGAAACAGAGCTTCTCATGAATTAGTTATTTAAAATTTTTTTATCTTGATATAATTTTAGATTTACAAGAGTCAAAAACTCTTTTTTTATTACAGATAGATTTTTTTTTAAAGTTTATTGGGGTCACAATTGTTAGTAAAGTTACATAGGTTTCAGATGTACAGTTCTGTAATCCATCATCTATCTATCACATTGTGGGTTTGCCACTCAGAGTCAGTTCTCCTTCCATCACCATATATTTGATCCCTTTTACCACATCTACAACCCTCCTAACCCCCCTTACCCTCTGGCAACCACTAAACTATTGTCTGTGTCTATGAGTTTTTGTTTCTTCATTGATTTGTCTTGTTATATACCACATATCAGTGAAATCATATGGGTCTCTACATTTTTTGTCTATTTCACTTAGCATAATAATCTCAAGATCCATCCATGTTGTTGCAAATGGCATTATTTCATCTTTTCTTATGGCAGAATAGTATTCCATTGTGTATATATACAAATGGATATAGAAGATTCCATAGAAAATAGATAAAATCATAGAGCATCTGTTAAAGTATTTCTACTTCATCTTGACTAATTGTAAACTGTAACTGTTTCTTTATTCCTATATTTATTTTAATATGAGTAGACAGATTCCATATAAATTATATCTTCCTTCTGTCATAACTATACGACATCAAAAAAAAAATTAAAAACATGGTTTCAATGCCTAAATACCTCAATTTTCACCCCTGATTTAATTAGAGAAGAATTCCAAATATCTACAAACTATTACACCAAAAAATAAGTTTTCTCCCAACACAAGATATGGAAAGTGTCTTCTTTTGCTCTGTTTTTTAGTTTCTTGGATGGAAGTTCAATTAGACACAACTATGATGATTCCCAATGAATACCAATAATGGTACCAAAACATCTCCACAAAATACTGGTGACATTCCTAGATTCTAAAGATCACAAATTATATTAGCATCACTGAAGTTCCATTTTAATTAGCCTTGTCACTTATATATACTTTAGAATTGATGAAGTGCTCTTCAGATTAACAATTCTTAATAAGCTCTGCTTAAATTTAATTTCTATTTCCATTTGACAATAACCAAGGAAAACTTGTGAATCAACACAATGATAATGCCACCCAGTTTAAGTGCTCCAAATTTTCAGTTTGTTCTTAGTTATTCACTAGCCAATTTAATTTCCAAATCATAAAGTCTTCCAGCCTCCCTTCAGAGAACAATAATTTCCTCTGAAATATTTCTTTAGGTTTTTAACATTGATTGAAAGAATATATCAAGTGGAAAACATTTGATATTTCCAGTCCTTTTCTTCTATAAATTATCAAAACAATAGCATGTCTTTAAATCATATTTTAGCAAATATATTTCCTTTAGAAGAATTATTCTAGGTGAAAAAATTTAGTGCTGCTCTGATAACTTATAATTATATAAGAGGGAGAACTAATCCCAGCCTCTATTCTCAGCACACCCCTTTCTACTCATGACAATTTGGATAGATATTGACATTCTTTGTCTCCTTTCTTACTGATTCATAAAAATAAATCTAAAAGAAGAGTTAAGATATTTACTGAAGAAGTACCAGAAACACATGGTGACCAGAGAACTTAATTTTTACTTTTTCTTCTTCCTCTTCTTCTTCCTCTTCTTCTTTCTCTTCTTCTTCCTCTTCTTCTTCCTCTTCTTCTTCCTCTTCCTCTTCCTCTTCCTCTTCCTCTTCCTCTTCCTCTTCCTCTTCTTCTTCTTCTTCTTCTTCTTCTTCTTCTTCTTCTTCTTCTTCTTCTTTGTGTGTGTGTGTGTGTGTGTGTGTGTGTGTGTGTGTTTGCGAGGATGAAAAAGAAAATTTTAGAGCCTATTCTCATTAGTGAACAGTCCTGACTTCTGCCCAGGTCAGTATTGTTCCCTTTACTGAGTACACCCAAAACATTTTTGTCCTTCTAACACTTATCTTGTTCAAGACTATTTTCCCGCCTGTTAGAAGCATATCTTCTTCTGCCACTTGATAAAGCTTTCCTTGAAATCAGAAGCCTGACACTTTCATCTGATGTCCTCATGGTGTCCAAAACACAGTGCACTCCCATTAAATGTATGTAAAAATACATTTTATAAACATCTTTTAAAAATCAAAATTGCATATATTCAATGAAGAAAACTGAGGAAGCACAGTAAGAAAAAATAGAAAGAAATTGATCTGTGGATACTATTGCTACCCCCATTTACAGACGCAAAAATTGAGGCTTAGAGAAGTTAAGTTGGCCAAAGATATGGCTCCAGTATCAGTTTCTCAAATCCCACATGATACTGTAAAGAACTGTGAGTGGAGTGCTGTTTGCTGATGGGTATTAATGAATCACCCAAAGTTAAAAACCACAAATGCATGACAGCCAATTAGAAAAGATGTTTTCTCATGAACTTATTGAATAGTTTATCATGTAGTTAATATCTCCCGTCAACTATTAGGAACTATATTTGTTAGACATTCTCTAGCTGATTTAAAGCAGAAGCAGAAGGAAAATTTATTTGAATTTAAGGTTTGGATTAAGGACATATAGAGGTCAATGACTATGTGGTAAAGGAACAGAGGACATAGCTGCAGATATTAACGAAGTGACTGACTGATCAGGTAGGAAATGAAATTATCCAGGAGAGACAGAGACCAGAAAAATAAAAAGAATTTGAGTGATGGGAGGAAGTCTCCGTTAGGTTTTAAGATGGGGGATAATAAGAATAAAGGACAGGATTAATATAAGAATGGCTTACTGTCAATTAAAATTTTCAAACACGGAGTTGTTTAGGTATTGACATGGTTCAAGGTGCATCAATATGACGAAATTGATAAAAGAAGGTGGGAGTGCAGGGAAAGTAACTGACACCATCCAGGTCTGCTACATTTCTCCCCTCCCCCAAATGTGAGGAAGAGGAGGGCAGAAGTGACATCATGAGACTAACACACGATCAACATCACATCAACCACATGAAAATTATTAATGTTTGTCAGTGAAATAGCAGTTATTCTGGTTATGGAATTCAGAAATTATCTAAGCCTTTTTTGAGCCTGCTGATCGTTTATTTCTGACATTATTTGGAATAATGTGTTAAATGAAAGTTTTTGTTTGTTTTTGCCTTCATTGTCTAAAGTAATGCTTTCTCTTATTACTCTGAAAACACAACTGATTTTCAGTATTTTGATAAATGAAGGACAAATCCAATTTAAGTCTATCAGCATGATTTATCATTTTATAGATGTCCATAATGTTTTTTCTCTGTCTTCCTCTTCCCAAAACAGAAGACACAATTTCCTTGTTTAGTGTCATGGTTAAGAACATGAATTTTAGGGCCAGATTGCCTGGGTTTAAATCTTGCCTCAGCCACTTACTGGTTGTCTAACTTGGGCGAGTCATTTAAATTTTGTAAGCTTATCTGTAAAATGGGGATAAAATGATATTACCTGTCCCATACGATTTTATAAGGATTCAAACAGTAAATACATGTAAGGAGCTCTCACATGAACTGACATGCAGTAAGCATTAGGCAGTGTTGGATGTAATTATTATAATTATTTTTAGTAGAAGTCTCATAATTCTATTAGTCATTGAAACAGCCCTTATCTGGATCTTCATCAAGTTTATTAACTGTTTTGGAGGGATAGTGTGCAAACTGCACAGAGAATATATGTTGGTGAAATTTGGAATGGTATAAGAATATTATAATATTTTCACTTGTCTTTTTATATCTCTTCCAAATGATGCTCAGGAATTTGATGGCTTATGTGCCACAGCACTACACCTAAGCTAATGTTTTCAAAGACCACTCAAAAATGACTTCCTGATTCCCAAACTGCATTTGATAGTTCATACCCTCTAAGTTTTACAAATAAATTGTGGCATGTTTTCCCCCCTTAAATGAGTTAGCTTAACATTTTAATGCAATGCCGCTTTTTTGCCATGTTGAGCTATTCCTATTGATATTTGTTTGACAGGTAATGACATCTATTACATAAAAGAAAATAATACTATCTACACAATTATGTTTTTTAGCTGATTTATAAACATGTCTTATGTCCCTATCAATCGCTAGAATATTCGATAGGCGATTATTTGCGTATAAGTTCTTTATTCTTTCCCCTTCAGTTTTATTTAGCAAACATTTATTGAGAATTCCAAGAAATGTTCTTGGTAGCACAAGCTAGCATGGGAGACCAACATATAAGCAGTTTTTCTATACTTGAAAACTCAATAAATCATGTCCACTGCTCCTCCTGGCCCAGAAATATTTACCCCGCATAGAACAAGTCAAAACTATGCTAAATCCACTACGTCCCAAAGGACATAGTCAGTGGCTACTAAGTGGCTTAGTCAGTTGTAGGATAGACAAAGCCCAAAAGAAGGAAATGCTGAGGGTGACTTCCGCTGACTGACCCTGAGCTCACCAGTCAATTACCAAATAAGGTAATCCCCTCCCATTTTTAAACTGTAGGATAGGCTAGATTTGTAGTTCCAATACTGAGAACTCTTTCAGTTCATACTATAATTATTAATTTGTTCCAGCATCTCCCTTGAGCACATTACCAGTGCAACCTACTGGCAAAGTGAATAGGCTCTAGCAAACTCCCTCATTCTCTATTAGTGGGTCCCTAGGAAATTGCTTAATCTCTTAGCTTCATAGGACTATATGCTCTGCTTTGTTGATTTGCAATAAAGATAAATAATACCATAAATATAAAGCATTGTGATGATCAGTACTTTTGACTTATTACAAGCAGCTAGGTACATCTTCCAGATATGAGTGAGGAATCAGGAATCAATGTTTCTCTCCTTTATTCTCTCACATTCAGAAATGTATTGTGTGGTAGTGAATTCCAATACAATGTAATGCTTTAAAAAAGCCTGGAACCAGAGTAGAGAAACTCTGATCCTCAGTGTTGTTATCCAACAGATATAATAATTGTGACAAGAATTGTTGTAACATAAGGGGATTATCTAGCTCATAATACATGCTTTTAGATTATAATTTTCCTCTACAATGTCAAGGTTTTTTTCTTTTTTTACTTGACTTTTTGAAAGTTATACATTATGATGGAATGGAATGCATTGAACCTCATCTTTAGTTTCTTCATCTGTAAAGTTGAGGAATTGGATGAAACGGTTCTAAGTAAGTAGATAGAAAATGCTGATGTCATGGAGTCAACATAATGCATAACCATAATGTGACTGGTAGCTACACCCATTTGCAGTGTTCCTTTCTCAGTCTTCTAAATGACAAAAGTATCACCTCTTAAAACATCTCAGTAATCATCCTTGAAAACCCTGTGGACTTCTCCTATATAGAACTACTCACACCATCATCTTTAAAAAATATAATAGTAAATATTGTTATTAAATGCTCTTGAAAAAAACCATACAAAAAGCATAGCTAAGAATTAATTCTTGTGTGAGTATGTGAGAGGTATGTGTGTTAAATATTAAAGATTTGTAGGTGTGCATATGTACATAAATGTCTGGAATGAAAGAAGCATGAGAATCAAAATGTCAGTGGTTTTTTTGGGGGAGTGGTAGTACCATGAGGAAGTTTAATTTTGTTATTTGTACCTTTATTGGTGGGTTATATACACTGTGCAAGAATTACCTTTATGATACAAAAATTAAAGCTGTAATGGACAGTTTTTGGTGGGTGGCCCCAAATTCTTTGACCTCATGTTTTTGTGAAGAGACTTCTTCTCAAATAATACCCCTGGTCTTTTTACTCACTCCTCCCTATGTCAAAAGGGATGATATTTCAGTGGGTAATGTGAGAGAGAAAAAGGAGCAAGCTCAGATCGGTATCTGTCACTTCTTTCTTTCGGGTTTGCCTGCCAGGGAAAAGGCCCATGCTGGTCTGCCTGCTGCCATGTAGCACGCAGCTCCTGTGGGAGCTGGAGTTTACAGCTATGCAAGTGCCTGTGAGTGTGAGTCTGTTTCACTAAGAGGTGAAGTCTGACAAGCCCAATTGGCTGTAATTCTAATACCACATTTTCCCATCAGCTTTATTGTGACTTAAGGAAGTGACAGTGTCACCTCTGAGATCTCTCTCTTCTCTCTCTCTCTCTCTCTCTCTCTCTCTCTCTCTCTTTCTCTCTCTCTCCACTGAACTCAGGAGTGTAAGAAGGAAGTTATTTATTACTGTTTCCCCAAAACTGAGAGAGATTTGCTCTCTTGTTGTTGCCATTGTTTGTCAGCTAATATCCATTCCCCTTCTCTACAGTATACTTAGTTCCTTTTGGGAATTTCCTCTTCTCCACTGGGGATAATTTTGGGAGGATGACAAGTTCTAGAAGATAGAGAAGTCCACCAAGCTTCTTTCTGTTAGGGATTTGATTTGAGTGGAGAAACCAAAGACTGAGGCATGGTTAGAGTTAATACCTTGATTCTGGGGGAGTCATACTGTTCCTACCACCAAGAGCTCTGGAGTGTCAAAGTTCCTGCTTTTTTTGAGACAGGCTCTGTGGCCTTTCCTTCAAACTTGTTAGTTTTCCCAAGATCCTTTTAATAAATTCCCGATATGCTTATGTTACATAGAGTAAGTTTTGGTTTGCAGCAAGAGACCCTAAATGACAATATTTGTGGAGGAAAAAAAAAAAAAGGAAGCAATCGTCTGAATTATGGGTAGATGAAATTCAATATGTACAAATGGTTCCATGAATTATTAAACTTAAATTAACTTATGTTAACACAAATCACTTTGTATTACTTTATGACTAGCATCAAATGAGCTATTATGAGTTGTAAAGCTATAATAAAAATATTATGATATAATATTTTTACATATACAAAATGAGAAATTCATTAGGATTCCTTACCTGCAAAAACAATCTGTAGATGACACCATTTAAAGTATTTCAGTTATGGCACACCTCGATTTGTAGGACGTAGATTTTCTCTCAGTCTTTTTCATCATATATAGAAGAGAATACCCTCTTCCTCAAAGTATCGTGAGTTAAATGAATTGATATTTATGCAAGTTCTTCGAAGACTCTCCATAAATTATGACTGAAGTCTAAATAGCAAAACCAAATTATTTTCTATTGATAGACAAAGGTCGGGATTATGCCCTTGCTAAGTATAAAAAAGAGGCTGATATCTAAAGTTATTGAGATCATATAAAAGAATAAATCTAACTTTTTAATTTAAGTCAATTTGACAACTTCCTGACAATGTTTAGATGAACGGTGTTTTCTTTTCATTAAATAGAAGCTTCTGAGTATTGGCAAAGTTTTTTTTTCTTCAACTATGTGAATATACAGTAAGAGTTTGAGTAATTATATCCTCTTTCACTCTTCATTTTTAGTATTCTTCCTTCAAAAAACATTCAGTAACTATTGAGAAGGTTTAATCAGTAAAAAAGAACATGATGATACAAGATAATGAGGGATTATCCATTTATAGTAGCATGATTAATTCTAATCAAAATATGTAACTGCCTTTTCAGACTACTGAAAGCAAATTAGCTAGCAATGAGAGCTGCTTAATGCTTTCACATTGTCAGAAATGGGTACCCAGTTTTTTCCACTACTAGCCCTGGCAATATATACTTATGTACTTCTGCATCAGAAACTAGTTTGGTATATTTTATCAGTGAGACTAAGTACCATGATGCCATAACTTTATTATATACTATTACAAATAAACTACTGTATTTAAAATTGCTATAAATACTATTAAATTTAAATATACTAATGCAGAGAAAAATTAAAATAAAAGCATTGCTTGGGGAAAACAATGAGAATTGAAAAGAAAAGGATGTACATTCATCAGAAAATGACCCTTTTAAGTGATAGAATGTTTCTAGAAAATCAGTATCACACTAATAATCTTTTATAACCAGATTTTCTGATGAAAGAACTTATATAAGAACAGATTGAAAAACCTAAAGGAAAAGATTAAGTTGTGTAATAAATTTTCTCTTTTTATATATGAATAAGTATGAAAATGAAACAAATAGAATAAAATCATTAGTGTTCTAACATGATTCACATAATCAGAGCCTTCTGGGTAATTTCAGTTATGATCCATAAAAATGACTTTATCTTTTATGATGTGAACTGATGCTGAGAGCTCTGAAATAGAGAATGTATTTTATTAGAAATTGGCAAAACTTTCCAACCTATTTCAAGGCACATTATGTTCTTGTTGAAAAGATTGACAATTGATGGGCTTCCTATAAGTCCCATATGGTTTTCATGCAATCATATGAACTTACACAAATTCATTTTGGCTCAATGATGATGGATACCAAATATAATGAAAGATGTACGTGCCCTTTGATCTCACTGTTAATGGATCCATCATTCACTATCACTTTGCTCCCCATTTTAATGGAGATGCTGAGAACCAGAGAAGAAACCAAAAGGACTTTTCATCTCTTTCCTTGAGAAATTCATTTTTGGTCTATAAAAAGTCAAAGCAATAAGTCACCAGGCCCTAGGTCACGTCTTTCATCACTTTTCCCCAATTCCCCTGCTACTGGCTATTTCTGCTATGATTTCTGGGGCTGGGACTCAGCCCTGTGAGACTGAGTTAACCTCCAGAGGATTATGATACATGGTGGGTCTTCAAATACTGATTGCTGATGTCCAATTCAGTGGGTTTAGGCCCCCAAATTTGCATTTCTAACAAGTTTCCAGGTGACACTGATGCTACTGCCTGGCAATCACACTTTGGTTACAGCAATGGTCAAAGAACCAGACTACAAATTTTCATAGACTGCCTTTCATTTGCATTAAGTTATTATAATGACATCTCACCGGAAGTCTAGAGATAAAATTCGACAAAAGTACACTGCATCAACTTAAAACACAAGTCTTCAAAAGAACGGTTTCCTATGAAATATACATGGTGCCTACAAAGAGGTAAATCTTTGTTGATGGATAAATGAGGAAAAGGAAATAATTTTCCACCAGTCTGAAATCAATAGAAATCCAAAATCCCAAAGCCCTGGCTGTAAAGCATGGTATGTTACCAGTAAAAAGTATGGGCCTCAGTTAAATTTATTCCTAAGGAATAATTTTATTGTTTTGGAAGCAATTATTCCTAAGGAAAAATTTTATTGTTTTGGAAGCAATTGTAAATGGATTATTTTCTTAATTTCTCCTTCTGATAGTGTTATTGGTGTATACAAATGCAACTGATTTCTGAATATTAATTTTGTAACCTGCTACTTTACTAAATTCACTTATCCGTTGTAATAGTTTTTTGGTGGAGTTTTTGGGGTCTCTCTATATAAGCATCATGTCATCTGCATATAATGACCATTTTACTTCTTCTATTCCAATTTGGATGCCTTTTATTTCTTTTTATTGTTTGATTGTTGTGGCTAGAACTTCCAGAATCATGTTGAATAAAAGTGGTGAAAGTGGGCAACCTTGTCTTATTCCTTACCTTAAGGGGAATGGTTTTAGCTTTTCCCCTTGAGTATGATGTCAGCTGTGGATTTATCATATATGGCATTTATTATGCTGAAATCACAACAGCCAAGACATGAAAACAACCAAAATGCCCATCGGTAGACAACTGGATAAAGAAACTGTGGTACATTTATACAACGGAGTATTACTTGGCCATAAAGAAGAATGAAGTCTTAATATTTGCAACAACATGGATATACCTAGAGAATATTATGCTAATTGAAATAAATCAGACAGAGCAAGACAAAGGCCATATGATGTCACTTATATGTGGAATCTAAAGAACAGACTAAATGAACAAACAAAACTGAAAAAGACTCAGAGATATAAGGAAAAAAAATTGATGGTTACTAGATGGATGGGGAGTAGGAATGGGGGAGAAGGTAAAGGGGTTAGAAAGTACAAATTGGAAGTCACAATATTGCCATGAGGATATGAAAAACAGTTTAGGAAATATAATAAATAATGTTGTAAAGATTTTGTACGGTGTCAGATGGGCACTTGTCTTATTAGGGAGACCGCTTCACAGACTGAGTCGATGCCTGACCAGTGTGCTGTACATCTGAAGCTGAAGCTGAATGATATGGAATGTCAAATATATATATAGTCATGGGATGTGGAGTATAGCATAGGTTATATAGTCAATGGAATTGTAACAGCTATACAAGATCCGACAATTAAGTTTGAGAACTTGTTGCACCAATGTTGCTAACTGTTTTTGGTATCAGAGGGTTTATTCGTTATGTATTTGCACTAACTGGACAGTTAGCCAAGCTTACTATTTGGAAGTGCTGAAAAAGCTGTGTGAAAAATTAGACGACCTGAACTTCTCTCCAACAAATCATGGCTCTTGCATCAGGACAATGTCTGGCTCACACAGCACTGTCTGTAAGGGAGTTTTTAGCCAGTAAACAAATAACTGTATTGGAACACCCTTCTTTCTCACCTGACCTGGCCCCCAATGACTTCATTCTTTACCCAAGATAAAGGAAATATTGAAAGGACGGCATTTTGATGATATTTAGGACATCAAGCATATGACAACATCCAGAAAAAGAGTTTAAAAATTGCTTTGAAGAGTGGACTAGGTGCTGGCATTGGTGCATAGCTTCCCAAAGGGAGTATTTCGAAGGTGACCATAGTGATATTCAGCAATGAGGTATATAGCACTTTTTCTAGGATGAGTTTGTGATCTTAATTATCAGACCTCATATACAATGTCAGAGGGATAGTAGACTGGGGGGAGGGTTATTACTTTGTGAGGGGTGTAAATCTCTTAACTATTACATTGTTTTGCACACCTGAATCTAATGAAAAATGTATGGAGCCTCATTCCTCCCTTTATTCTATTCATAGAGAACAACAACAACAACAAAAAAATAAAACGCAAAACAAACAGGCAAACAAACAAAAAAAAAACACGACATGGTTATTATGGACTGCCATTGCATTGCTACACATTGGTGGGCTCCTGAATATTTTGGAAAGAAGCCCAGGCAATGATTCTGTTGGTGTATTGAGTGGCCAGCGATGCTATCTTAGGATTTTCTCCTTGATAGTTATTTTTCTGGGATGGTCATCTAGCATTTCTAGACAACTAATGCATTATCTTGCCTCTGTCATGAAAACCATCAGGTGTCCGATGTATCTGCTACAGCCTTCTCCTATTATTGCATGATTCTGATTTTTTTATAGACTGTCTTTTCACAACAATAAAATGCATTCCATTTCATTGTTTTAGGAAGATTATAACTTCCTCTCCAGTGTTTTTAGGAGCCAAAGGAGTATTCTCAATATTACAACTTTATCAAGATTCACTTTGAAATAGTTTACATATTCTATTTTTTTCAATCCATGGGAATTAATTTTGCTTGTGGATCACCTTTACAAGGACACTACCTGTTCCCACACATGATTGCTTCAACATGGTCTAGCATGTACACCTAACATTCTGCAAGACAGACCTGAAATAAAGGAGAACACAAGTGCCCAGACATAAAGGGAGTTTGGGGTAGATCTGGTCTTGGAAGTACAAACTTAGAAATAAATTTTCTACTTCAGATGAGAGTCATGATATTCTTCAAGAAGTGGCAAAACAAAGAGTTCTTGTTATTCTGCTCATTCAAAAATTCTTTTCAGAAACATTAGGATACCAGGGTGGCAAACAAAAGGAGAAGGATAGGTGGCAGCACTGTGAATTATTTAGCTGGTGCTTCTGTGATCACACATGAAGTACACACGAGGGCTAGAGACACAGTGATGCAATGTGCCTGCGAGGTGCTCAGCTGCTGCCGATCACACGGGCATTATGTCAATAAACCAGAGAGAAAGGGGAAAGTTTACGCACTCGTGCCCTCCAAGCTGCCCAATCCCAGAGATAATTTTGTCGATGAAGCTGCCCTTAGGCAATGCATTATGAGGTTTGTGCCCTGAGGTGTAGTGGCTAAGTGGGAGTTCTGGAGTCAGACCCATGTGTTAAAGTTAAAAGTCAGTTTTGGACATTTCAAAAACTGTGCTTCAAAAACCATGTTACTTAAAATCTTTCTAAGTTTTAATCTCCCCATTACAAGGATATTAAAAGAATAAAGAATATAGGATAGAATGGCATTTAGTTCACAGGAGAAAGGGCATAAGATAAATCCTAGATATCTGCATCTCAATGGTATCTACTGTAATCCCAAGTAACCAAATGGGGCTTAGCCTAGTAAGTACACTGTGATAGCGTACCATATTGATAGAAGTTTTCTTCTAATGCAGCAAATGTCCAGTAATATATTTTCTGAATGGTTTATAAAATTCAATAAACATTCAGTTCTTTATTCTTATTATAAGTATAGAAATGTTAAATTCTATAATATTACCACTTTATAGGTTAAAAATGATCAAATATTAGCAATTGCATATTGTTCAATGGGGCAGTAGTGATAGCTGCAGTCTACCACTATTTAAAGACTACTGCTATCATTCCAAACATTACCCCAATATTCAAATTTCAGAAGCTCCAACATGTGCTTATAGGACAATGCTTTATATATAGCATTCATGAGAGCTATTGCTATGGCTTTTAATTCTGTAAAGTTCAAATATTTCCACATTAATTGCTACTGATGCCCCAAGATTTTATGCATATCCTCTCTTCCATCAGTATTACAAAGACACACATTCTGATGAGTTGCAAATGTGACCCCAAACCCACAAAAGACATATGTTCTCTTTCAGGAACTTATGTTACAAAGAGATTTTCTAGCATATTTCTTAAGTAAGGGATTTCAGAAAAACAAAAAGCTTGCTGTTTTAGCAGTTTTATTGCTATGTTTTTTTCTGTAATGCTATAAAATAAACATTCCAATCTCTTAAAAGTCTTAATTCTAGCAAAGCTATTTTCCTTTATAAATGATAGGCCTAGATTTTTAAATAAGCAGCAGGCTCCAGATCACAGCAGCCCAGAGATAACACACAGAGTCCTGGAGCAATTCATTGACCTGACAGCATGAAATAATGACACATCACCAGAATCTGCATGGACAGTATCACTTTGCCAGGGAGTATTAGGCTTCCCTTTTAAGTAAGATTTGATTTTGCTGCTATTTCTAGAGACCTTGAGAGCATTTATATTAATGAAATGTGAGCATGCTCTTTTATTCACCTAACATGATCATACCCACATGCTGAAAAGAAAGCAAAGAGAATGAGGACAGGGCTCATATTCATTAGTTTTTCATATGCAGGGATCCACTTTAAGCCATTCTCATGGAAAGGGGGAATCTTTTCATAAAAATCTAATGCCTTAAATACATAGTCAAACTGTTAAAAAGAAACAAGTCCAAAATGGAGTCACATGTGCTAAGCTCCACATCAGCAATACCTAACCTAACTTCAGTTTCAGCCTCTCCAAGGAATGTAATCTTAAGCAGTCTGTCTGGAATTTCCTGGCCAGCACTAATAAGGTAATCTGCCACATAGACCCCCAACCATCACCTAAAGTGACATTCCCAGAACCAATCCACTTTTTGCTAGTATAACTTCCTTTTCCCTGCCCCCTTCTGGCTATAAAAACCTTCCATTTTGTACAGCTCCTCAGAGCTTCTTCCTAACTGCTATATGGATGCTGCCTAATTCATTAATCTTTGGATAAAGCCAATTTGATCTTTAAACTAACTTGATTGACTTTCATTTTTTAACAAAACATTAACACTGAAAACTTGCAATTTTGAGCACCACATGCTGATGAGAAAGAAACCCTCTCCTCCTATGTATTGTTATCTTAATTATTACTAAAGAGATTATTAGTATGTTATCATTGAGGAGAGACAGAGAGAGACAGATAGACAGAGAGAGAGAGAGAGAGAGAGAGAGAAGAGAGAGAGAGAGAGAGAGAGAGAGATAGAGAGAGAGAGAGAGAGAGAGACAATGAATTTTGGAAATATTTATCTGATATTCCCCAGAAGGAGTAAAGCATGAGAAGATTATAAAATGTGATAAAACATAATTAGGTTTTATGAAGTTCTAAACATAGATACTGTATAAAATAAGACAACAGGCCCCAAATGGAGTCACTTCTTCTAAGCCCCACATCACCAAACCGAGACTTAATTACAGTTCTGCTCACTCAGAAGTGGAATCTTAAACCAGTCAATCAAGAATCCAGTGATTAGCACTAGTTAATCTGCCTGATAGACCCCTGCCATCTTCTAAAGGAAAGTGACTTTGCCACAACCAATTCACTTTTTGCTGCTATAACTTCCTTGTTCCTGCTCCCTCCTGCCTATAAAAGACTTTCATTTTGTAACTCCTAGGGCTCCTTTTTATCTGTAAAATTGGAGGCTGCCTGATCCACGAATCATTGAATAAAGCCAATATGATCTTTAAAATTTACTCACTTGAATTTTGTTTTTAACAATACTAAGGAAATGTTCTAAATTTTTTTTTTAACTTCCATGATTAAAAAGGGCAAGAAAAAAGCCATGGTAGGTATTATTTAGAAGGCCGAACAATTTTTTTTCAGAATTTCTAGGACAGAGCATTTATATATAACAGTTTTGGATGCAATGAAACTGGATGATTTGGCAGAAAAGTATAAACTGATTGTATTGTTAGCATTTGTATACCTACAGATAACTCTATAAAACATGTAATTAATTTTAAATAAGAATTATATGTCTATTATTTCAAACTATTTTACCCTCTTTCTATGTTACTCACTGACATAGATGTCTCTATCACCAGTGTTCTGTTTGGGGGTGGTTTTTGCTTTTCAAAAACTAGTTTTAAAGTGGGAGATGTTTCCTAAGCACTGGGAGCTTGAAAGTATTGACATAAATAAAATGTTAAAGCAATATCTAGATCATTGCCATATCTTTAACTCCCATTTTCCTTCATTGCATGTCTAATATGTACTAGAAACTTCTGGGGTGTTGAGGATTCAGCAGAGAACAAAACAGGCTACAACCAACCTCTCGTTCCAGTGAGGAGTCAGCCATCCTTACCAGCACAGTGAGTTTCAACTGTTACCCACCCTTTGCCTGCACCACATCTACTTCTTGTCTGTCAGGACTTCAGTCGTAAGGGTACAGAAAACAAGATTCTTCTAGTCTATCACAGGACGAAAAACAAGTAACAAAGACAACCAAGGTTATCTAAGAATCATCGCAGCCTACACAATAGGCGATAAGCATTCATGTGCTATTTCACTGACTTGGAACGAAGTCAGTGAATGAAGGTTCCAAGTTAGTTAGTCAGGTTTATTTTTGATTCCTGGTGACATTTGTTAACACATTTTGCCTTTATTTCTTGGGAGGGATGGAGGGAGAGAAGGAAGGAGGAGAGAGAGAGAGAGCGAGAGCGAGAGCGAGAGCGAGAGCGAGAGCGAGAGCGAGAGAGAGAGAGAGAGAGAGAGAGAGAGAGAGAGAGAGAGAGTGCAATTCTTTCATTATAATATCTTGTTTCAAAGCTATTGAAGCCCAGCTTATATTACTCCAAAACAATGTCTTGGGATTCTGGTAGCCTCTAAGAAGCTTTTGTGATTTTTAGAATTTCACCCAGAGTAGTAGTAGCAGGAAGAGGAAGAGAAACATAGCAGTAGCAATGAGAGGACTACTGATAGTCATGGTAGTAATATTTATTACAAATCATTACTGAGTGAATTCATGTGTTGGCATTATTATAAGCATTTTTTATGGATTAAGTCAATCTTCAGAATCACCTGCTAAATGAGACATAATACTCTTAGTCCCATTTTCAGATGAGCAAACTGAAGCACTCAGAGGTTAATAAACTTGGCCAGGTTCATCTTGCTAGTAAGGAACAGAACGAAAATTTGAACCCACATAGTCTCAGCTTTCGTGGTTTTAATGATTATGATATACCACCTCATTTCTATGCCCCATTACTGTGAAAAGCATCCTTAGAAATATTATCCTCTATGTCTTTCACAGCAAAAGTTTGAGAGATAAAGATACTACAGTTGAGAGTATTAAATGCCTTTTCAAAGGTCACTAAATGAATAGATATGGGAGTGTAACCTGTTTTCACTCTTGTTTCTACTATATAATTAAATCCCTATTATCTAAGAATTTGGAATAGACTGAGATCTAAAATTCAATATACCAGGGACAAACATAGCACAACTATTTTAATACCTTGGTTATTAATATGGCACTGGGAGATGGACAGATGAACACATCCTGAGTGATTTTGATCAAAGTCACCATCAAACAGCAGAGTTAGGTCTGCACTCCTGGCTCACCGGCCCTTCACACAGGAGCCCCAGCAGCAGGCCCATGCTGCTGGCTGGCATGCATGGCCTGGGTTCCAATATACATAACTTCATTACTCAGCTTTGTAGGGAAAAAAAATACCTGAAGAAAGGAGCCTCAAGGTTGACTTTAAAACTCAAAGGAAACAATTAACAATGGCCTTCACAGTGAAATTAAGAATGTAACGGGCAGGAGCTCAGACCTTATTTTCATTTCCATAAGGACACTTAACTCCTTGGAATAAGCAACATTTGTGAATATTTCACTGCATAAGGGTTTATTTTTATCCTGAAGTAAACTCTCTTTTCTTCTCTATTATTTTCCAGTATATCAGGCTCATGAATGGCTCTCTAATTAACTGTCTTTCATATCATTTTCTTACAGAAGCTGCTGAATGTTTAATTATTCAAAGGGGGAAAAGGGAGACACTTGGACACATTACCATGAATGGAGAAAACGGAGAGCTAGAAATATCAGTGGAGAGCTCCCCTGAATTCCAGACTCTTACATCAACTGTCTCTCGTCATCTCCACCTGGATGCCTATTATACTTCTCACCCTTGCAAATGACCTCCTCATTTCTCCGTTTCAGGGTATTCTCAGAACAACAGCCAGAGTGATCCTCTTAGAAAGCCAGTCAATTACACCTGAAATGAATATAATCTTATATGTCAATTATACCTCAAAGAAAAAAAGAAGTCAGATCATGTTACTCGTTTCTCAAAACATATCAAGTGGCATCCCTTCTCTTTCAGAGAAAGACCAAGTCATCACAGTGGACTCCAAGTTTTGCATAGTGTTTTTATTCATCTGGTCTCAGCCTTGTCCATCATCCCTGCTGCATCAGCTCACTGGTCTGCATGCAGTTCCTCGAATTCGCCAGACAACCCCTTACCTCAGAGCTCCTTGTGCTGTCTCTGTCGGGAGTATCCACATGTCTACTCCCCATCTTTATGCAAATTGACCTGCTCAGTGAGGTTTTTTTTTTTTCCCTTTACTCCCCTATTGAAAATTACATCTTTGTTCCCAGGCACTCCACTCATCTCCCTGCTTTATTTCTCTCCCTTGCACCTACCACCATATCCCACACTCTTGGCATTAACTTTGTTCATTGTTGCACACTCTCTATTATATACATTGCATGAGGACAAGTCTTGGTCTATTTTGCTTGCACTCTATTGCCAATGCAAAAAACACTGCCTGGCACATCGTAAGTGCTCAATGCATACTTCTTGATTCAATGAATAAAGGAATGAATGAATAACGAATGGAATTTCATTTTGTAAAATAAGGAAAAAGAGACTAGATGTGAAAGGACCAACTGTGCACTTACCTACTTGGGAGTACTTAGGAGCCTATCAAGTTAACGGCCTGATGTTGTTGGATATTCTGGCAAAGATAAATAAGAGTGAATGTTGGTTCTAGACATGCTTGCACACGGAGTCTCGTAACCCATTTACCCTGTGTAAGCACAGTAGCCATTCAGTAATGACTGATTTTAATATTTGTTTCTCAACCTCAGTCTTCCCATATCCGTAGGCCATTTTTAAACTTTTCTTATCTCTGTCCTTCTAGAACACTGACCACAGTTACAACTTTAAGCTCATATCCTTTAGCCACGTGTCTGTGGGCAGGTAACTTCCCCTTTTTGTGCTTCTTTATTGAGAAAAGGCTTGAGATTCCACCAAGCAATTTGTACTTCAAAGCCTAGCAGAAGTTCCTCTGGAACTTTACTGGTGGCAGGAGCAGAGATGGCGGATGCCTGAAGGGAAAATGTTATTTTTCCTTCCACTCCAAGATACGTGCTTCTTTGCCCTTGGCCCACAGATGTTTCAAAAGAAAAGTTATCCCTTAGAAGAAACAGAAGGCCCTGTGATCTGGGAGGGCAAGTATTTGGATGGGAAAAGTCATCATTACATTTACCTTGGTATTTATAATGTGTGGTGAGCTCACTTCTGTTATTAGGCACCACACTCATCATAGCTGTCACCTTCCCGAGTCGTTAACAGAAAATAAATGTATCAGCTGTGGTATCTCGCTGTCTACACCTAAGAAAGTCCTGATGCCCACAGTTTTGAAGATTACCATTTAAGCGTGTTTTGCCAATGTTTCATATTTCCTGTTTAATTAAATGACTGAGTGGCTAATTTTGTTTTTCAGCTCAGGAACATTTGTTTTTGTAATTTAATGTTCATATTTAGTGGCATTGCACCTTCCCATGTCTGTCACCATCATTTGTAAGCAGGATTTTTATTGTGAAGCTTTACTTTAAATGCGGGGAAAAGCTGAGTCTTTGTACCTGTCCAATGTAACTTCCCACCATGAAGTGCAGTAATAATACATCACTTCTGTCACGTAGACAGTTCATGTGCAACTAAACTATTAAACAAGAATGTTTTAAAACATTTGACTGTAAGTTGAATCAGCTACTGTATCCAATATATTAAACACTGAAAAAACAAAAAAACACCAAAACACACAAAACCACAAATAAAATATCACACACAAAAAAATCTTATTTCTAGTTGAAGGAGATCACAGAAACGCCAAGTAGAATTTACACAAGTAAAATCTATAATGCCTCAGAAAACCAAGTTAAACTGGAGTGTTAGAGCATTAAATGCTTGCTAGAAACATACAAGTAAAAGGGACTCTAAGAGGCCCTAAGGGACTCTAGGAAAATACGCTTGATGCATTGAGAGAGGGAGAGAGATGGGTGTTTATCTTTCTCTTTAAATCCTCATAGATATAAATCTTATAAATTACTTATCTTTCCAAGAAGTTTTCCAGACATGGGATTATATAACTTTTGTAGCTGGAAGTTCTGTTAACTCACTGAGTACCAGATCTTGACCTCATGGAGCACTGAGTCCTGAGGGAGTCCAGTGAGTCGTGGTCAAGCTGGACAGCAGGGCTCCCAACGTTGCCCTAGTGTCTTTTTCAGTAGTGAAAATAGGAGGCAATCCACTGTACTACAGTCTCTTTGGAGAATTACAGAATTTGCTTAGAGTTGAAAGAAACTAAGAATTCAATGTCTCACTTGACAGACGAGTAAGCAGATGCCTATACATACTTTGCTTCATTTAAAAATATAGTGAAAATAGAGTGTATTTTCTTGCCACACACTTTTTTTCTTTAGGAAATAGAGAAGAATTTCTAAGTATTTGGTAGCCTTACAACCTTTGGTTCAAATAAAATCAGACACAGAAGTCAATATTAAAACTGATGGAAGCTGAGCCTCTCTAAAGAAAATATAAAGAAAATATAAGTTTTGAACTTTAGAAGTATCCCGGACACACATTGGAAACTACTGTTGTAGAAGAAAGAATATTGGTATAACTTACAGCTTATGTGTCTTTAGGACAAATAACTTGAACCCATCTATTTCTAAACCATTCACCATTTCTATGGTTTCTATGGGCTTCTCTTTCCAAGCCCTGACATTTACTTTGGTAGTATTGAGAGGGGTGGGTAACACACAAGGACTGACCATTTACCCTGTTCCAGGCACCACTCTGGTTCTCCCTGAGCTCTGGAGAGGAGTCAATAGAGTTCTGGACTAAACTGCTTAATAAGCGTCCAGGCACCGGAACCAAAAAGAGTGTGTCCTCACGTGGAGTTAACTGAGTTGTCACAGGCCATGAGGGGCCTTCAAAGAGTCTGCCCACCAACTTGTGTCACTAGAGAGGCAATGCCTTCAACAGGGAACAGAGAGGAAGGCATTTTGTGGAATTCTGAATTGCTCTCATTTCTGCTTTGCCTCATTTTTGTTATTCTAAGATTGTGAATATGCAAATGATAACTATTCATTTAGACCACTCTAAACTAAACAGGAAACTGACACAAGATCAGTTTGGGAGGGGTACATATTCTTCTGAAATTAAATAAAACTCCTGTTAGTATTGATGAAGGGATCTAAGAAAAGTATTGGAAGTGGGGGTTGGCAGTAGTTTCATTGTATCCAGTGAAAATAAATTTTGTGCTCACTTATGTTGAAGAGAGTCAGAAAAGAAAAAAAAAATAAAAAAATTGGTTATATTCTCAGGAAACATTGTATTCTAGACTCTTGTTTTGCACAAAACAGTACTTATAACTATCTTGAAACAATAGACTTTTAAAACATTTGTGCTTTTCCTTTAAACTAATAGCTAAGAAAGGGAAAACTGAATATTCAGAACAAAACAATGCAGTTAGATTTACCTTGAAATCCAAGAATAACAGTTTTTGCAGACTTCAGATGCAGCCACTGAAGAAAAAACATTTGCTGATGATGAGACAAGAGAACATTGCCTCAGATGTCACTGTTATTTATCGCCACAGAGCTGAACATCAGAAACCAATTCACACATCACAATAGCCATGCCACTAATCATGAGCCACCTTTTTCTTCTTAAACAAAGTCACATTTTTCTCACTTTCAAGAAGTTTTAAAGCCGAATGCTTTCAAGACATTTGGAGATTGATCTTCAGATTCAAAGTACCATAGCGGTTAAAGATAAAACACAATTATCAACAAGCTGAGTGCTGGTGGCTAGCATTTTAAATCCCTGGGAGAGGGTGAATGCAGGCAATTGTGCAATATGAACTACATGCAGTGATATGGCAGCATACGCACCACTTGCTCTGTTTCTTGGGAAGTTACAAAGGACCATTCCTTGACTCAGTAAAGTCACATAAAGGAAAAATCCTATGAAGCACATTAACGCATTATGCAGTAGGATTTTGCGGCTAGTCAACTCCATTCATCCGGCCCTAACTAACCTTTTCCAGGATGCTATGAAGAGTTACAAAAGAATAGGCAGTAGGATGGTGATTTACCCAACAGTTTCAGTTGAGAAAAAGGAAAATGATATTCTGAAACAGTCACACACTACAAACAAAACAGAAATTATTTCTTAGGGCTATTATTATCTCAAGACATTATCCTTACTTCTAAGGAAATCATAATTTAGAATCTAGACACTAAGAACTTTGGACTAGAATAAGCAAAAATACCTACCCAAATCCTGGTAGACTTTGCTAATGACAAGATTAAATTCCTTTGAAATTTAATTAAATTTCAACAATTCCCACAATTTGTATTTGCACTTTGCATGTTGTTTCTATGTCCCTTTGCTGTCAGGGACGTACCTGTCTACCACCTCTGTGTCAGCCCCTCCCTTCCTCCATTCCCTTTCTAAAATTTTTATGCTACAGAGAATTAAAAAATAAGTCTTTGGTAGATGACATCTCATATTTTATCTTGCGTGCTCCTCTTTCTCATACCTCTAGACACCCTGTGATGCATAATAACTTAGAATATTAACACATTTATTATGCCCACTTTGTGCTAGATAAGGCAAGGACTGTTGATAGGAGAGAGAGAAGTCTTGTTCATGGCAAATGTTTTTCAAGAGGTTCCTTCTTCTCTAGACCTTGAATTTGGAATCCTAATTCCTAGAAATGATTGCTCTAAGTGCCATGATCCACAGGTACCCTGTTTTGTATAAAGAGGTGTTATTGTTGATGATCCCAGTTATCAACAATTAAATGAAAACTCAAACTTTGAAGCTGAAAGGTTGATTAGAGCTAGATCAACTGCTCCAAACTGCTTTGAAGTTAAAGACATTCATACTCAGAAAAATTAAGTATCATGCCCATGGTCACCCAGCTTGTTGCAGTAAATTGATAGCCCAAGATATTAATTCTAAGAAACCCAGCAGTTGGTAACTGACTCATGTCTAGTATCTAGGTTTGGTTAGACTCAATTCTGCCTCATCCAAGATATTACTGTAATTCTAGTAAACTTGTTGTGCATTTGGGAGCACATCCAGAATCCAAAATAATTCTTTCTATCACATTATTTCTATTTCCAATTTTAGTATATGTGCTGCCGAAGCGAGCACATTATTTCTATTTCCCAGAAACAATGAGACCACTTTCTGAGGTCAATAAGAAAGAAAACATAAACATTTTAGCATATATTTAACATAAATATGCACATCTTAACCTGTCTCAGTTTATGAAAATTGGGGAAAGGTTGAAGTAAAACACTTTTTCCCTTTCTGACTCTATTTTCTAATTCTCACAGAAACATGTTGATTCAAGGAATGCTTTGCATTTGATTCTTTGACAGCTGTAGAAATACATGACCAAATGAGGAAGAGATGAGTAGAAGCAGCTTACTTGCAGAGAAAATATTAACATACAAAAGCATAGATCAATACAGTCTGCCGCTGGGTGCTAAACTGCGAGGAATAGAATAGAGTTCTCTGAACAGAATCTAGAAAGACATGCAGAGCTCTAAAAGGTGGAGAGGGAGAAACCATAAACAAGGCACAGAATTAGCATGGTGGATCAGTGAAGAAATCAAACCAATCTGGACAAGGCAGAGAAGAAGTTCTAGGGCAGTGGGAAATAATGCAGGAATTAGTTTCAGGCATGCCAGATTCAAATCCCTGCACGAGGATTTAGACAATGCATTATGGAATAGAGTACAAATTTAAGTTCATCTATTCTTTAGATTGCCTTTTGCCACAATGTAGTGAACCTACTTGGGACGTGAAGGTGGACACAAGGGAGTTGACAAATGAATATGAAAACATGTTTTTATTCGTCCTAAACTGCAGATTTCTTAGCTCTTAATTCATGCTTTTATTCAACAAAATATTGCCTTTCCATTATCTTGCCAAAGAAATTACATTTTCTCTCACCCTTTGTACTGCCTTTTTTTTTTCAAACTGCCTTTACTTACTTACACATATAACATTTTTTTCTTTTTCTTTTAAGTGAACACTGTTCAGTGAACACTGTTTTCCCCTTTTCAGCAAAGTGCCAATTTTGAGCATGGAAAAAAGGAGCACCACCAAAGAAACTCAGCATCTTTCTCCTGCAGTGATCTATCCTGAAGTCTGGGCTATTTCTTATAAATCATTTCCTCATGCGTCAGGTCTCAAGCAAAGGCTGTGAGGTGTTACTACTTAAACATCAATCAAGGTGTACAATTCTATAAAACTTTACTAACAATTGTCACCCCAATAACCTTTCATTAAAAAATAAAATAAAAAACATCAATTGAAGTTTACATAAATTAAGATTAGTATAATAAACTAAAATAAGCTTATAAGCTTAATAAACAAACTAAATATAAACTTAACGCTTTTTTTCACTTTTGCAAAAGAAAAAAAGAGATACAAAGGCAACCATGCTTGCAGTAAAATACTATAGACTATTTAATCTAGAAATTTTCAATGAATCCTAAGAAATTCAGTATCAATACTTCTTGGTTTCTTTGGCCATAGCATTAAAGATTAGATTTTGAGTGCATCACCCAATCATTTAATATTCATGTGCAAAAACAAGGATTGGAAGAAAGCACAGTCTGCTCTGACAACTTAAGGCGACAAACAAGGACGGAGATACTAATCCAAGTTGAACCACTGACTGTCTGAATTACTACAAGGAGATCATTTGATGCATGGTTTTTCTGGCCCGCTCTGCGGCACACCTAGTCAAAAACAATACTAGTCATAAAAATCATACTTCTGTACAGAAGTTCTGCTACTTAAGAATTCACGTTAAAAAAAAAAAAGAATTCACGTTACTCCAATGTGTTTTGTAAAATTTACTCAGACTTACTCAACTTAAAATCCTTAAGGGAAAAATGTGTGTGTGTGTGTGTGCTATAAAGACAAATGTGACAAAAAGAGAAGTCTGCAGAAAGCAGAGGAAAGGGTTAGTTGTTTACACTTTGAAAACCTTGAAACTGCAGCATACTTAACTGTCAAGGTAAGCAGAAAGGGGTTGTGATCTGTAAATAAGGAGATGAGAAAAATATTGAGCAAAATGTCAAAATGGTATGTAGGATACTTAAAGCATCAACATGGCAAGATTTAGGGGCTGGAGGATGGAACTTAGATAAAGTCCTCTTTAGCTAGGAAAATAGAGCCTGAATCCAACTTGTTAGGTTATTAAATCTACAGTTTGCTGTTATAATATACATTAATGTGTATATAATATACAATTTACTTGGAAATATCTGGCTAAATAGTTATTGTTTAATATGGAAATTGTTATATTTTAGATTTGTTAACAAGAACTTGTTTTAAAACCATATTTATCATAGAAATTTAATAAATCATTAAATTCTCTCAATAAATTGTCTCCCAGACTCTCCCCTGATTAATTTACTTTCAGAATTTTGCATTACCTGCTAGCTTTCTACCCTCCAAAAGATAAACTGATACAATAATTGGTAAACCCTTAAGAATGTCATCGTCAACATGAAAGGGAATTATAGCAAATTATGGATTGATCACTTCATTTTCTATTTCTTTTCTATTTACTTGTTAAGCAATTGTTATGGATTGTGACAGAAGTTATACATACAATTCTCAAAAATAAAAATAAAACTATGTCAAAATCTGTCAGCCCAAAATATGGCTTTTGTTGTTATTGCTGTTGTTGTTTTGCTTGGAGAATCATGACACTCATTCAATCTGTGTTATCACCCCAAATTCAGGGGTAAGGAGTAGCCTTGACATTGTTTCCTAGAAGAGCCAAGCATGTATAGAGACAAAACAAAGGCCCCTATTTTCAACAACAGTCAAGACCATTTCTAGATACTTTTTCTAAAGTTTTCATTTTTGAAGGATAGACAATTTAATTTGAATGCACATTCTATTTCATGTTCTATTTCCCCACATCCAATGAAACTTATCAAACATCATTTTTACCTTTTACTATTCAAAGGGAAGAAAAATATAAACAGCAAAGTTAAGTGGGAAAAGTGAAAATATATATAATATTAAAGTATAATACATTGCGACCAAATTATAATGACTAGGAAAAAATATTAAAATGCAATTGATTTCATTTCAATTTTTTCCCAACTGATAATTCATTACAGCAGCATCTCCCTTTATTCTAGTGCATGCACCAAAATACAAATGATCACACAAAAACAAAACAAAACAAAAGCGTGGAGGATATACTGATTTCCTTGGCATTTGCTTTTTCCTTGTCTTTGAAACCTTGTGTGATCTTCATATCTTGTGGTATTAGGAATAATGGGAGCCAAACAGAAACTTCTTCTAACCTTGCTTTCTACTCTCCTTTTTTATTGTATTAATCTCATAAAACATTGATCTTATAATTGCTTTCAAAGTTAGAAATACTGCCAAGCAAATTCAGCAATACTTCTACATAATTTTGTATTTTATTAGTTGCTAAAGCAACCATATACATCTGAATATATTATTCATACATATGTGCCAGACATCAATGATTTTTGTGTCAGAGAATGCCTGGACATAACTGGATTCTTGCACTCCCAGCAATCATTCACTCTCCTGAGGGTATGGAGCAGATCACTGTAGTACGAGTTAGACTGGAACTAGAAAAGACAGAGGAGAAATAGAGGGGAGAGAAGAAAGAAAAGCACCAGGGGTATTGGTGAGAGGACACTTGGGCATATAGATGGAACAAATCCAAAGAAATAATCAGTTACTGTTTTCACTTACAATATCTGTTCTAAAATAATTTAAGAGAGTAGATCTTAAAAGTCCTCATTTAAAAATAAAAGTCATTTAGAAGACAGAAAATTAGACTTGTGCCTAAATCATACACAAATTGGATACTCTGGGGTAAGAGGAAACAAATTATTCTTTAATTAGGTCTATCCACATACTCTCTATAAATGATGAAAAGGAGATTTTGATCTGAAAAAATTTACTGAAATTACACATTCAGCTGTGGCAGGAAGACGCTCAGTTTCTGAGCCTGTATAACTCTGGAGGAGGAATAAAATAATCTCTAAAAATAAACCAAATTCCAAAGAAATCTAAATAGCCCCTTGAGATTTACTGGTTTGGGTACATGACCTATGTATCATTATATAATGTAATACCTAATATTTAGCAGCAAGGTTAATGGGCCTTGATAGTTAATATAAATGATAGAAATAAGAATATGAAAATAAAAATAATCTAAAGACTGAACTTTGTCAACGGGTTTATTGCACGCTTATAGAGAGAACACAAGGGGATTAGTGAAATAGACATTCCCAAATTCAAAACATCTACTGGCCATCAGAAGAATCTCTCCGTATTAGGTCTACTGCTATCTATGGTTGTTCTGTTTTATGAGTTAAATTTTCTGTTACTTTCTACAGATGCCAGACTATAATATTTGTACATATTTTATATGTAACAAATTTATGAAAATAATTTTATATAATAAAGAAGACATGATCTTCAAATTCAAGGAACTAGTACATACAATTTTAAGATCATTTAAGATGAAAACAAACATTTATTTTGTGGTTAAATATTTAATAATGCCTCTACCTTTATCGGAAACAGAAAACAAATTAACTTATCTTCTTTAGGGACATGTTTCCATTTATTTTGTTATCCATAGACATATTAAATATAAATGAAGATTTCCTATAGTCAAATTGCTTTTGGTATTTAATACTCATACTTCTAGATAAATATTAGGTATATTTTATATGGGGAGAGGTGAGACTCTCATGCCTTTTACAAAGCATTAAATTCTTAGAAACAAACATTATCTATGCTGCTTTGCTCTAGAATGCAAAAGCATGGTTATCAGGTAAGTAAATGGCAAAAAGTTAAATTTGTGATTACACTAGAGACAAAATCTGCGTTCCCACTATCTCATTAAGAAGTAATGATAAGGCATGGAGAACTGGGTGAAATTTAATAATGAAAAGAATTGTAATTGTACATACTCGTAGGTTAAATAAAATAAAAATACATTTAAAAAGAATTGGAAAATCTTGGCTACAATGTAGCCATTCCTTATTCCCCCCTTTTCCTCCCCCTCCAGTTCAAGCCGTTGTTTCTCAGTCTAGTTGGGTAGGACACAGCTCCCTGGCCCATGCTGGTATTATGAGTCTTGTGTTTCCACCGGCTGACGCAGTAGGTTGCTGGTTGTCGGCCGGCGGCTCACAACAGCTCAGGGCAGCTCTCACCGGCTTCTGGCCAGTCATGATGGCTGCGGGTCACTGGCCACTCATGGCAGCACACAGTAGCCCACGGCAACACACAGCAGCCGGAGGCAGCACATGGCAGCTCAAGCCAACCTCCGGCTGCTCATGGCAGCCCCAGAGAAAGCTGTTGTTCATAGTCTTAGCTGTAGAGGGCACAGCTCACTGGCCCATGTGGGAATCGAACCTGCGGCCTTCGGCGTTAGGAGCACTGCGCTCCAACACCCCGAGCCACCAGGCTGTCCCAATGTAGCCTTTCTAAAAAAGACTAGCATTTTAATTGGCTTCACACTAAATGTATCAATAGTATGACATAGCTTACCAAAGAGTTACCACAAATAGATGGTGTTAATGGGATTAGAGTGTACAAAGAAAAACACAAATCTCTTCATACCTTGATTTTGTCAGGAAATAACTAAAATATTCAATTCAGTTTTTGGACCCCCATTGGTATTGGTATCTAGAAGGCAGTCAGAGGATGTGCATGATGGGAACAGGACTGAAAACGTGTCATTGTGAGTGAGAAAGAAAGGGAGTAGCTGCTTAACCCAAAAAGAAATCAAATTCAGGAAAACAAGATAGCTATCCAAGAATAACTCTGTGTCTCCCTCGATCCTGGACTTCCACAAATATAAAGTAACCACATACAGTCCTCATGTCCTTCAGTGATCTGACTTCACCCACCCCTCCAGCCACAGTTATCTGCGTCCACTTTAACTTTAATTCTTGAATTATGGAGCATCTTAGAGTGTCCTAATACACACCATGAGGTCTCTATGCTTTGATACCACTATTCCTTTTCGTAAAATGCCATCACCTCTGCTTTCCTTCTTTGTGTGGGATAACTCCTCCTCATCTGTAACACTCATATTGAACTTATTCACTGCAGAAAACATTTCTTGACTCCCTTCTCTATTTCTACTTTCCTAACCCATCCAAAGTCCCTCCTCTATGATCCAGAAGCATCCTGTGCGTATTTTGTAGTATATCCTTAGTTAAAGTGATCCACGTATAACTGTCCTTGGTATCAGGTAAACTGTTAAGCAGAGATTCTATCTAACTTCTAGTTAAGCTCAATAAAGGCAGGCCCTACGTCTGTCTTGCTCATTTTATCTTGGTACCTGATGCCCAGAACTTAAATATTTATAAAACAAATAAATGAATGAATACACATTTGATTGACTATGATTTATCTCAACATATGCTATGAAAAGGGGGTTGCTATCAAATTTGGAAGGTGTTCATTGTACATTGTCTTTTATATTTTTATTTTTTTGTCTTTTGACTAGACTGTCATTACTATAAAACATTAAATTACATAAAGAAATATACATGATTTATTAAATGTTTTCCTCAAAACGAACAACACCCTATTCATTAAAAAGTTTGGTTACTATTGTATCAATTATTATGCTATAGGCTGAATGTTTGTGCCCCCCAAAATTCCTGTGTTGAAACCTAATCCTCAATGTGATGATATTTCGAGGTGGGGCCTTTGGGAGGTAATTGGGTCATAAGAGTGGAGCCATCATGAAAGGGGTTAATGCTCTCATAAAGGAGAGCCCACAGAGCTTCCTTCCACCTTCCACCACTTGAGTACACAGGGAGAAGACCGACAACTGTGAACTAGAAAGAAGGCTCTCACCAGACGGATTCTCTCAGCTCCATGATCTTAGACTTCTCAGCCTCCAGAACAGAGAGAAATAAATTTGTGCTATTTATAAGTCACCCTGTCTATGGTAATCTGTTATAGCAGAACTGCCTAAGACATATTATATCATAATGAAAGCAAACAGTCATTTTTCTAATGAGTGTTTTCTTATGCAAAACACACGAAGATATTTCCCCACAGCTTCTTATAAATAAAAATGGGTCACATGTACTTTGTTACATTACATTCTAGAGGGCAAGGGTTGTAGTAGGCAAAATCTATTATAAAATGAAAAATCCACAAGGTCTGCCCAGCAGATTTTTGCTTTTCAAGGAAAAAAAGTGTTAAGGTTTCCTGGAACCAGGGAAATTCTTGTATATTGAACTGAAAACAAAGAGGGAAAAGAAGAGGGGAGGAGTATTTCCATTTGCTATAATAATTCCAGGCCAATAGGGCAATAGTTTGTTTCCTCATCCCCATACTGAGATTTCCCTCTAAGCCATCAAATATCTGTGCTAGGTGCAGCTCCCACAATGAGATTCAATCCAGGGAGAGGAGGAGGGCCCAGTTTCTTTGTCTTGATCTCCCTATTAGCAACTAGTTTACTGCCCTTGTATCAATACTGGTTCATAAGATTCATTCCCCACCTGCCTTTATATATCAACTCCACACCCTACCTGAACCTTGTTCCTGCTTCTCCCCAGTCTGCCCAGGCTGTCTGCCACCCAGTTTCTCAGAATCCCTGCCTTGAGCCAAATCCCGATATGATTTGTTACTTCCACTTGCTCTTTTTTCCTTCAGCGTTTAGCAGTGAAAGATGAGAATCATACAGGGAAATGCAGGATGAAAAAGTTAGTCTTTGGGGATCTTGAGCAGAATTGATAGAAACTGTGGTTCTTAGTCTTTCCAACTGGTCTGGAAGCTCACCTCCAACAGAGGCAACCGTGAAGCTATGGGAAGGCAGCAAATGACTTTTTTAGGTGCACCAGTTGCCACCATGATCCTGGGCAAAACCATGAAGAAGGCAGAATTTATTTATGGAATCGTTCAAGCTCACCTTGAACTTCCTTTCATGCTTTTCACTTGCTTTCCAATGTTCCTCTTGCTATGCGATAAATACCAATCTAGAACTTCTCAGAATCCCCTTCCTTTTCTCTGTACATTAGTTAAAACTCTGAAAGAATGACTGATTTCTGCTCTCAATCTGTTAAAACAATTAACACTAAATTACTCTGTATGTGGAACTCTCCCGTGACATTTTGCTTTTTAAAATGGGATTATTAATTCCAATGATTTAATGGAATCTGAAATTTGTACAATACATGAGAGATTATTTTGATCAGGGAGCCAGTTTTCTTTTAGCTGATTTTCCAAAATAAATTATATTGAATACAACTACCCCATTAGCACTAACCTCCATCACTTCACCTCTGTAAGTAACTATACAACAAACAGTCCTCAATTTGGGACAGAACGTGAATTTGAATTTGCCACAAATAAAGCATAAATAAATTCTATGTAATTTCTTGCTTGGATGATAAAGAAAATGAGAATATGGAGTTAGGGAGCATAGAAAAATCAATGTAACAGCAATTAGGGTACAAATGCTCATCCTGAGAACTAGAGGACACCTAGTGGGCTAAATAATTTCTGTGTGTATAACTTGTTAAACTGTCAGCATATAACTCTTTAGGGCTGACTATAGACAGGTCTTTGGCATTATTTGTCTGATTATTTTATTCTTTATTTCACTGATCATGAGCATTTCCATTAGAAGGCTTTAAGAAGAGAACAGTAAAGTAAATGTGATTATTTCAGCTGCTTTTTCACACCTCCAGTAAATCTGGTAGGGAGAAAGTTAAAACTAAATTATGTGGGTGAATTTCAGGAGATCACATCTATCCATGTCTTATGACAACAGTGATCAAGAATCAGCCGTAGTCTGTGCAAATAGCTCTTTGTGATTGTTTTAAATGAAGCCTTCTGAAATCAACACGTGAGCTATATATACAGAGGATGCCAAAAAAAATGTATACACATTTTAAGAAAGGAAAAAACTATACTAGAATTGTAATAGTCGATATATACCTATAACAAAAGATGAACACAAGTCATGTGTATATATTTGTTTGGCACCCCCCAGCATACAACCTTTAGTAACTTGTTAGGTAATACAATCAAACAATAGTAGTAATGTTTATATAACTTTGAATTCTGGGAAAGTCTGATATCCATACATTCATCTCAGGCATGAGTTTACTAATATGCTCACTCCCTGATATCTGAATTAGTTGAACACTACTTATTTATTCTATTACATCTATTCTCCTCATCTTTTACTTTTGCTTGACTTTTTATGTTTATATATATATATTTTGGAACATTTTATGATGCCTTTTCATCTATCCTAGTGAGACAGTTAGGAGATCAATATTTGTTTCTATTACTGTAATGTAAATATATACAGATATATCTTATGAATCTGCTATTTCAGTCAACTGTTGTCTTAATACTATGATTAATGCTATTTGTTACCTGCACACTAGCTCTCCTAATCTTTGGAACTTCTAATTTGTAGCAGAGATGGATAGGCTATCACTGGGAAACTATAAAGATTACTTGTTATTTATCTTTCTCTTCGGAAATATTTCATTGTCTATATTATTACTTTAGCTAAACTCTACAGTTACAGTGCCTGCTTACAATGTTTAACTATAAACTTCTCCCCCCTATGTTTTTTAAACAAACTACTAGAGTTGGAAAATAACTCTACAGTTACAGTGCCTGCTTACAATGTTTAACTATAAACTTCTCCCCCCTATGTTTTTTAAACAAACTACTAGAGTTGGAAAATATATTAGTAATCAAAAAAGAAGTATTCCTGTCAGATGGTGTATTAATACTTATCAATAGCTGCATAACAAATTGCTCTGAAACTTAGCAGCTAAAAACAATAAACATTCATTATGTCATATGGTTTCTGAGGGTCAGAAATCTAGGAGCAGCTTAGCTCAGGATCTCTCATAAGATTGCAGTGAAGCTGTCAGCTGTCAGCAGTCATCTGAAGGCTAGACTGGGGCATGAGGATCCACTTCTAAACTCAATCATATGGCTGTTGGCAGCAGGCAGGTCTCTTCACTGGGCTACTCAAAATATGGCAGCTGGCTTCCCCCAGAGTGAGAGATACAACAGAACGAGGGAGTGCCCAAAATAAATGATGCGGTGTCTTTTATAGTCTAATCTTAAAAGTGACAAACTAACATTTCTGCTATATTCTATTGGTCACACATAATTACTAAAATTTGGGACAGGACTACACAAGGTTGTGAATACAGGAGATGGGGGACGGGGTCAAAGGAGGCCATCTTGGAGGCTGGCTATCACCAATGCTTGTTCCACTTCTGACAAGATGATTACTACCTCAGATGACAGTCCATTCCATTTCTGTAGATAAGCTCTTCAGAGACAGAACAAAATTTACTCATAACAGCTGAAAGGCCAGAAAAAATATAATTCATTTGATAGCTTATAATTTTTTGGAATGATTGGAATATGAAAGTTTCAATTTAATTGTTATTTTTAAGAAGGAATAAACAATAGCATTTTCAAATAATTTCATTTATAGTGTACCTAAATAGAAAGTATACTAGGGAAGAAAAATGGTGAATAAAGGAGAAAAGGAGTTAAGAATATAGACAAAAAATATAAATGTTTACTTGACAGAAAGACGTGCTTTAGCCTACTACTCTTGCATTATTGATCACAGTTCATCTCTCTTCCCTTCTGTCCTCATGATAACAGACTAGCCTTTTATTTTCCAGTTTTACAAGAAAGGGTTGTATGTTAGAGCTGTTCTAATGTCCTGTGATTACAATTATATTTAGGTCATTTGTGTCAAAATATGGCAGAATTGTTAGGTGTCTGTAAGAATGTTTGAGATATTAAATATCAAAACTATTATGTTGAGAAGGAATAACTATTAAACTTGAAATACTGCATAAATACACATTCTTATTTTAAAGATAGTAGGTTTCACATGTCTGCTTCTTCCCTGAAAACATATACAAACTAATGGATTAAAATCAACCTATTTAATAAATATTAGGTTGTTCCAATGTTAACTTTAAGAAATTATACACAATTAGAGAGGAGGTCAGTGAAGAATGAGATCAATGATATGAACAATGTTTTTATTAAAGAGTTCTTTCATTCAGTGCTGTGTTTTATATATAACATTTTTCCTTCTTTGTGATTGGCAGTTATTTGAAGATAATTTGAACAAGATTTTCAGTAATGCTAAATCACATAGGTTAGACTGATGAATTATTAGAAATTGGCAAATAAGAGTAACTGCAGCAAATATTAACTGTTATAATATTAAATCTTTTAAAATAAATCTATTGAAAAGGAGTTAAGGAGTTAAATCTATTGCTATTAATTGAATTTCTGCCAGATTGCAGTAAGATATAATAATTTTAACCAAGAAATACCAGCTTGACCTTTACACAGGTCTGTTTACTTTTCACATAATATTGACTATAATGTTCACTATGAAAGTAGAAATAATTTCCCTTCAAGAGATAAAATAACAATGACATTCATATTCGAATATTATTTTATTTTCACCCAGAAGTACAAAAAAGAAAGAAAGAGAGAAAGAGAGAGCGAAGAGAGACAGAGAGAGAGAAAGAGAGAAAGGGAGGGAGGGAGGGAAGGAGGGAGGGGGAGAGAGAGAGAGAGAGAGAGAGAGAGAGAGAGAGAGAGAGAGAGAGAGAGAGAAAGAGAGAGAAAGAGAAAGAAAGAAAGAAAGAAAGAAAGAAAGAAAGAAAGAAAGAAAGAAAGAAAGAGAGAGAGAGAGAAAGAAAGAGAGAAAGAAAGAAAGGAAAAAAGGAAGGAAGAAAGAAAGAAAAACATTGGAAAGGAGCATCGCAACAGTCTATAATTGTTACTAAAACTATGAAGGAAAAATGACAAATGATAAGTCTCTTATTGAACATTATAGACATTCTACAAATGTGTACATTTATCTAAAAAATGTTAGATCTAACCATGAGAAGTAGTTGGAAAACTTGACTTCTGAAATTATTTTATCCTGAACTTTTTTCTATTTTAAATTGTTTCTAATATCCCTGTTGTAGTTCTTCTTTAGAAATGGCTTCCCTGTTGCAGTTTGTCTCACTTTAGCAAGCTAATGATGAAAATATAAACTCATGCTATTCATGATAGATTCCTTCACATTTTATAGTAATATAATTTCAATTGTTCAGAAGCTCTGCGTTAAAATTTAGTTTCAGACATAATAGTCAAAATTTCTCTTACTAGAGAAACCAGATCTCACTAAATGAGAAAATCAGTTATGCAGACGAGGCACATAGGTGCACTGTTCAAAATATTACTGGATGACATATACAGGACAGATTCATTAACATGTGGCACCTCTCAGGTAAACCACTTTGCAACGGCTTCATTTTATTTTTATTCCTCTTCACAGCTGCATCCCGTTTTAAGTAAAATACAAAGCAAATTCTCCTAGCGTTCTGCAGACATCCCGTTCTCAGGCAGCAAGCTTACTCCTTCCCGATCTTTGTGTCAGTGTATATCCCAATATCTCAAATGGCACCACTTTTGAGAATGGAGCAACACAAAACATTTAATATAAAGCAAATGATGTATTAATTTAAAACTTTAGGAAATATTTTGCATGATAAAATTAATTTCATGATAAATTAATATTATACCAAAATGGAGTATTTTGATGGTTTCATCAAATAAAACTAATATTTTTTAAATATATATTTTGCTTAAGAGGAGCTCTTATTTAAAATTAAGGGCTTTTAGGATTTCTGGTCAAGATGGCAGAATAGGTAAACACTATGCTTACCTCTTCTCAGGACCAAATCAAAATTGCAACTAAATTACAGAAAAGCTTTCCTTGAAAAATGCCTGAAGTCCAACTGAACCAAAATCATACAACTAAGGACATACAGAAGAAGCCCCCTTGAGATTGACTGGTAGAAGGGGCAGAAACACAGAACAGGCTGGTCGTCTACCCATATGTGACCATTAAAAATTGGGAAGGATATCTAGATGCGGAAATCCTTCCTGGAGGAGAGGTCCCAGCCCCACACCAGGCTCCCCAGCCTAGGGTTTCATGGCCCATAATTTCTGGCTGTGAAAACTAGCAGAGACTGTGGCTGGGTGAGACAAGGGTGGCTGCAGTCTCACATGCTCCTATTAAAGGGTCTGCACATGGACTTACTCACCGACAGACTCACTTGCTCTGAGCTCCAGCACTGGGGCCGAGGCTCAGGGGGTCACTGGGGACATAAGGGGAGGAACTGAATTGTCTGGTTTTGGAGCAAAGGCTTGCAGGGCAGCTTTCTCCCAGATGGTGATAGGTAAAGGGGCAGGAGATTGGGGGCAGATGGAAAAGATGAGGAGATTCAGAAGTACAACTTGATAGTTCCAAAATAGTCATGAAGATGTAAAGTAAAGCATAGGAATATATTCAATTTATTCAATAATATGTTAATAACTATGTATAGTGTCAGGTGGGTACTAGACTAGTCAGGAGGGTCACTGCTTAAATTACATAAATGTCTAACCATATGCTGTATACCTGAAGTTAATATAAAATAATGCTGAATGTCAATTGTAATTGAAAAATTTAAAAAGTTAGAGGAAAGGAGAAATGAAATAAGAGGTTCAAATGTCCAGATATAAAACAAATAAATCATGGAGATGTAATGTACAGAACAGGGAATATAGTCAATAATATTGTGACAGCATAGTACAATGTCAAATGGTTTCTGGACTTACCATGACAATCACTTCTTTAGGTATATAAATGTTGAATAACTATAGTGTATACCTGAAACTAACATATTATATATTAATATACAGCATATTTTAGCTATATTTTATATGATATTAACTATATTTTAATAAAACACTTCTAAAATAAAGAAAGAAAATTAAGGGCATTTAAAAAAATCTATAGCACAGAAAGGGAATCACTAATAAAAGAAATATTTTTTATTTATTTTATTTGGAAAATGGAAAATCCTAACTCTCTCTGTTCCTCACCCCAGCCCCCAGTTAAGTTCCCAAAACGTGTGGCAAGTTTTCTATGAATATTCCTTAGTAAATTTGGATTTTTTATTCAGTAATCAGATGCTTTTTTGGAAGCTTACTTTGTAAACATAATGTTCCACCAACAATTTTCTGTAGAACTACAGTAATGCATCTTGTGTGGGCATGTCTCAGATGTGGTCCTCAGATGTTGACTTACACCTTAAACAGTTTTCATGGTGAATAATTTTCTTATCCACCATGTCCTTTTATTGTTTGATCCAATCACTCTAACATTTATGAAGTAACAGTTTTTATAATGGAATTTTTCTTTCCCTAAGGATTATCTTCTAAAGCACAGTCCCAGGATTTGAGTGAGCTCTCTTTCTGACTCATTTCAGAAGGTACAAAGATCAACTGACTCAAAACTCCATCTATAAACTGGGGTATTCCTGATTTAGAAAGTGTCTAACATTTTGGGGATACAGGGATGTTTTTATTCATTTGGAACAGAGTTTCTCCAAACTGACTGAACATTAGAATCATTTGGGAATGTTTTACAAAGACCTCACACCTAGATAAAGGTCTAGAGATTTGATTTAAGTGGTCTGGGGTGAGGTCTAGGGGCCAATACTTTCCAGATTTCCAGGTGTTTCTAATATGAAAACATGGTTGCAAACCTCTAGTTAGAACAACACTTATAAAGACTTTACCATGGTGATCATATCTTTTATAATATGACACAATTTCACACATATGAGTTGATAGGAAATAAGACAATCTTAGAGAAACACATCATTTGTTTGCTATCTTTTGGAAATATTACAAATGCAATAATTCTCCAGATAATAGTAATCTAGTCTATCAATGCTAGGATTATAAATATTTGACAACTTTTGCTGGAAATCTTTCCTTTTTTATTATTAGTTTCAGGTGCACATGGAAATCTTTCTAATAAATATTACATAATACCTTGCCCTGAAGAAAACATAGTAAACATACTTTAGTCTTTTCTTGACAGTTCTGTATTATCATTGTAGAAGTCTGTGGTTGCATTATCTTGTCTTTTCAATATTTAGGCACCTTCACTAAATAAACTCAGAGTTTTGCAAGTTTTGGGGGTACTGATTTTTATCATCCCTCAGTCTCAATTATTACTTTATAGTATTTTTAACTGTCTAATATCACCCACCCATTTTCCTTTGCTTTTGCCCTTCCTGTTTCTAATCTAATGATGCCAACATTGATTATGCTAAAATGACTTAATATAAACTGAGAACATCTTAAAGCTTGAGAGATCAGGTAATCATGTTTGTTAAATCACGTCCCTTCGATGATGCTTACAATTCAGTCAGTAGGCTCTGTTGTGAGAACATAAGGATGTCCTACAAAGGAAAGCACGTGAACACCGTGACCAATGTTCCCCTTGCAATTCTTTAACAATGCTTTTCCTTTTATGACTGTATTCAAGACAATATACGTTGGTTGAAGTTTGACTTCTAGATAAATGAGATACCCATATTAAAAATCTAGATTATTTACAAAGAAAGAGAGATTGATCTGAATGAGAGATGGCTAGAAGCTTCATGCAGTGAGGAGATGTCCCTGAATATGAGTTAAAGCACTGCTATCCTCCCTGAATGCACCCAAACCCTAAGAATCGCTCTGCCTGATGAACGGGCCAGGAGATTGCCCAGTATACAATCCAGTTGATTGCAAATGATCCAAATAAAAAAAAAATAGCTAGAGAAATAAGTCAGACAGAAAAAGTTGAGAACCATAGATGATTTCACTGATACGTGGTTGTCATGCAGGGTGTCATGCGGGGTCTCTGGTCCCTCTTCCCACATAAGAACACAGGATATGGTGAGGCCAAAAAAGAACACCCACGGAGCCATAGATAGGGGAGTCATACCACTATATTCTCACTGGAGGCTGGGTTGGAGACCCGGGAAGCAGAAAACACACTGTCCGCAACCTGCCGTCCACTTCTCTCTGCCAACCAACGTCACTTGCTAACTGCAATCTGCACTTGCTAGCTCAGCTACCATCTTCTTGCTAGAACCCATTTGCTGCTAACGTAGCCATGGCAGTTATATTAGTGGCCAATAGCTCACTGATTACAGCTGACAGCCAACTAGCCACAGCTGCTGACCATCCAATCACAGTTGATAGCCATTTACTACCTGAGCCAGCACTTTTCCATGTGAGGCCGAGAGCCTGGAAACTTCACTCCTGGTTCTGTCTCCACACTCCACTCCTACAGGTTCTCACCTCACAATCTATGTGACAAGCATCTTCCACGAGGGGCCCTGTGCGAGGAGCCTGGAGGTGAATGCAATATCCTGGACACAGCCAGGCTCTCTGGGCACAGCCAGGGTTTCTCAGGGCACCACCAGTACTTCTGGGCACAGCCAGACTTCTTGGGCTTCTTAGGGTACTGTCAGTCTCCCTGGGCACAGCCAGACTTCCAGGACTCAGCCAGGGCTCTCAGTGCACTGACACTCTCTCCGGGCACAGCCAGACTTCCTGGGATCTGCCAGGTTTCTCAGGGCACTGCCACCCTCTTTGGGCCTCTCAGGGTACCGTGCTGGAACAATAGCGCTCACAGTCAAGCTGTTTACATATTCTCGATGGCAACCGGTCAAGACACAGGAAGCAAACATCCACTGCTTCTACTACATGGTGGTATGTTCCCAAGCAAACAGTCAAGTGGTCCAGCAAATCAGGGATGGAAGGTAATTCCCCACAGTCCACAGTCATTTGCCAGCGCTGCACACTGGCCTCACAATGTGTGCCCTCTCTGCAGGGTGAGGGCTCCAAGTGTTCCTCAACCTGGGGGTGAGGGCCTCAGCAAGCACTTCCCAGCCCACAGGGCCACAGGGACCTCTGCTTTCTCTGGCCTATGCTGGTTGGGGAACCGTCCAATCTTCCCACCCGTCCATAGGGGTCCAGCTCTCCGGCAGTTGCTCCTCCCAGTCTTCCTGAGGCTGAGTGTTCATATGCACAAACTGCTCCACAGCCCTTCGGAGAGCTTTTGTCCACACTGTACCCTGCTTGTTACGCCATTTGTCATTTAGGGTGTCATGCAGGGTCTCAGCTCCCACTCCCCACATAAGAATGCAGGACATGGTGAGGCCAAAAAGGAACACCCACGGAGCCATAGATATGGGAGTCATACCAGTATAGTCTCGCTGGCGGCTGGGTTGGAGACACAGGAAGTAGGAGCCACACTATCTGCAACCTGCCATCCACTTCTCTCTGCCAACCAATCTCACTTGCTAGCTGCAATCCGCCTCTCTGCTATCTACAATCCACACTCCACCACGCCACGCCAGGACGCCACACCACACCTTGCTAGCTTAGCCACGGCAGCTAACCGGTAGCAGCTGATGGCCAACTAGTCACAGCGGATGACCATCTACTACCTGAGCCAGCACCTTTCTATGTGAGGCCAAGAGCCTGGAAACTGCTCTCTGGGGCTCTGTCCCCACACTGGTATATAAAACTGAAAACAAAAAAAGAACAAGAAAAACGAAGAAACAAAACTCATAAACACAGACAATAGTTTAGTGGTTACCAGAGGGTAAGGGGGGAGGAGGGTGGTAGATGAGGGCAAAAGGGATCAACTATATGGTGATGGAAGGAGAACTGACTCTGGGTGGTGAACACAATGTGATTTATAGATGATGTAATCCAGAATTGTACACCTGCAACCTATGTGACTTTGCAAACAATTGTCACTCCAATAAACTTTAATTTAAAAAAAGAAAGAAAGAAAAACAGCTAGAAATGTAAAGACAGAGAATACATCCCGAGATCACATTTCATCAAGTATAGTAACTCAACAACTCTTCCAAGTAGAGGTTCCAGAATTAATGAGAAAAACAATACTAGATGCAATTGCCAAATTCATACTCCATGTGTACTTCAGCATATTATGCTGACATTCCCGTGCTATAATTTCTTTTTTTTCCCTTTTTTAAAAAAAAATTTATTGGGGTGACAATTCTTAGTGAAATTACATAGATTTCAGGTGTACAATTCTGTATTACATCATCTATAAATCCCATTGTGTGTTCACCACCCAGAGTCAGTTCTCCTTCCATCACCATATATTTGATCCCCCTTACCCTCATCTTCCACTCCCCCCTTACCCTCTGGTAACCTCTAAACTACTGTCTGTGTCTATGAAGTTTTGTTTCTCATTTGTTTGTCTTGTTCTTTTGTTGTTTTTGGTTTATATACCACATATCAGTGAAATCATAGGGTTCTAGGGTTCTCTGCTTTTTCTGTCTGACTTATTTCGCTAATTATGATTTCACCCCAAATCAGAGCACCTAACTTGTAATTTGGAAAAGCCCAGAGGTAGCAAATTGGATTGCACAAAATATTTATCATTTAGAAGAATTCATCAAAAGTCACAATATAAGGTGTGGTGTGATTTCAGTTTAGTCTACTTTTTTTGTGTTACTTGGATTAAAGCCAGCACAGATTTTTATGTATAAAATATATTATAATATGAGATAGATATATATCCTCAAAAAAATAGCATCCTTGAGGCAAACTCCCTGTAAAACATACAGAGCAACATAGCACTCATAGGCTGTATGTTTCTATCAAGTATCATTATATGTCCTGCAACGTAAGCTCAGCTACAAAACACCTAAAATTGTTAAAGCTGGCAAATAACAATCCTACTTAGTCCCTAGGCCCCCAAGCTGAGTAATTCAAGGCTATGATTCTGCTGTCAGCAGGCCAAGGTAGGATTAGACTCTGACAGGTTTGAGACAAAAAGACATAGATGCAATATATATAAAAGGATTTCTTGCTTACACTAACTCTCCTCCAAAGAGAACATTTGTAGTGGGCTGAATTATAACCCTGTCATGCGGGGTGACAGGCGGGGTCTCTGGTCCCACTCCCCACATAAGAACGCAGCACATGGTGAGTCCTAACAGGAACATCCACGGAGCTGTAGATGGGGGAGTCATACCACTATAGTCTCGCTGGCGGCTGGGTTGGAGACTCAGGAAGCAGGAACCACACTATCCGCAACCTGATGTCCATTTCTCTCTGCCAACCAACCTCACTTGCTAACTGCAATCCACCTCTCTGCAATCTGCAATCCACACTCTGCCGCTTGCTAGCTCAGCCACCATCTTCTTGCTTGCCCCCATTTTTCTGCCAGCGTAGCCACAGCAGCTATACTAGTGGCCAGTGGCTCACTGGTTACAGCTGACAGCTAACTGGCCACAGCTGATGGCCATCCAATCACAGTTGATGGCCATTTACTACCTGAGCCAGCACCTTTCCACATGAGGCCGTGAGCCTGGAAACTACACTCCTGGCTCTCTCCCCACAAACCCCCACCAAAGATATGTTCAAACCTTAACACCTGGTACCTATAAATGTGACCTTATTTTCAAATAGGGTCTTTGTAGATGTCACTCTCTGTTCCTGATGTTCACTTTTCTTTTTCTAGTCTTGGCTGAACCAAGAAATCCCTCCAATACTTCACTCAGCACCATCAGTTATTACCTGGCATATGTTCAAAAGCACAGCATTACAATGTTTGTGTGCTGTTGTAATCATTTATGGTATCTATTTTCCCAATAAAAAGAAATCTTTTAGTGTTTAATAAAATTATATGTAAGTCTGATCACAGTTTCTACCCTTTGAAATTTTGAAAAACTACCAGGGGTGCCAAAATAAAATGTATACACAACTTGTATTCATCTTTTGTTATTGGTATATATTGAGTATTACAATTTTAATACAGTTTTTTCCTTTCTTAAAATGTTTATACATTTTTTTAGCACCGTCTGTATGAATAAAAGTGCTGCCAATAAACAGTTTTAGTTTCCATAGATTGACCAGTATGCAGGAAAAGATTGTCCACTATTGTGGGGTGGAACACAAACTTTTCTTCAGGGTGTGCCTGATCCCAGATTGTAAGAGGAGTTTCTTTTGAAACAATAAATCTCCTATAGAATACTTCCTTTTAGGTACACCCAAGTTCATGCCACCAGCTACTAGAAATATATTTCATCAGAAAAAAGTTAAAACGCAGAAGAGGCTTACCAAAACAAACACTCACATACTTATGCAGTTGAATTGAGATTGGCCTAGCATTACTCAGCTGATCAGCACAGCATTGATCTTTCTCGGTGAGTCACTACAGGGAACATCTTCTTGAAGACCATGTGGCCCTGAATAAACAGAGGAGGCCAGGCCATTGCTAGCTGTATACAGATAACTGACAATTATGCTGGACTGATGCAGACTTTTAGACTCTCCCCTCTTTCTTTCTCCATCTACCGACTTTTTGTTGTTCTTTTATTCTGTTTATTAGATTCTCTTATAAAGAATGAAACTCAGACATCAATGTATCAGTAGCCTCCAATATAACATTAAAAAGGAGAAGATATGTTGTTTGGTTAAAGTAAGATTTGTAGCTATTCATTTGATTCCATTTATCTATGCTAATCCTATTTCTCATCACTTATAAAACAGCTTATGAAATAATTCATATATTATTCAGTTCATCCATCGGCATTGTATGTGCAACTGTCACCAGTCAATTTTAGAACTTTTATCATTTCTAAAAGAATACCTGTACCCTTTAGTCATCACCTCCCCACTCAATCCTCCTGTCATGTCTGTGCCCCCTGGTCTTCACAACAATTAATCTATTTTCTGACTCTATAGATTTCTTTATTCTGGACATTTCATATGAATGGAATCATACAATATGTGGTCTTTTTTGTTTGGCTTATTTCATTTAGCACAATGTTTACAAGGTCCATCCATGTTGTAGCAAGTGGCAGTACTTCATTTTTTTTTTTGATGGAAACATAATATCCCATTATATGAGTGCAATACATTTTTCTTTATCCATTTGTCACCTGAAAGATATTTGATTTGTTCTCATCTTTTGTCTATTAGGAATAATGCTGCTGTAAACATAAGTGCACAAGTTTGGTTGTGGACATATGTTTTCATTTCTTTGAGAATATAAATAGGAGTGGAATTGCTGGGTCATATAGTAACACTATGTTTAATCATTTGAGGAACTGTCAAACTAGTTTCCAGAGCAGATACACCATTTTACATTCCCAGCAGCAGTTATGAGAGTTTAGATTCCTCCAGAACCTAGCTAACAATTGTTATTATCTGACTTATTATTTACCTGACATCCTAGTAGCATCTCACTGTGCTTTTGATTTTCATTTCCCTGATACTAATGATATTGAGCATCTTTTCATGTGCTTATTGACCATTTGTAGGTATTATCTGCCTTGGAGACATCTTTTGCCCAATTTCAGTTGGGTAGTCTTTTTATTACTGAGTTGTAAGAGTTCTTACATTCTAGATATAAGTCTTTTATCAGGTATATGATTGCAAACATTTTCCCATTCTTTGAGTTGTCTTTTCACTTAATTTATGGTATCCTTTGAAGCACAAAGGTTTTTAATTTTGATAAAATCTAATTTACCTATTTTTGGTTTACCTATTTACCTATTTACTTATTTTGGTGGTTTTTCATGGTTTAGATGTCATATCCAAGAATCCTTTGCCAAATCCAAAGTAATAAAGATTTATTCCTAGGTTTTCTCCTAAAAGTTTCATAGTTTTAGTTCTTACTGTAATCTACTTTGAGTTAATTATATAGATGGTATAAAATAAGGGTCCTAACTCATCCAATTTGTTGGCATACAATTGTTCATAGTATTCTTTTATATTGCTTTTCATTTTTGTAAAATCAGCAGAATATCTCACTTTCATTTCTGATTTTAGTAATCTGAGTCTTCTCTCTATTTTTCTTGATCAGTCTAGTTATAGCCTTGTCAATTTTGTTGATCTTTCAAAGTACTAGCTTTTCCTTTTATTGATTTTTCTCTATTGATTCTCCATTCTCCATGTCATCAATTTCTACTTGAATCTTTACTTCCTTCCTTCTCATTGCTTTAGATTTAGTTTGCTCTTTGTTTTCCCAGTGTCTTAAAGTGGAAGGTTAGATTATTGATTTAAACTCTTTATTCTTTCTTAAATTACTATTTATCGCTATACATTTCCATCTAAGCAATGCTTTATCCACACTACATCAATTTTAGTGTGTTATGTCTGTATTTTCATTCATTTCAAAGTATTTTCTGATTTCCCTTTTGATTTCTTCATTGGCCCATTAGTTATTTAGGAGTGTGTTGAGTAATTTCCATGTGTCGTTGAGTTTCCTAAATCTTTAATTGCTCTTGATTTCAAATTTCATTCCATTAGAATCAGAGAACATACTTTGTATTATTTCTATCCTTTTATAAATTATTGAGGTTTGCTTTATGGCCTAGCTTATGGTCTATCTTGGAAGATGTCCCACTTCCCTTTCACTTTGGACAATCAAAAATTTACTCAATGTCTTATAAATTCAAACATACATAATTTAAAACAGATTCTCCACTGGAATATGATTTGCATTACAGACTTTGGTATTCATCTCAGGCTATGTTTACTCAAATGTAAAGGAAATTTTATAAGGTTCAGGTAGATATGGATAATCCATCCATGCAAGAATCTTTCTTTTAAATCATTATAGAACCTGGTACTTTGTTGCAATTCAATAAAATCATAATTCCAAAGCTATGACTGAAAAACCTCAACTACAATTGAGTATTTAAACACAGAGTTCTCAGTACATAACAAATAAAAACGATGAGTTCTTAACCATGAATATTCCAAAATAAATTAGACTCCACTGATCATTTAAGATGTACACATTGGTATGATGCAAATAAATAATGCTTTTGAAATTTAAGAAAAAAATTCTTCCCAAGAATTTGCCTGAAATGGGACTGACTTCTAACTTTGGCATTTCATGAGTTAATCTGGAAATATATAACAATCTTATCTCTACATGGTAGCAAATTATAATCAGCATTATAAATTGTGGTTAATAATAATGAGATAATATCCAAATGCATTTCAAAATCTTATGCTTTTCATTACTTCCATTAATGTATCTGGTCTCCTTTATTTCTCTAATGTCTTCAACCACTACTGGTCAATTGCTCACTTCACTCCAGTCACTTTACTGTTCTAGGAGCTTTTCTACTTGTGCCCTGGGTATTCCCTCTCCTAGGAAAGCTCAGATATACACAGGAAATGAATTTTCTCACTTCCTTCAAGCTTTTGCTCAAATATCACCTTCTCAAAGAGGTATATACGTATTAGAAATCCTATTTACAATTTCAACCTGCCACCATATGTCTCCTTGCCCCTCGTGCCCTTTACTCAGATAATTTTTTCTATATTGTATAGTAGTTATAATTTAATAAGAGACTGCATAATTTACTTGTTTATTATGTGCATTTTTGGTTCTCCTCCCCTTGCTGCAACATGCATCCTAAGGAAGCAGGGATTTTAACTGTTTTTTTTTTTTCCTTTTCCCTTGAATATCATTAAGTGACCAGAATAGAGTTAGCTCATTCTCAAAAGAAATACTTATTGAGCACTTCCTATGTATTAACCATTTTGCTAAATGTATTACTACATTGTGTGTAAAAACTTATATGTTCCCTATTCTTGTGAAATTTATTTTTGAGTGAGGAAAATGGACATCAACCAACATTCACCCATAATAAATTGTAAATTGAGATATATATGTTTTCTGAAGGAAATAAACAGTGTCCTATGGATATATAACAAAGGAACAAAAGTATTTGGAGGTAGAGTTCATTGGTTAGGAAAGCTTTTGCTCAAATATCAGAAAGGTATTATTGCACTGAGATATTAAATATAAGTAGAAGTGAACCAGGGAAAAAGACTTTCAAAGGAAAGAGTGTTGTGTAAATGTCCTGTAAGCAGCAGGAACAAAATGAGAGAAGTATGTGGGGTAGGAGGAGGGCAGGAAGACATGACCAGATAAACCCTGTGGTCTATGTGATAGCTTCATATTATGCAAGATAAATGGAAAACCACAGACATTTTGGGGGTTTTGTTTGGAGGGAAGTAAAAAGTGGGGAGGCATGAGCGATATGATCACAATTTTGTTATGGTGAGATTATTTTGGGTACAGTCTAAGGAATTGCAAAGTCTTTTGATTAGTTGGGATCTTTACAGAGTTTCTATTTATAGACAAGTTAAAATAAACAGGTATATATTTCCAATGTTAAGAGTATTCAGGTAAAAATACAATATGTCTTATAGTGTGATTCTACCAATAGGTAATTTTCAAATTCTAATTTATATAAGGTCAGAGAAATTCAAGTAATAAATATCTAGAACTCTAAATTCTATGTGACAACTTTGACCTATAAGAAAGGCTTAAATAAGAAATAGAGTTTCTCTGTATCTGACTATATATATTCTGACAATTAAGTTCGAGAACTTGTTGCAACTATGTTGCTAACATTTTTTGATATCAAAGGGATTATTCATTATGAATTTGTACCAACTGGACAAACATTTAACCAAGTATACTGTTTGGAAGTGCTGAAAAGGCTGTGTGAAAAAGTTAGATGACCTAAACTTTTTGCCAACAAGTCTCTTGCATCACAATGCACCAGCTCACACGGCACTCTCTGTGAGGGAGTTCTTAGCCAGTCAACAAATAACTGTACTGGAACACCCTCCCTACTCGCCTGATCTGGCCTCCAATGACTTCTTTCTTTACCCAAAGATTAAGTAAATATTGAAAGGGAGACATTTTGATGACATTCAGGACATCAAGGGTAATACGACGATAACTCTGATGGCCAATCCAGAAAAAGAGTTTCAAAACTGCTTTGAAGGGTGGACTAGGCACTGGCATCAGTGCATAGCTTCCCTAGGGGAGTACTTCAAAGGTTACCTTAGTGATATTCAACAATGGGTTATGTAGCACTTTTTCTAGGATGAGTTCATGAACTTAATTGTCTGACCTTGTATAGATGGTCAGGGAGATTTTATATATATACATATACTATATACACATATGTATTATATATGTTATATAATACATATGTAAAATTTACAGTAATGTCTATGAGGTGTGATCAAACAATATGGTAAATGTTTAAGTAAAAAACTTTGTTACCGTAAAAGACATATTACCATTATTCCCCCTCAAAATCCTCCTCCTCCTTTCGAACACTCTGATCCCATGTCCTTGCCACTTTCTGAAGCAGTCCTGGCAGTCTTACCTCATATTTTTAGTTGTGCTATCGTGGCTGCCTCAATGTCCTGAATCATTTTGATTTTGGGGAAGAGCCAGAAGTCACATGGTGCTAGATCCGGTGATAAGGTGGATGAGGACACATGGTAATGTTTCCACTTGACATAAATTGCTATATACCAGAAGTGATGTGTGACATGGAGTGTTGTCATGATGGAGGATGATTTATGGCACACTTTAAAACACACCTTCTCTCAACCATTGTTCACACCCGACTGACTGCATCAAACAAGTTGACACTTATCACACACTGTTACTAAGGTTTGACTTTCCACTACCCATATTGAAGATCCCTGTTTTTCCGTTGGATTGTAGTTGGCAGCAGCATTCACCATATATATATTTATTTATTTATCACAACAGAAAGACTCTGTGTCCCACATTGCTTCTAGTATGGGATTAATGGCAATGTGCCCTTTACTGTAGTAATTTTTTTTTTTTAAATTTAAACATTCACTGTATTTTTTCTACTACATCTCACATCTTAAATTATTTGTCAAATATGCATGAATATTGGTTCTAGGCTCATTATATTTCAGTTTCTTGTTAGACTTTAATGAGACTGAGACTAATTAGACCAATAGTTTCTAATCCATAAATAAAATGTCTAAGTACTTTAGTTCATGCTTATTTTTAAATAAGAGAAAAAGTTGAAATAAAATGTTGTCACCAGAATAGTAGGAGGTTTTTTTCCTTCCCTTCCCAGTATAATGGTCTTGTGATCATCTTCCTGTACATACAGGATATAAAGAGAACTGTGAAAAATTGGCACTCTGTGTCTGGGGATTGTGTGCAGTGGAGCTCCTCAGGATCCGGCAATGCCACAAGCTTCTTCCATCAGAAGGAATCTTAATAAACACATGGGATAAGACAATTTTATTTAATTTAAAATTTGTTTACAGAGTTCTTAAATTTTTATTTACAACCCAATTCTACAAATGGGTAATATGTGTGTGTGTCCACATGTATGTGTATGTGATTTTGTGTGTGTGTGGGGGGGTGTGTGTAAGCCACTGTGCACTATTTAATTGTAATCCTCATTCTGATAATTTTAGAGTGTCATGATTACTCTGAACCCCAGGCGTGTTTGCATGCGGAAGTCTAGTAGATTAATATATGAACGACAGACTACATTTTGCATCTTAAAGAGAGCTCTTTCCAGAACTAGCTTTCTATGGAAAAAATATAATTATACTGCTATAACTGTCTTTTTGGGGTTATTTAATGCTAATTATTCTTTGTGGATTATTATCACATATAAATATAACCCAGAGAGTCTCCAGAGATACTCAGCAGGAGTAGCACAAAGTTATGTTCCATTTTCGCTTTGTGTATTTTGGTTGTCTGAATTTTTATTTGCCCAAATAGCAATAATATTGGCATTAAATTATATTCTTCTTGGAGTTTCAGTTTTTGGAAATAGAAAATCTTCCTTCTTTCTGTGCCCTTCCTTTAAAATCCCTACCTTCTTTATCTTCCAAACCTGTTGTTGATTAGTCTTTTACGTAGGGGACCTGACAAGTGGGAGAAAGCTTTGAGTTTTAGGACTCTTGGACATGTTCTAATTGATTTAGGGGAGGAAAAAAAGGCGCCCCCCTTTTTTTTTTACTTTTCATTCTTTATTATTCTTTTGTTGTTATTGAGGATTTGGTAATAACAATCTCATTGAAAATCTATAGTTTTTAAAATATGGCATGTTATATAGGTTCAATATGTACATGAGATGCTTATGTTTGCATTGATACAGTACTTCTAGAATCACAATGATAATGTGAAAGAGTGCTATAGTCCTCTGAAGCAAATGACAGCAAGAAAAATTTTAATTGCCTCTTCTCCCCAAAACAAAGAAAACCGTAGTCCTTAACCTAGCATGCAGTTGTAAACACTAGTGCACTTTATCTGTTTGCTGGCTCAAGTAGGCTAGAATTCTACTTGAAAGCAGTCATTTGTGAAGGCGAAGATGGTGTGGCCCATGGTAATGGGGGTAACAGAGACAAGGGCCAGTGGTCATATGAAGGACAAGCATCGAAGTAGGAAATAGCAGACCTAGACTGAAGTCTTTAATGGTTCTTTTTAGAACCATACTGAGGTGATGTAAATTTTCTGTTTCTTTTTCCATGAAATAGGAATAGTAACACTTCACAGAGCAATCTTAGTAACATTCAAGAAAATATATTATGAAATTAAATACCTCAAACATCCATAAGGTTCTTGTTGTTTGTTTATTTTAACATTAGGTTAAGAACATAAGTAACACTAGGATTTACTAATTTTTATTTGATCAAAATCCCTTGTCTTCAGCGTTTTTAGATGCATCAATTAATGTATTTTTTACAGTGATTCCAAGAAGCTGTGAGTATTTATGTATATATCATTTCCCAGCTTTGTTGAGATTTATTTGACATATAACGTTATGTAAGTGTAAGGTGTAAAGGTGATAATCTGATATACGTATATATTGCAAAATGTCTATCATAATATGGTTAGTTGACACAAGAGGTTGTGACTATTTAAATTAAATGTAAGGTAATAGTCAAAGGTCCTTTTTAATTGGATAGATTTTATTGGCCATAAAATTAAAACATTGATTCAACCTTGGTCCTAGTGGTGAAGTTCATGATGGGTAAAATTCAGACATACCTGTAGGTAAACAAATTATCTGGTCTACTTATAGTTCAACAAACACCTGAGTGCCTATATCTTTAATTAAAAAATGACTTAAATATTTTACATTCTAAATATTATTAGTAGAACTGTAAAAAAATTGCCTTTTTCTTAACTAAATATTTCTTGTAAAGCAGATAAACTTTATTATTTTATATTAAATTTACTGATATTAAAAAATAATTTTTGACCATTTGAAGATTGATAAAATGTAAGCATATCATCTCAGTGTTGTGGTTCTCATTTAATTTTATATGCTCCATTAACCATGCCAGAAAATTTTATTGATGCTATTTCATCTATCATGAATATTATCAGGTATACTTGTGAATGTTTTTTAACCAAAAATTTGATTTATTCACAAAAAAGTCATTATATCATAGTTTGCACATTTTCTATTCAACTACAATGAATAAAACTGATTTGTCATTTTAAGGTAATTATTTTGTTGTGATATTGATAATTTTTTCCTGACATTTACATGCTTTTTCATTGACTTTTATCAATTATGGCACACTGGCTTTTGTTTGAGCTCACTTCTTAATATATACACAAACACATACACAGCATATCAATTAATTAGTTAATTAATTAAAATAATATACATAAGTATACAAATAATATACAATATACAATAATAAATATACAATATACATATACACACAAATAAATAAAACAATATATACATGTAAATATACATGTATATGTATGTGTGTATATATGTGTGTATATATATGTATGTGTATATATATATTCTTCCTATTTTTATGATTCTGTACATCACCGAGATTTTCTTTGAGTAAAACTCCTATAATGTAAGAAAAGTAGTGTATTTAATAAACTCTAAAAAGTTATTCTACTTTGTTATGAGTACTTGTGTTAATAAGAAATGCCTAAAACTTTTATTAATTAATCTACTTGAACAGCATTCCTAATTGCTATAAATATCTATGATGTTTTTGACAAAAGAGTAAACACAACGGAATTTTTCTAATGGTGAGACAAAATGATTTTGTGAATAGTGTTGGAATACATAAGGTACCTGATGATAACATATAGTCATAAATTAGTCATATAAAAATGAAAATAGTGTATACACACCCATAAATTCATTTTATCCAAACTTATCAATCTTCATCCCAAGTAAAGTAATATATCTGACATGTGTTCAGTATTGCCAGCATTTCAGAAAATATATCATACATTGATGTACACTATAATAAAATGTCTTAACTATTTTGTCTCAGTCACATCATTTGAAAATACTTAGTTTCAAAAATAGTAATGAGTTTGCTCACAGTGTCAACCTTAGCCATAAGACGGGGAAAGCTCATTTTGACATTGGGTCATATGAAAACTACAAAAGTAATGGATATGCAAAAGGCAGTGGCACGGCGGGCTCAATATCGGTGTATTGTATACATGGTTGTCAAAAGAAACTAATAAAATATTAGGTTGAAGAATTGAAGTAAAGACAATGAAAAAATTGATCATCTCACTTGACTAGGTACCAATCAGACCCCATCTGATGTACAATGCTGAGTTCTGGGAGTCACTATTCAAAAGGAGCGTTGATGTATTCAAGTGCTTTCCAAATTGAATGTTCCTGAAATCTTTCAATATGAATGATAGTCAAAGAAACTGATGATGTTTAATAGGTAAAATGGGAGACTTAAGGAAATATTTGTGTCTTTAAATATTTTAAGACACATTATGTAGCAGAAGGATTAGATTTATTTTGGATTCCTGAATGAATACCACCACCTAACTATATTATTTGATACCTATGGGTAAAGGGCCCTGCAAAATAAATATAAAAAACAAAAACAATAATTGATAGGGACTGCCAACTCTGAGAAAAATAAATTCATGATGCTTCACTCTACACATCCTTTTTTTCAAGAAACTTTGTGTGCAACTTTAAATGGCAGAATAAGAAAGGTGTCATCATCAGTCGAGTTTGTAAAATAAGTTTTAAAAAGATGAAGTGTTTGGTAAATAATATTTTGAAATATAGTAAATGTGACAATGAAGACATAATTAGTAAACAGACTTTGCCTGGAAGTCATCCACAAACTTGCACAAATTTTATTCAATGACATTGACACGTAATCTAAAAAGTACTACTTGTAATCAAACTGTTTTATGTTTAATTTAAAACAGAATATAGTCATATTAAAACTGCAGAATAAATATGGCTTTGTCTGAGCCTAGAAAGCTGGGACACAAAGTCCTCATAGGCAAACAGAATTAAGTACATAAAGGTCAAGGGCTAAATGTGGGAACAAATATAGATGAGCCTTTCACCAAAGAAAACAAGTAAGAGAACGTGAGTGGCAGTTTCAAATGCATTGGCTGGAGGTCATTTTCAATTAAAGATCAGATGTGGTCAACCAAGCAGGGTTTTGCCCTTAAAAGCAGAAGTATAAATGCCAGCTTTTCCTACAGGTAATAGTACTGATGGTAAAACTGCCCTATTCAGAAAGAGGAATGGGGTCAAAATTGATTTGAAAAACAAAATGATGCTTTGGCCAACTCAAAACACAATAAATATCTTTTACCAAGGGACACTACAAAAAATAGAATCTGGACAAAAATGTTGACAAAGAAACATTCAGGATCCAGAAGCCAAGAAGGAAGAAAAAAGAAATTACTGCTAGGAAAAACTGTGTTGTGTGGTAGAGGAGAGATGGGCCAAATTAAGTGGCTGGTAATAAAAGCAAACAAATAAATAAGCCTGAAAGCAAGGAAGCAAATCCAGCTGAGACAGTTTGAAAAGGAAGAGAACACAGTAGGCTGATTCCTTGCTACAAGTAGAAATATGGCCAAAAGGAACTTAGAACCTGGACAGTTCAAAGCTGAGGGATGACAATGTTTGAGGTCCTTCAGGGCACAAATGGTAAAAAACAATCCCCACAAATGACTCAGTTCAGTCATCAGAGATGACTCTAAAGCTAAGGGGCCTAGGAAGAAGCCACCCAGGAGACAGGATTTTGGACTTCCAGAATTTCAAGGCAAAATAGCTCAGTTCCATTTGGCACAAACTAAAATTGCTGTCGGATCTTATCGAGTTGGGGAGAGACAGAAAGAGTAGGAATTGAGGATTTACATCTCAGTCACTCATTCAAGAAATATTTAGTGAGGGTGTGGGGACAAAGCCCCAGAGAGCAGTTTCCAGGCTCTCGGTCTCACGTGGAAAGGTGCTGGCTTGGGTAGTAGATGGCCGTCGGCTGTGGCTAATTGGCCGTCAGCTGTTGCCTGTTGGCAGATTGGCTACTAATATAACTGCCGCGGCAGCGCTGGGGATTGGGAGTCGGTCGGTTGGCAGAAAAGCGGAAAGCAGGTCACACGTCGTATGAATCCAGCCTCCAGTGAGACTATAGTGGTATGACTCCCCTACCTATGGCTCCGTGGATGTTCCTTTTTGGCCTCACCATGTCCTGCGTTCTTATGTAGGGAGCGGGACTAGAGACCTCGCCTGATACCCCGCATGACAAATGGCGCAGCGAGCAGGGTGTGGTGTCGGCCGAAACTCTCCGGAATGTACTGGAGCAGTTTGTACATATAAAAGCTCAGTTTCGTAAGCAGGGTACGGTGCCAGCCAAAACCTACCAAAGCATGGTGGAGCAGTTTGTGCGTGTGAGAGCCCAGCTTCGGGAGGCCCATGAGGAGCGACACCAGGAACGGGACGCGCTGTCTGCCTGGGAGACTCCAAGCTTGGCCATGGAGGGCATTGCCTTCATTTTGGTAATCTGCTGCGGCCTTATGCTCTGAGGGTTGTGGACATCTTACAAGGAGCCCTCCACCCACTCAAACACCTGGCACGGTGAGCAAGATTCCGACCAGGTAGGAATGGAGTCTGACTCTGGGCAGGAGGACGTGTGGCCCCCGCACAGTGTGTGGTGCCCGGTGGCCACTGTTCTCAGGAGTTGGACCCCCAAGGAGGGGTGCAATGACATGGATGGCTCTCTGGCCAGCGTGGAGAGGGCCCTGCAGGTTCTAGCTGAGAGGTTGCCAGAGGAGGAGAAGTCTACAGCTGGCCACGTGGGCTGGATGTTCTTCATGGCCTTGACTCTCAACACAGAAAATACACTTAATGAAATGGCCCAGGTGCCGGACCAGGTGTCCCGGTTGGAGGCGCTGGAAGCTCGGGTCCGCCTGTTAGAAGAGGGGCCCCACAGTGGAGACTCTGGGGCAGAGGTGGAGGAAGCGAGTGGAGACTATGTAGCTCCCAACCCCCAAGCCCGGCCAGTCTTGAAGCAAAGGGTAAAACGTGAGCAACCTGTGGGCCCCGGGGGCATTGCTGCTGGCAACCCAGCTGTGACTGAGTTTACAACCTATACCCCTTACACTCCCACTGAGTTGCAGGAGCTGGGGAGGCGGTACAGACAAGTCCCTGGAGAGCCAGTCTCATCTTGGCTACTGCGTTCATGGGATGAGGGGGCAGACAGCATTCTCTGCTCCCCAGGCGAGATGGAAAAGCTAGCTTTTGTGACAGTGCATCCATTCCTGCGACAAAGGTTACAGAACTGCCATAGGTTGGCCCAAGACCAGGGCAACCACACTTTAATGGAGTGGCTCACTGCTGCAGTACGCACAGTATGGCGACCTGCCAGATAATGTGAGTCAATGGCAGTCATATACGGAACTTAAATCATCCGTGAAATGGGTATGAGACATGCTATTTTTAACTTTAACATGCAGGGGCCGGATGACGAGCTTTTTACAGCCAGCATGAGCGATCTGGTTGTGGATACTGCACCTGCGAGTGCTTTTGGATCCTTGGTTGCCATTCTTATGCCCTACATGGGGTGACAGATCCATGAAGTTACAACTGCCATGGCCACGCTAGGGGATGTTGAAAGCCAGAGGCGAAGTAAGTTGAGACAGGAGGTCCGCGCAGTTGAGACCTGGAAGCCCAAATTTTAAAAAGGGGCAAGATGCGGGCCTCAGAGAGTAACACGTGCACAGATGTGGCGTGATCTCCTGGCAGCAGGGGTCAATCAGGAGAAGATAGACCGACAACCCAATGCACTCCTGCTGGAACTTTGGAAACAGTTGCGTCCGGAACAGCAATTCTGGAGAAGCCTGAAGGAGAAGTCTGGGAAAGCACGACCCGTGTCCCTCTAGGACTTCATGTGGCTGCTTGAGGCCGACTCCTTTCAGCTTGATTAGGAGTGGTGCCAAGGTACTTGGTGAGAAGGGACGAGCGGGGACCAGAGGCCCCATGTGGAACTGTCCATACATTGGTCCCCTTCTAATGTGCAGAGGGTTCTGGCCCTAGTTGACACTGGCAGACTGCAGTCTTGTTTATGGGAACCCAGAACTGTTCCCCAGACCAGCAATCTGCATTGATGGCTACGGGGGAAAGACTGTGACTGTGAAAGCCGTTTCCTTACCACTGGGTATAGGAAGGCTATGCCCTCGTACCTACAAGCTTTATGTCTCCCCCGTTCCAGAGTATATTCTAGGGGTGGACATGCTACATGGCCTCAGCTTACAGACGTCAGTAGGAGAGTTCCGTCTCCGGATCCGGGTGGTGAAAGCGGTGACACGTGGGCATGCTCACCACCCTCCTCAAGTGTTGCCACAGCCCCAGCACATGGTTACAGTGTGACAGTGCCACCTGCCAGGAGGACAGGAGGAGATCGGTCGCACAATATTGGAATTGGAGAAGGCACATATTGTGAGGCTGACGCACAGTCCCTTTAACTCCCCAGTATGGCCTGTCAAGAAGCGAGATGGGCCCTGGCAAATGACTGTGGACTACAGAGAGTTAAATAAGTTGACGCCACTCTTGCATGCTGCAGTGCCTTCAATTCATGATTTGATGGATTGTCTGACTGTCTGCCTGGGAACATATCACTATGTAGTGGACTTGGCAAATGCTATTTTCTCCATTGACATTGCACCCGAGTGTCAAGAGCAGTTTGCTTTTACTTGGGACAGGTGGCAGTGGACTTTTCAAGTCCTTCCGCAAGGATACTTGCACAGCCCCACTATCTGCCATGGGCTCGTGGCCCAGGATTTGGCACAGTGGGATCGCCCGTCCTCTGTGGCCTTGTTTCATTACATCAATGACATTTTATTAACATCAGATTCTCTTTCTGATTTAGAACAAGCAGCTCCCTCTCTTCTCCGCCACCTGAAGTCACATGGCTGGGCGGTGAATGAGGAAAAGGTCCAAGGCCCTGGCTTATCTGTCAAGTTTTTGGGTGTTGTGTGGTTGGGTATGACAAAGGTTATACCTGAGGCGATTATTGACAAAATACAAGCCTTTCCCCAGCCGACCAAGGTCTCCCAACTGCAGACATATTTGGGTCTGCTAGGATATTCGCGGGCTTTTGTACCCCATTGAGCACAAATGGCAAGGCCCTTGTATAACATGATAAAAAAGGGGGCCTGAAGAAAAATATCTACTTTGAATACGGCTCTTTGCTTTTGTCTTTGGGATAATTTTTTATAAGTCTTTTAAATTAATATATTTACAGGAATGGACTTTAAGGTTAAGTACACACATACACACACACACACACACACACACACACAAATGTAGAGAAGGTAAAAATGAATAGATTAAAGGAAAGGCCAGCCTCAGCAACGAGCAAATAAAACTAGACCACACACATGAAACACATGCTCATATTCTCCGAGTTACATGTTCTCTGGTACAACTTGTTGAACTTCTAAAATCTATAATTCAGTCAGTTCTTCTTCCTTCAATCTTGAATCATTGGGTAGTTTAATTTCAGTTTTCTTCTCTCCTAAATCCTGCCTTTAATACCACTTTCAGCTTGGCTGCCTTGATTAATAGCTCTGTAATGTCTACATTCTCTGTTGGACAAAACATTTTGTGTTCCCAAGTAATTCTTTACCTCTAGATGTTGGCAACTGCAGCTGCAAGAGAATAAATAAACACCTGGAATCACATTTGTGATATCAGGCTATCACCATTGGAAACCATATTTTCTATCTTCTCCCATCATCTGTGAACTAATTGGTGGAACAGGTGGTATCTGCCCAAGCAGCTCTCCTAAGCCTGGCACTGCAACTACTTCCTTCCTGCTCAGACAATGAATAATTTAACCTTCTAATTAATCACCAAGGAACACTTTTCCATAAATGGCACCTCATACGGAGTTATTTTCCTGGTAATGACAATGGTACTTCACCTAAATTAGGCATGCTGTAGATCTGTACATTACTTTGAACTAGGAAGGGACTCTGACTGTGGCACATCTAATAATTATAATTATATTTTTTGAAAATTTTTTATATAATAGGTGCTATACAAAACATTAGATCAATATTATTTTTATCTCCTAACAATAGAGTAAGGAAAGTATACCAATTTCACAAGTGAGGAGACTGGGGCTCAGAAGGATTAAGCAAGATTTAGCATCAAAGATGTTAACAAGTAGCAAAGGAGAGATTCCCATGCAGGTGAATCTGATTGTGAAGATCCCCTCTCTACTTATGCAGCCTTGTGACCTGGAGGAAATGCATCTATGCTTAATAGTGCCTAAGAAGCTCCATGCCATGCCCCTCCCCCAAAAAATATTGAAGTATAATATATGCATAGGAAAATTAATGAATCCTTGTTATTAGCTTATTCATGAAGATAAAATGAAAAATATATTTAATTACAAATTCAAAATAGCTGTCATTTTAACATGTACTTTTTACCCCATTGTTGAGAAACAATGATCTCTGGATCCTTTATTATCCCTTTTGTTTGTTTGTTTTTACATTTCCATATGATCAGGAGTCTTCTGAATAAAGGGTACTGCAAGGATGTTTGTATAATGTATGGCCTTAAAAGTTAGAGATAGAGTCTCCATTAGGATAGAGGGCACTGGAGAGATTTGGACACAAAGCACTCATGCCTCCTCTCCCCTCTTCCCCCTTCACCCTAGTGGAGGGTACACAGATGTGCCAGCAGTCAATAAAAGCTTAGAGTCTCTTAATGTTGGTTTTCCTTTCCCACAATGCAAACCTACTGCAAGTGCAGGTAAACATCTGGCCTTATAGCATTACCTTGTGAGCAGCTGGAGGAAAGATAGTTCTCTGGCTGCTGCTTCTGCTGCGAGTAATAAACCATCTGTGCCTCTAATCTAGGGTCTCATGTCTTCTATTAGTGTATGTGTATACAACCGACAGGCTAACTTGTTAGCTTGCAAGCACGGTAACCTGAGATCTTTTCCAGTGTCACACTTAACACCAGGGGTCCTGAAAGTGGGTTCCTGGACCAGCTGCATTGGCATCACCTGGGAACTTGGTAAAGAAGCAGATTATTGGGCCTTGACTCAAATCTACTGAATCAGTAACTCAAGGGTTAGAAGACAAGAAAGAAGGACAATGACAACAACAGAGGGGGGAGGAAAAGGGAGGAAAAGAGGGACAAACAGAAGTCTTGTAAAACTATTTGGCTTTAAATTATTTCTTTATATAGCTTTGAAACAATTAAATATTAAATGTAAAAGGTATTATAGCTTAATATTGTATTTTTATAATGAATTTCCGAAATGATAGAGAAGTTAGGAATTTTAAACTACATACTTTTATTCATTTAGTTAACTAACACTCAGCAGTTTGGGGGATTTGGTGTGTTTGTTTCAAATTACACTCTAAAACCTATGATGTGAGTTATCTCCCTAAAGGCAACCTAAGTACTAAGTTTCATGAGAATTATAAGTCTGTTAACCTTCTTTACTCTAGAGAAGCAGATTATTTATGACAGGTAAATGATATAATTCTTTACAGAAAGACTGAGGATTTTTGTCTTGCCTTCGCAATAACACATTAACTTGAACTTTAAAATGCACACAGTCTGATTTCATAATTGAGTCACAAGAAATGCAAATATAGAGCCATTAGTTATTTGGTGCTAATAAGTAAAACCACTCAAATTAATAAATTGGAAATTCTGGTTCTTATGTAGTGAGCCCTTTTTTGAGCACCGAAATACTTTCGGAATGTGTTAACACGTGATACAATACAGGCACTGTCTGTGTTCAGGTTGTCCTGGAAAGAATGCATCCCTAAAGACAAAATTAATCCAATAGAATTGAGTCTGCATGTTGTGGAGTGAATAGATGCATGTGTTTGAAACATTCCAGAAGATTCTTTTCCCCTTTGCTGGGATATCCAAACTCCTATTCCTCCTTCATGTCACTTAATGGAAAGACTTTCCATTCTGCAAGAACCTCTCACATGCTGTGTCATGCAGGGTGTCATGCAGGGTCTCTAGTCCCGCTCCCCACATAAGAACACAGGATATGGTAAGGCCAAAAAGGAACACTCACGGAGCCACAAATAGGGGAGTCACACCACTATATTCTCGCTGGCAGCTGGGTTGGAGACACAGGAAGCAGGAGCCACACTGTCCGCAACCCACTGTCCTAACTGCAATCCGTGCTTGCCAGCCACCATCTTCTTGCTAGCCCCCATTTTCTGCTAGCGTAGCCAAGGCAGTTATATTAGTGGCCAATGGCTCACTGGTTACAGCTGACGGCCAACTAGCCACAGCTGATGACCATCCAATCACAGTTGATGGCCATTTACTACCTGAGCCAGCACCTTTCCATGTGAGGCAGAGAGCCTGGAAACTGCATTCCTGGCTCTGTCCCCACATGCTGTCTCTGATTTCCAACTTTGAAATACACTAATGCATTCATTTGACAAATATTTCTTCATTCAGTATGCACTCACAGAGCCACCATTTAAATCCTACTAAATACCACACAGTATTCTAGATACTTTATATAAGTTTTAAATTTATATATTAAATCCTTCAGTAAATTATGACCTTCTTTCACAGAGAAGGAAACGAAGGCTTAGAGAAGTAATGTGCCCAGCCACAGAAATAAGGAATGGCAGAGCCAGGCTCCGGAGCTCATAATCTCTGCACTCTGGCCTGCTGCTGCGCTGCACACGAGTAGCAGACTTCAGGGTTTATTTCATGCCAGTTCCTGTATTACACATTAAAACCCCTGCTGTCCTGTTTGAACCTTAGCACCAATTAATGAGCTATTATTATTTATGTATATACATGAGAAAACTGAAGTTTACTGACATTAAGTAAACATGTGACCTCAGGACTGCCCTGTCCTGAGCCCAAGTTCCTCCTTGCTGACCTCTGTTGCCTTTGTTCCACATGTAAATTGCTTGTTGACTAAGCATGTGTAGCTATATACAGGTATCCTACACCTGTGTGCTGATTTCTATTACGTTCTTTCTCGTTCTATTATTTCTATTAAGTTCTAATAAATATAAATTTATTTGGAGACACATAAAAAGTAAATATGCCAAAAACATGAAATCATCATCAAAACTACTGTATCTAACAGCTGCTCTTTATAGTAATTCACATACTATAAGCTGTAATAGTTATCTCCCATGATGTTTTCAATTGTATGGAAGATAAATCAAAATAGAAAACTCTAAATAAAGAGTAAACTATCTATTTTTGTACCTTATGTATAACTTTAAACATCTTTTTCTTTTTTTTCAGGTGTAGGAAAATCTTAAAACCGCTCCATAAGATTAACAATAAAAAATTAGATTGGTGCAAAAATCACCAACCTAAAAGGTTAAAAAGAATTGCAAAACTGCAATTACTTTTGCACCAACCTAATACATGGACTGCCCTTGAGCCTTCTGAAAAAGAATTACAAAAATAAGATCAGGTTTGTTCATAAGTTAAAAGGTTTAAATTTGTACAAATTGTAATAGATCTGTTATTGAACCTCAAGTAAGGAAATAAAAAAGGAGGAAAATACTAAGGGACAACTTCAATTTCTATGTGAAAATCTGGCAGCCAACCTAATTAACAAAACACAAAGCCTCAGGCAAAGGAACTGCTATCACACTCTACCAAATAAAGTGAACTTCACCTTTTAAAAGCTCCAACAAAGCTAAACTAAGTTATTAAACAGTTAGACATGTGAAATCCAAACCTGTTAACGATATAGAGGCCAGAAGAACAACTGTAATTGCTTCATTGATTAGCAAGTGAATTAAAAAGTAAACACCTTCCAATCATTACAAGGACTATCATTTACGTATGCTTAATGCAATGTAAACTAAAATAATGCATATGGAAACATTCCACAACATATAGATCCGCACAATGACCAGTTTCAATGTAAGTAGCCAAGATATGACAACATATACGATTTCATTTTCAATTTAGGACTTGGTTACCAGTACACTTTTCTATAGCAGTGTTCATTGACAATGCGAGTTTGCTCAGCATTGTGTTTTGGGGTCTAAAGGAGAAAGTTACAGCATAATACATGTATACTGGGCCTTTAAATCTCAGGGAAATTAAAGTAGTGCACACAGAAATAATATTAAATATATGGGAGAATATAAGCCAGTTCTGATTTTTGTGGGTCAGAAAAGTTTTAAAATGCTGAGGTAGATTTCAAAAGCAAGAGAGAACAAGGGGATCTGCACTGAGATTTGCAGTTTTAATGAGATTTGAAAAGGTACAAGAGCACACATGATGAGTAGGTCAAATCTGAAAGGTTAAGAGTCTGAATGAACTAAGCTCGTCATGGTAGAAGAGAGCTACAGTCTTCTCCAAAACTTTAATCATAGAATTGAGCCAGAAAGAGAAATAAATCAATTTCAGTTTAGCCCCTTCTTTTTTCCTTACCCCAATGTCAAGATGAGTGAGGAAGGGAAAATAATTATTACAGCCAAGGGGGCAGCATGATGTATCAGAAAAATCAACAGCTTTGGCTTCCTAAGAATGATGGAAAATTCTCATTCCAGAACTTTCTTACTGTTGTTGATAGGGTAGGCAGATAGGTAGAAATGAGCAGGAAAAGGAGAAATTTATCCCCATTAGAAAGCCCCTTGCTGCAGCTCTTACTTGCAGCTGCCCTGCAGGATTCTAGGCTTGATACTCCTAAGGGGATGTGTTTACACTTGCCTGCAAACCAAGGGGATGTGTTTACCCAAGCCCTTAAATCAAAGAAATGCATTGCTAAATGCCAGAGGACTAGGCACCTCAGGGAAGAGAGATAATAGAAGGGAGAATGGAAGGCAATTCTACCCACGGAAATAAAAGCCTTCACACAATGTAAGGTGAGGCTGCTTCCTTCTCTTGGGTCAGCACCCTTCAACAACCCACTTCTTGCTGTTTTATTCTGCACAAAATTCTGTCTCTTGATTGAATTTATTCCTTCAAGAAGACAAAGGGCCAAGGTTCAACATCATTTCCCAGTAACATTGTGATCTAGGGCCAGTTACTTAACATCTCCAAACATCAGTTTTCTTATCTATAAGATGTGGGCAATAAGAATTTACTTATTTATAGACTTTTTGAAAATAAAATCTATGATAAAGTTTAGCTCCTTGCCCTTCACACCACTTCTCAAAGTCTAGGATATGAGTATTTTCTATGAGATAGTCTGAATGGTTTCGTGGACATGAAATAAGTTTTGTCGGTTATTTTTCCTCCAAGCTACACTTAGGCCTAAATATTTTGTGATTTATCCATATTTTGTAATTTAATTAAATAGCAGGAGAAATAAGAAAGCCTCAGTTGAGGTATTTTGCCATGCTTGTTAGAATTGCTGGGCTCTGCTCTCACTTATGAGACACTTCGCTAAAAAGAAGTCTTATACAAGGTTTGATTTGCTTAGAATTATTCCTGTAGGAAATAACAGTTATCATTCAGAAGATAGTTATTTCCTTGGCTGCTGTTTTTTTTCTTCAATTACACATTTTCATTTTTGTTTCATTCTCTTTTTAACACCATTGTGTGTATTTGTGGTGTGTGTGTGTATGTGTGTGTGTGTGTGTGTGTGTGTGTGTATAAGGTCAGATAATTAAGTTCGTGAACTCATCCTAGAAAAAAATGCTACACACCTCATTGCTGAATATTACTACGCCCTTTGGGAAGCTATGCACTGACACCAGCACCTAGTCCACCCTTCAAAGCAATTTTGGAACTTTTTTTGGAATGGCCATCAGAGTGTCGTTGTATTACACTTGATGTCCCGAATGTCATCCAAATGTCTTCCTTTCAATATTTCCTTTATCTTTGGGTAAAGAAAGAAGTCACTGGGGGACAGATCAGGTGAGTCGGGAGGGTGTTCCAATACAGTTATTTGTTTACTGGCTAAAAACTCCCTCACAGACAGTGCTGTGTGAACTGGTGCATTGTTGTGATGAAAGAGCCATGAATTGTTGGTGAGAAGTTAAAGTCATCTAACTTTTCCACACAGCCTTTCAGCACTTCCAAACAGTAAACTTGGTTAACTCTTTATCCAGTTCGTACAAATTCATAATGAATAATCCCTTTGATATTGAAAAAAAGGTTAGTAACAGTGTTGCAACAAGATCATGAACTTAATTGTCAGATGTTCGAATGCAAGTATGGTTAGTTAAATTGGTGTTTTTGAAGTTACAAATAAACAATGAAATTTCGATTGTCATCTTTCCAAGGAAGTTTTCCATGTAATTCTTTAGTTCACCTGTTACTTCTTCAATGTTCTCCCTAACTTACTCCTTTCCTCCAATTGGATTTCATGTCCCTTTCATATGATTACCTAATACCTTGGGCACATCTGTAGTATTTTGCTTTCCATAGCATATCTTTTCTTTTAGTACCCTTTTCTATACTGGGCTGTGTGTTCTTTGAGGGCAGGAACCATATGATTCCCCTTTGTGTCCTGGTTTAGTTGCCTGACATGTAATGAGACACTCAGCAGATAAAAACACAAGATAACTTTTCTAGAAGCAGCAAAATTGTCACCCTTTCCCGTATCATTTAAAAGTAAATATTATTCCATATATCAAAAAAGAAAGGTTTTATTCATTCTTACTTCAATGCTTTCACAAGTCACTCTCAAATATAAGATAGCACCTCCCTGTCCCAGGTTTTTATTCATGTAAGCAATCCCACAATCCGGTGCCTACAGACCATCTTAGTACAGTTATGTGCTGCTTAATGATGGGGATAAATTCTGAGAAATGCATCATTAAGTGTACTTATGCAAACCTAGATGGTATAGCCTATTACACACCTAAGCTAAATGGTATAGCCCATTGCTCCTAGGCTACAAACCTATACTGCATGGTACTGTACAAAACAACACGAGATTAAATCAAACACAAGAGAAAATGAAGCATTCAAGGTACACAGTAAACATGAGCTGATGAAGCTGCTGCCCACCTAACAGGGCATACTGTTTTATAACAAACTTTTTTTTTAATAAGTAGAAAGAGTATACTCTAAAATAACAATAAGACATATAGTATAGTAAATGCATAAACCAGTAACATAGTTGTTTATTATTATTATCATATGCACTGTGAATAATTTTAGGTGCTATACTTTTATATTACTGGCAGCATAGTCAGTTTGTTGACACCAGCATCACCACAAACACATGAGTCGTGCATTGGGCTACGATATGATGGCTATGACATCACTAGGTGATAGGAATTTTTCATCTCCATTATAATCTCACGTGGCCAGCATATATGCAGCCCATCATTGAGTGACAGTTTGTTATGCAATGCATTGCTGTAATTCCCTCGAGTTCAATTCTTTCAAGTTCTTCACTTAGCTCAATATATGCACATTTACTCTGTGCTTGAATATAAACAATTCTCCCTTTTAATTCTAGGTCCAACGAGAAAAAACAACTCAAAATTTTCTGCAGCATTAAACAAAGAAAGCTTAGGTATTAATCAAAGTACAATTCCAATGCATTAGGCCCAATCATCCTATTTGTTAAGAAAGTGTTCTCCCTTTGGGCAAAATTCATCTGCATCAGTGTTCCTAGGTGGTAAGGTGACCAGAACTATTCAGCATTTTATTGCCTACAGCTAAACTTTGACAAAGGAAAAATCTTCTTACCCTCTGATTCATAAAAACTCCTAATTTACGCATCAGCCTCACTTTTTTAGAGTGTCCACTGGGTAATAATAGTGGCTATTTCACTTCTGTCTGCTTTATTTAAATAATAAGCCCAAAGGCCAGGGATGACTTTGCAGTTTCTATCTTTAACACTAAATACAATATATGCATACAACATTTGTGAAATAATAATATGAGGCTTTTAATATATTTTTGTAACAAATCCTTTTGAGTAGTCTATGGGCTTTATTAATGTCAAGTTTTGTTTATTTTCTTCCTGAGAGTTTTATGATTCCAACATGACAAATTATAGGCCATTAGTGTATCATTTAGAATTTCCTCTTCTTGAACATTTTTAGCAGTATATTACTGGCGCTTAATTCTACATGTGAATGATACATATGGTTTCCTCTATATCCAATGCCAATAACTTCATTAACATTTTTCTGAGGGATGGCTCACTAATAAGAGAGTTCTTAGTACCTACACTTTCAAGGAACTGTTTTACGTGACTTACATCCAAAAAATTGAGAAGTATTTTAAAACGTGTTCAGTGTCTTACAACTAAGAAGATGAAAATCCAGGATGTGAGCACATATTGACTCTGGAGTCCATTGTTTAAACCAGGGGTGTCCAAACTTTTTCCAATGTTTTTCACCAAGGGCCATAGGCGGTAAAATACGCAAACAGCCGGGCCACTCACTCGAGGTGAAATAGTATCGCCTCACCTGGTTTATTTAAGTAAACTAAATATATTTTCGGAATTTGCTGCGGGCCAATAAAAAATGGATCGCAGGCCGCAGTTGGCCAGCGGGCCGCAGTTTGGACACCCCTGGTGTAAACCTACACATCCTACACAAAGTTTATACTGCACTAAGTAAGGATATTTTAATTTTGAAAAATGGAGCTGAATCATAAAATTCCTGACAAAAACTATTAAATTTAATTGTAGTATTTTTAGTATTAGATTTACTTATCAGTTTTATTTGACCACTTTTTATTACTAATCTCATACTTAATAATTTCATGTAATAAAGTCTATACCAACAAACAGAATTTTGTTATTTCTATTTTTTAACTAAAATACAAATGCTTTTAAAGTATGATAATGCCTTTGGAAAATCTGTGTAGGAAAAATAAAAACAATTTATTAACTAAATCTCCATAGTAACATCTTGGTATTAACTACACAAGCATGCATGCTGTGCATGCACCCACAAACTCATTTAAACTTTGCTTTTCCATATTCACTTCAGTTCTGTACTTCACTTTCTTCCTAGCTCTCTAAATGCTATTTAAAAATGACCCGTATGTTCTTCTACTGAATGCTTGAGATGTTTTCTATATGTTATATTAGATCATCCAGAAAATATTTGTTGATTGCAATGTTCATGGTGCTTGGCATACATAAATCAGTAAACAGAAAACATCTGCCACATGGAATTTACCCTCTGGCATCATGAGACAAATAAGAAACAATCAATATAATCAATAAGTAGCTTTTCTAGTAGATTAAAAGGTGATATGTGCTACAGAATAAAGAAAAAAAGTTGAGCTGGGTTCGTTAATGGAAAGTGCTGGGGAATGGGAGTTGACAGGTAAGTTGGAACATTACATAGTGTGGTTCAAGAAAGTATCATTGAGAAAGGGCTCTATGAGCAAAAAGGCTTGAAGAAAGAGGGAGTCAGCCATGCAGCTATAGAGGGAAGTGCCAGTTTTATTACCTAAAACTAATTGTAAAATCTTACTCTTGTAAGGAGGAGCACCTCAATGTGGTGTCAGAGAATACTGACGTGTAAAGCACTAGGCTGATAATTCAGTGGCCCAAGATATTTATCGTTTCTCTCCTACAAATGGACTCTGGCTTAGAAGAATATCTGAGATAAGAAATAGAAATTCACAAGCTTTCCTCTGAACAAAGACAGGTAATCTCCTGGGAACTGTGAGAGCAAGAAGACAACAAGCAGGCAGGCTCCTGACACGACAGCATTTACTTACAATAAATTGAAAAAGAATAGTTATCACATTGAACTTCACTTAAAAATGTCTAGGAAGCACGCTACAGGAAGACTAAATAAAGAAATTGATAACTGCCAATGTAAGCACATGGTGGCAAGTTCGCAAACTTAATTGTCATACCTTCTATCTACTATTTAGACTCTTTATTAGATATGAAAATACCACACGCTCTATTTACTATGCACAGGTGTACAATGCAGAGAATAAGTGACTCTTGTCTCTACTCCCTTCCTACGGGAATGCTGTTACAAGGCAGAAGGGGAAATGGGAATCAGGCAGGGCAGCAACCGAGCTTTAACTGCCATTCTGACAGTCTTATTCAAGGATAACCCAGAAAACCACACTTCTCTCCCCCTGCAAGACTGTGTTCTGGAGGAACATGGATGAGTAGAGGGGTCTCCAAGCACAGAAGACAACAAAGACTGAGTGTCAGCTACAGTTCTCTAGAGCCACTACATACTCTGCACAGCTGCAGCCACATCTTGGCTCTGTCACGAAGGATTTATGGCACTTGAGCGGAACACTTTCACTTAGCGTAGAGTTCTGGCATTAGTCTGCACCCCAGTTGTGATTATTTAATCATATACAAGGATCAACCTTATCTAAGACCTGTTGTTTACCCTGTGCCCCAATTTAGTCACTAGATCCATGACTTGTTTCCGATGCGATATCCATGCTGAGATCTTTAGTTTATTTACCGACAGGGACATTGACTGTTATTGCACCCATCTTTTAGGAATTCAGTAAGGTTTTTTTTTTTTTTTTTGCATTCTCTACCAGGAATCCCTCTCTTACCCCAGCCAATCTCACCACATGACCTTCTCCCAGGCTCCCTGTGTAGTCCACACTGAGAGACACCCTGGACATGAGATAATCTAAGTGGAGATGTCACTTGCCTATTTTGAAATCTAGCCAGGTTTTACTATTTCCACACAAAATTTGAAAGAGTATGGGAGATAAAAATAAATCTGTATGCCTTCCTACTTCATACGCACGGTCCTAGTCATACCTGTGACCTTAGATTCCCTGCTGCTCTGCTCTACACATGTTGGGACACCTATTCATTACTCATTGGAACTCTATTACTGACATGTTCACCTGCTCATACAATTCTTCATCTGTTACCATCTTTTCCAAATGATATGATGTGCTCACTGGGCTAGACTTGTTATCATGTTTGCTCTGTTCTAATATCATTTGACAAGCATCACCAATCATAACATGACATAGAAAAAATAGCTATATAGTAAAGTATTTAAATTTAATTTAAAGTTAAAGTATTCTAAATTTTTAGGGTATCAGGACATGGAACAACCTTTGACAATTTACTCAATGTAGTTTCCTGTAAATTCTGACAATAAAGAGAGTATGTTGTTTGCTCTATTTTCTGCTCCCGATTGAAGGGAAATGTTTTCCAGGAGTCAAAATCATTATTTCATGAATAATTCTTTCACTGAATTCACTGATACTACAACATCCAGAAGTTAACAAGCTCCCCAAATTGAGTTGCATACCCCCTATTCAACCACGATTTTGTTTCTATGAAAGTGTCTCTCATTTTCCTTCAGATTCTCAAGCACAAATATTGGATAAAGAAGAAAGGCAGAGAGCTGAAGAATAATTAGATTTTATCCACAAAATGATTGAACATAAATTTTAACAGCTGTTACAGTTCAGAATGTATAGAACAGTGACCAATATATGCCAAAAGAACTAAAGTTGTCTTTTTAATAGGAATATTTCTCTATTTATGAGAAGGTGACACTAAAAAGGAAAGACCTAGGTAAAAAGATAGACATATCATAGCATCCAGATATAGCAAATGGCTCCAACACTTCCCAGGATTCTTTTTATTTCAGACATCATTAAAACAATATTTCTCTTATGGTTTTACCATTCTTAAATTGAAGGGAAATGCAGTGCATTTCTACTTCTTGACACAGAAAACTTTACAAATCCTTATAGAGAACAAGAATTATTAAAATATGAAATGTTGAACCATAAAACTGCACTGTGTGAAAGACGGTAGGAAATCTGAAAGTTGTAAGATGATATTAAAATCAAAGCCCAATTCAAGAGCAGGTGAAATCTAAAACAATGCATTAAGCCAATTCGCAATGCAAGTCTTCACTTACACAATGTGGCATTGCTTTTCATGGAGGAGAGAACTGGTCCGGGGAGAGTGTCAGGAGAATACACTCACAAAGGCTTTCTTGGAGAAGATGTTGCAGTTCCAGCTTGAGGCAAAGTAAACTGGCAAGTGCCAGGTCATTATTTTTCAAAAATATCATTTCCAATTTGCAAGTTCATTAAGAATGGCCATTTTAAGCTACCATATTTCAATTAAAAAAAAAAAAAAACGACTCTGTGTATTTACCTGCCTAAATAAGTACATTACACTGAAGGTGATCTTTTATATTTAGGTCATGAAGTGTCTTGTGTTTTATTATTAATATAAAAATACCCTCTGGGGCTTTTGATTAAGACAATGTAAAATTTTTCATCTCTAGGCATATCAAAGAGTATTTTTTGCTTGTTTTTTACAAAATTCCTATTATCTTCCTGTCTTCCTAATAGTTACTTCTGTCATAAAAATTTAACAAGTTACAAATGAATCATCTCTGGAACAGCAAAGAACAATAGTGTTTTATATAGCCCTTAATGCTTTTCTAAACATGAATATATTGTCTTAAATGATTTTCTTCTTCATATTCAAAATTAAACATTCAGTTTAATTTAACATTTCAATGGGTATCTAATCATGCTACGTGACAACAGGTGCTAAGAATGGGAGCACTAAAAAGACAAAGTAGTGCACAGTCCATCTTGGGGCACCAAAACAGATAACACTACATGAGACAAGCTCTATTGTAGATGCAATAATAAACCAGAAGGAAGGTCCCAGAAGGAGAAATTATTTTTACTTTTTATAGGTAGTTACCACAGAATATTATAAAAAGGTGGAAGCATTTCAACTGGGTCTGAAAAATTTGACAGAAATTTATAGGAATACAAGATTAGGAAAGATACTCTTGAAAAGTCTCAAATCTACTTGGGTGCACTGCGTATGTAGTATTTCAAGGGACAGGATTACAATGAGAAGGAGGAAAAGTTGGTAAGAGATAACACTAATTGGTCATTTTTGTCCTTAAATCCCCACCTGGTTTAGACTTTAGACCATTGAAAGTAACCGTTGAAAGTATCTGATTAGAAAAATAACATTTAAACTTTTGAAATGGAACTCAGCAGCACTTGGAGGAACTTTCAGCACCTTCCACTCCTTGACTTACATCTTGGCTTTTCTTCTTCGATTCTGAGGCTAATCTGTCTACCCCTTCTCAGGTCTCAGCTTTCACACTCTCAGAGAAAACTTGAGCCTTCACCTGTCTCCTCTCCCTTCTACCTTCAGCTTTGTCTTTGCCATTAACACTTTGTTGTAAGAATTTCATTATCAAGTGTCAATTAAATTCCTGAAGAATCATTTTCAAAAATATTATGGGAGCACAGTTGAAGGTGCAACGGGTATTTTTGCCTTTAAACACAGCATGCTTTGAAAGTAGGCAGTTCTCGGAAAGACAGAGTGTGATACTGTAACTTGCTCATATTTCTACTGTTTATTCCTCCCACACATTTACAGCTGCTTGCGTCAGTTAGCTAGGAGCTAAGGAAACTGACCATAACAACTCCAAATATGGAAGAAGATGTCTATTTGATGAACTCTGCTTACTTTCTAGATGCATTCAAGCCAAAGTGCTTAATTAAAACTACTTTTTAAAGGTCTGTTTGAATTAAATATATTTATTTTTTATTAAAGCTCAATAAATGATATATTCTGTTGTAATGTCAGGAGTTATAATTCTCTTTAACGTTTTGAACACACCCCCACAGTACATTTTGACTCTCTTCTTAGCCAAATCACTAGCAAACTGAGTAGGAGGCAAATACATAAGCCAACAGTAGATCTGTCAAATGTGGAACTACATGATCAATGTGCCAAGCCCCTCTTCCCCATTCCCTATCCTATAAGCACAATAAAAAACTATAACTTTAATTCATTATTGCCCTTATTTATATGAATTACAGTTGCCCTTTCCAAGCTATAAAAAAAATCTGTGGTAGAATTCCCAGTTATAAATAATACCGCAATGAAAAAACTAATACGTTTGAAAAAGACTAACTCATTATTCTTAGATGTTGATTAAAGAAAGTGAAAAATCACCAAACACTATTGCTCTTCTTGTATATATTATGTGTTATAAAATTTAATGAAACATTTCTGGGTACTAACATTAAAATAAGCTTTATATCAATTTTAATTCCAGAATTTCAGAATGGAAACATAGATATTTTTGAATAAATAGCACTCAATACACTTGAACAAAATGGTTATTAACTATGTCGTCATTAATAAAAGAAAAATATTTTAAAAAGCAATGTCATCAATGCCTTTTTCTCATCTCTTAGTTTGAGTATTATGCAACTGGATATAGAAAACAAAAACATGATTTTCAATATGCAAAATTGGGAATCCTCAGTATTGTCAGCATTTATATTCAATACAAATTTATGAATATATGAGATTAATAGTAACATAAAATGAGTTAGTAGAAATAATTTTCACAAGATCCAGCTGTATTAGCTGTAAGAAAAATTACATATTATAAGTATTAAAATGTATCATTGTAACCAGTTACTGGGCTTCACGCTTATGGTTGAAAGCATTCAGTCACTAACAAGGAGAGAAACTACAGCAAACTACTTAGCAGCTCCAAGACTGGGGATGGGGACAGTTTGGCACTGCTCTTTAATTATAGGGAAAAACAGCAAAGGTATTTCTCATACTACTTGAGAGTTTATCTCTAAAACTTCCAACTTAAAGTAGCCCCCATCCCACAGACAATTTTCACTTTAAAATCAAACTCTAAGGACACTAATGATTTCTAAACTTGATAGTATCCATGCAGCCACCAAAGATAGTTTTGATCACGCCAAGAAAAGCCAAAACAGACCAATAGGTCAAATGGGGAAAATACTAAACCAATTCAGTTCAATAATTAAAAATAATAATGAAAATTTGGAAACTGTTGTAAGTTCTATATTTTATCACTGAAGACATTTCTTGACTCTGGATATCATAGAACAAAATGAGGAGGTGGTAGGGAATTAAATGTACATTTTGAAACAATTTTTTATGAATATTTTCTTTATGCGTTTAGACCAATGTTGTTTTAAACAATTCTATTTGCCCAATATTTTTCACTCTACAAATTTTAAGTAATCAGAGTTTTTAAATTCTGGAATTTTTTATTCAATCTGGAGATCCAGTAACAGAATTAGAAATTACTCAAGATTGTATATATAGTGGATCGTGCTTATTTATGGTCTCTGTAGAAGAACAGAATTTATATATAAAGTACTTCATTGAAATATAAGCTACATACAGTAAAATTCACCAATTGCACACATACCACTTAATAATATTTGTGAAATATACGGCCTTGTAAAAACACCATTTCAAGCAGGATATAGAATATTTTTTGTACCCAAGAGATTTCCTTTGTGCCCTTTGGTAGTCAATATTCTAACCCCACTTCCAGCTCCTGGAAACAACTGTTTCTTTTCTGTCATTATAGTTTTGCCTTTTCTAGAATTTCATATCAAAGGAATCATTCAATGTTTTGTGTTTGGCTTCCTCCTTCACTTTGTAAAATGATTTTGAGATGTATCCATGTTGTGTGAATTAATGATCTGTTCCTTTATAAAAGCTAATAGCATTCCATTGTATACATATTCTACAACTTGTTTATCTATGCACCAGTTGATGAACACTTGGGGGCATATTCAGCTTTTCACTATTATAAATGGAAGTGCCAAGAACATTTGAAGGCAAGTCTTTGTGTAAACGTGTGTGTTCATTTCTCTTGGAGAGATACCTAGCAATGAGGTTGGTGGGCCACACAGAAAGTGTTTGCTTTGCTTGAACTTTGAAACTGTTTTCCAAAGAAGTTATACCATTGTATATTTCTAACAGTAATTTAAAATATTTTCAGCTGCTCTGTATTACAGCAGCATTTGTTATTGTCAGTCTTTTTTCATTTTAGCCATCCCAGCGGGGGTGAAAGGATTTCATCTGTGATTTTAATTTCTCTAATTACTAATGCTGCTGAGCTCCACTCATGAGCTTATTTGCCATTCTTATATTTTCAGTGATGAAGTAGCTATTCAAATAGGCTGCATATTAAACAAACAAACAAACAAAAACAAAAAACACATCAGGTTGCTTGTCTTATTATTAAGTTATAAGAGTTCTTATATAAAGCATATACAATTCTTATATCATCCATATTTTACAAATGTAGTCTTACAGTCTATAGACTGTCTTTAAATTTTCTAAGTAGTGTACTGTGAAAAGCAATATCTTTTACATTTTAAAAATCCAATTGTTAAATTTTTTCACTTTATGACTAGTACTTTTTGCCTCGCCCAATCACAAAGATATTTTCCTTCATTTTTCCCTACATGGTATAAATTATAGGTGTATATGTATTTTATAGGTCTATAAGTCAGATTGAATTAGTTTTTGTGTAGGATGTGGGGTGATGGTTCAGGTTTGTTTTTTCCCATGTGGATCATCAATATGGTGGTGTGAGGGGTGCTCCTTGAACTCTTCCCTTGAGGTTTCAACAAGTTGAACAGCTGTAATTCAAGAAAGGATTCCCTGTGCAACACGCAAACATGCCTGAGAGATCCGTGCATTGAAAAATCTGAAGATGGGTGAATGGAGCAAACGGGAGGAAGGAAGGGAGAAGAGCAGATATGGGGGCTGTAGGATGGTGCTCAGAGCTCACTGCAGTCCTGGGAGAGGGGAAGAATAAAATTGCAGGTGCATTCTCTGTAGTCCTGGCAATTCTGCCTGAGCGATCAGCATGTAATACAGCTGAACCCAGCTATTGATGGGGCAGACCTGGGGCATAGACCAAACACAGAAGTGTGACAACTGTGTTCTACCAGCCCTCACTGCCAGACAGAAAACAAAACACCAGAGCCTGGACACCTCCCCCTACCCTCCCAGAGCTGACCACCCACACACACTCCCAGTGATAGCAGCCAGTCCCAGCAAAAAAAAAAAGAAAAAAAAAAGTATCAACGTCAGATTAAAAAGCAGAATATTTACAGCCCTGAGAACTGGAGGGACAGTTCCTGTGCAGAGCACTATCTACTGGAAAGCAAAAAGAAAAGAAAAAGGAAAGATCTCTTCATATCAACCTGTTGGAGAACTCACTCCAGTAGATGCACAGAGGAGAAATAATCCATTGATTGCTATGAATAAGCAAGGTAACAAGACAGCTCAGAAAAAAAAAAATCTCAGAAAATTATCTTACTGACATGGAAATATATGACTTAAATGCAGAGAACTCCAGATTGCAGTTCTGAAAAAATTCAATGAGATACAAGAAAACTCAGGCAGTTTAATGAACTAAGAAATAAAATCAACTAACAAAATGAATATTTTATCAAAGAGATTGAAATTTTAAAAAATTACCAAATAGAAATTCTGAAACTGAAGAACTCAATAAAAGAGATGAAGAATGAAATGGCGAGTTTATGAAATAGAGCTGACCAGATGTGGGAAAGAATTAGTGACATTGAAGACAGAAATCTGAAAATGAAGCAGAAGAAAGAAAAGAGAAACTTGAGAGCGAAAAGGAATGAAAAAACTCTAAAAGAATTATCTGACTCCATCAGAAAGAGCAATATAAGAATAATGGGCATAGCAGAATAAGAAAGGGAGAAGGGCACAAAGAGTCTATTCAAACAAATAGTCGACAAGAACTTCCCACACCAATGAAAAGAACTGGATCCTCGAATCCAATAAGCAAACAGAATACCTAATTACCTCAATCCTAACAGGCCTCCTTCTCCAAGGCACATTCTACTACTGAAGGTGTCAAAAATTAATGGTAAAGAAAGAGTTCTCAAGACAGCCAAGGAAAGGAAGACAGTAACCTAAAAGGAAATCCCATTATATCATCATCAGATTTTTCAGCAGAAACACTACAAGACAGGAAGACGTACAATCAAGTATTCAAACTACTAAAAGAGAGAAATGGCCAACCAAGAATAATATATCCTGCAAATTTATGCTTTAAATATGAAGGAGGAATAAAGACCTTTCCAGATGTACAGAAACTGAGGGAATTTTTCACCGTGAGGCCTGCATTACAGGAAATACTGAAGAGGTTTTCAGTACTTGAAATACCTGAAACAAAAAGACAAAAGGATACAAAACTATGAGTAAGATTACTAACACAAAGACAGATGGAGGAAATGGCAACCACTACACAGAATACATTTAAACATAACATAAAAGGTAAAAAAGATAATATAAAACAAGGAAAAGAGAAGAAGAGGACAATTTGCCAGTGCAACTCAAAAATGAACTTACAGCACAAATAGGGATAATTTGTGACAACAAAAACATAAAAGGGGAGGGAGTAAAGGTCTGAATTTGCAAAGGGGAATGAAGATAAGATACATGCTGAAGAAAAAGGACTATATGCCACATATGTATCTTCTATACAAACTTAATTCCTAAACTTTCTTCTACACAAACTTAATGGTAACCACTGAGGGGGAAAAAAAAAAGAGAACTGAGACACAAAACATAAAAAAAAGAGAAAACAGAGGGTAAAAGTCATACAATACCACTAAATAAATACCACAAACTAAAATAACAGACAGAACTACAAAGATAAAGAAACAATGGAAACACTGAGCTACCAGAAAACTAAAGATAAAATGGTTATAGAAAATCCTTATATGTCAATATTCACCCTAAATGTAAATTGACTGAACTCACCAATAAAAAGGCACAGAGTATCAGACTGAATCAAAAAACAAAACCCAACCAAATGCTGCCTCCAGGAACATATCTCAGCTACAAGGACAGATATAAGTACAGACTCAAAGTAAAAGGGTGGAAAACAATACTCCCAGCAAATGGTATCCAGGGAAAAATGTGTGGAACCATAGTTATATCTGACAAAACAGAATTCATGATAAAAAAAAGGTAACACGAGACAAAGATGGACATTTTATAATGATAAAGGGAACAATATAACAAGAAGACATAACACTTACATATTCCCCCAATCAGGGAGCACCAAAAATATATAAAGCAACCACTAAAGGGAGAAACTGACAAAAACACAATTATAGTAGGAGATCTAAATACCATTGACAACTATGGATAGATCATCTAAACAGAAATTCAATAAGGAAAGATCAGGCTTAAAAGACACATTAGGCCAAATGGACATAATTGACATTCAGAGAGCCCTTAAATCCTAGAGCATCAGACTATATATTCTTTTCCCAAGGATAGAGTAAATGTTGAGATATAAAAGTAGCTTCAGCATATTTAAGAAGATTGAAATGATACCAAGCATATTCGCTGACCACAATGCTTTGAAATTGGAGATAAAATGCAAAAAGAAAGTGGGAAAAACCAAAAATAGGTGGATTAAACAACATGTTATACAAAACATCATGTTAAACAAAATTGACTAGGTCAAAGAAGAAATAAAAAGAGAAATCAACAGATACATAGATACAAATGTGAATAAAAATACATCATATCAAAATTATTGGGACACAGCAAAAGCAGTTTTAAGAGGGAAATTTATATCATTGCAGGCTTATCCCAAAAAAACAAGAAAAATATACAACCTAACATTATATCTTAAAGAACTAGAAAAAGAACAAATAAAACCCAAAGTCAGCAGAAGGAAAGAAATAATAAAAAATTAGAGCAGAATTAAATAAAATAGAACAAAAAGACAACAGAAAAAAACTAATGCAACAAGCATCTGATTCTTTGAAAAGATTAATGAAATTAGCAAAACCCTGACTAGAATCACTAAGAAAAAAAGAAAAAAGACACAAATAAACAAAATCAGAAATGAAAGAGGAGAAATTACAACGGATATAACAGAAATACAAAGGATCACACAAGAATACTATGAAGGACTATATGCCTAGACTATATAACCTAGAAGAAATGGACACATTCTTAGAAATATATAACCTTCCTAGACTGAATCATGAAGAACTAGGAAATCTAAATAGACCAATCAACAGTAAGAAAATTGAAACAATCATCCAAAACCTCCCCAAAAGCAACAATCCAGTACCAGATGGCTTCACCAGTGAATTCTACCTAACATTCAAAGATGATTTACCTGTCCTCCTCAAACTCTTCCAAAAAATTGAAGAGGCAATACTTCCTAACTCATTTTATGAGGCCAGCATTACCCTGATACCAAAACCTGGAAAGAGTAACACACACACACACACACACACACACACACACACACACACACACACACACACTACAGACCAATGCCTCTGATGAATACAGATACAAAAATTCTGAACAAAGTAGTAAATTGAATACAACCATACATTAAAAAGATTATACATCACAATCATGTGGGGTTCATTCCATGGGCTCCAGGATGGTTACACATATGCAAATGGATCAATGTGATACACCACATAAACAAAATAAAAGATAAAAATCATATGATTCTGTCAATAGATGCAGAAAAAGCATCTGACAAGATACATCATCCCTTTATAATTAAAAGACGTAATAAAATGGGTATAGAAGGAAAGCACCTCAACATAGTAAAGGCCATACACAATAAATCCTCAGCTAATGTCATACTTAATGGTGAAAAACTGAAAGCTTTTCCTCTAAGATCAGGAAAAAGACAGGGATGTCCTCTCTCACCCCTGTCATTCGACACAGTTTTGTAAGTACAACCAGAGCAATTAGGCAAAATAAATAAATAAAAGGCATCCAAATTGGGAATGAAAAAAGTTAAATTGTAACTTTATGCAGATGACAGGATTCTTTATATATTTTTTTTCCCCTGTGGATATCCAATTGTTCCAGCATCATTGGTTGAATACACTAGCTTGTCTGTATTAAATTACTTTGGCTCATTTGTTGAAAGTCAATTCACTGTATTCATGGACTTCTTATTTTTTTCCATTGATCTCTATAAATATTCTTAGTTGAACACCACACTGCCTTGGCTAATGTAGTATACAGTCTACTAATGTGGTCCATGATAAGACTTGAAATCAGGTACTGCAATTTCAACTTTTTTTCTATTCTAAAATTGCTTTGACTCTTCCTCACCTTTTGTGTGTGTGTGTGTGTGTGTGTGTGTGTGTGTGTGTGTGTGTGTGTGTGATCTCTTATGCATTATAGAATCAAATGGCAAGTCTAGTAAGATGTTTTATGGGATTTTCATTTACAATGAAAATGTAGATAAAAAATCCTAAAACTTAGTTTTCTAATCTATAAACAGGAAATATCTCTCATTTTATTTAGTTCTTTTAAAAATTCTCTGTTATGTTTTGTAGTTTTCAACCTACATACCTTGAATATATTGTGTTAAATTTATTCCTAAGTAATGTTTTTGTGCTATTAAATATTGTGTTGCTTTTTACATCTCATTTTTCAATTATTATTAGCATAGAGAAAAATACAAATGATTTTTGTACATCATGCAAATTGGCTGAACTCATTTATATTAGTTCTAAAGGTTTTTGGTGATTTTTTTTGACTTTCTGAAATGTTTTCTACACAGACCTATTACATCATCTCTGATTAAGACTGCTTTGCTTCTTCATTTTAAATCTGTATGCACTTTATTTCTTTTTCTGGCTTTATTGTATTGTCAAGAACTTCAAGTAAAATGTTGAACAGAAGCAGTGAGAGTAGACATCTATGCCTTGTTTTTAATGTTGTGGAGAAATATTTATTATTTTTCATCGTTAAATCTGATGTTAACTACAAGCTTTCTGGAGATGTCCTTTATCAAGCTTGAGGAAGTTTCCTTCAATTTGCTGAGTTTTTATTACGGATTTTGTTAAATACTTCATCATATTTACTGGGATAATCATACTACATTTTTAAATCTGCTAATATGACCAATTACACTGACTTCTGAATGTTGAATTAAACCTTGCATCCTTGGAATGAAACTCACTTAGTCATACTGTGTTGTCTTTTTTATATGTTGCTGGATGGTTACTAAAATTCTATTAAGGATTTTTGAGAGTCTGTACTTTTCTTGTAATGTCTTTGTGTGGTTTTAATAGCAGGGTAAAGCTGACTTCATAAAACAAGGTTGGAATTTTTACATTGTTTTCCATTTTCTGAAAGTTCCCATAGCATTGGAAATATTTCTCCCCTAAATGTCTAGTAGAAGTTATCAGTGAAGCCATCTGGGTTAGTAGCTTTCCTTGTAGGGGGATTATTTTAACAAAGGATTCAAATCCTTAATAGATATTAGGCTTTTCCTCATTTATCAATTTCTTCTTGAAAGACCTTTAATTTGGTTACTTTTCAAGGAAATTTTCTATTTAATTTTAGTTGTCAAATTTATTGTCTTAAAGTACACATAATATCCTCTTACTATCTTTTCATGTCTGTAGATCTGTAGTAATACCCATCTGTTTTTCCTGATATTATTAATTTATTTCTTCTCCATTTTCTGATCAAGCTGACTAAAAATTTGTCAATTTTATTAATCTTTTCAAATAACTGCCTTTCTGTTTACTTTTTTTCTACTTTTGTTTCATTGAGTTCTTGATTTATGATTATTATTTCCTTCATTTCTGCTTGCTTTGCATTTAATTTTCTCATCTTGTTAGAGTTTCTTTAGTTAGTAGCTTAGACCATAAATTTGATACTGATTTTCTAATTTTTTTAATACAAGAAAGTCCTTCTAATTATTGCTTAACTGCATGTTATCACTTTTGATCTGTAGTGATTTCATTTTCAGTCAGTTCAAAATATTTTCTAATTTCCCTTATGGTTTCTTCTTTGACATATGGATTATTTATAGGTGTTTTATTTAATCTCCAAATGTTTGCCAAATGTCCAGATACTCTTCTCTTACTAAGTTCTGCTTTAATTCCGTTGTGCTCAGAGACCATATTATGCATGATTTCAATCCTCTTTAATTTGTTGAGACTTGTTTTATGGTTCAGCATATGGTCTCTCCTAATGAATTTTCTGGACATATATTCTCCGTTGTTAAGTGAAATACTCAAATAGTTCATGTAAAATGATAGTTTTGTTCAAGTCCTCTACACTCTTACTGATTTCCTCTACCTGTTTAACCAGTTATTGAGAGTGGACCTATGTATTTCTCCTTTCAGTTCTATCAAATTTTGCCTCTTGTGATGTGAGGCTCTGTTATTAGCTGCAGACATATTTAGTACTGTTATATCTTCTTGATGAATTGACCTCTTTATCATTATGAAATGTCTCTATTTTCCCTGGTTATATTTCTTGTTCTAAAATCTACTTGTTTGACATTAATAAAGGCATTTTAGCTTCCTTTTGATTAGTGCTTGCTTGGTAGACTGATTTCCATCTTTTCACTTTTAATGTCTCACTTAAATGCTTCACAGGATTGTGTTTTCTCCATTCTTCCACCAATGTATTGCCCCATCACATCCATAGACTTTCTCTGCGTCAGTGAATGGAACACCATGCATTCAGTTGGCTCAGGACAGAAACCTGGGAAATACCTGTATTCCTCTTTTATCTGTCAAGCACATCCTAATGATTCCTGAGAAAATATCACAAATTCATCTACTTTTCTCCATATCTACAACATGAACTTAACAGAAATTAAAATCTTCACTACTTTAGAGTTCCTGACCTATCTCCTAGCTCCCACTACTGCCCACCTCCACTTCATTTCCTGCATGGTAGCAAGACTGATCTTACAATATATGGTATTATCATTGTCTTTTAAACCCTGTGGTCTCTCCCATGGCACCTAGAACAAAATGTCAAAATGACCTGTATGATTTGTGCCCTAACTCTCTCTCTAAACCCATCACTCCTTGTGGACAAACAAGCGTTGATCTACCCGGTGGTTCTCTTTCTTGATTCTATTAAACTCTTTTCTGCTTAGGACTTCAGCTGTTGTCTCTGATTGGCATATTCACCTCAGAACTTTCCATTGTTAGCACTTAACCTAAGATCTATGAATGCAAAAACATTATCTTTTAATTAATTTATCCTTTCAACAAATATTTGTTTAACGCATACTAGATTCCAGATACTGAGCTCCATGCTGAAAATAGAACAGTAAATCTGAAGATATTTAGTCTTTGCTCTCAAGGAGTTTACAATTCAATGAAGAAGACATGCCATTCAATAAAAGTGCAAATATTCATTGAAAAATGTCCCATAAAGAAAGTGAGCAGAGCTCTATGAAAACCCACAGTAATGAAATAGACTGAAGTTGTAAATAGGTTTTCTTGAGGAAGGTGGTTTGACCATGATCTGAAGGGGGAATAACAGTTAAATAGCATGTTGTGACTTCAGTCGAGATAAAAAGCATATTAATTGAAATTTTAGCTCTTATGCTGTTAACAAGATACATTATGACAATTTTGATTGGATACACCATGATTAGTAATTAGTTACAACTGTCAAGTGGGCACAATCTTGTCTTATATATAAAAGCAAAATTATGGGTTTATTATTTCAAAGGTAGAAAGGAATGATATTTTGTACATTGTGAGACAGAAGAGCTAAGAAAAAGGTAACAGCAAGTTTTTAAATAAACTTCTGATTGATAATTTGTAAACCAAGTAAAATAAAAACTTATTTATATGACAGCAGATATTAATTTAATGAAAAGAAGAAATATTTGCATTTCCAAACCTATATTTCCTAGGCCTCATACAAATATATCAACCCAATTCAACTCTTCTTTTGATTTGGACTTAAAACTATAGGTATAATGGACCATTATAAGAGACAGGGACATTAGAATATTTCATATTTTTTTCTGGGCTGTCACCTCAAATGGCCTGGGTTGAAGGTAGAACTTGTAATCCAGTAGAGATATGACATCATTTGATACATTCCATCAAATTGACTGAAATTCAAAGATTTTATACTCAAGTCCCATGTTCCTTCTGGCTTCTCAGCTGTGCTACGAGAAAAAGTTTGTGGTCATTTTTATAACTGACCATATTTCAGACTGAAAATATCAACAGCAATTAGCATTTCCTTTGAATCCTCATATCAGTGCTACTTCCCATGTATGAAAGGCACTCAAAATAAATCTGTAGCCAAATAAATAAATTACTGAACAGATGAACATAAAAGACTCACTTCAGTTCATTTTACATCTTAGTCTCTGTGACAACTTAAATATAAATTATCATTTTTTTGTTTTAGCACTTTAATGTTATTTGCATACACACTGATCAAAAGAAATGTGATAACTCAAGTTCTTGATTGTGTAACATGAAACCTGTGAAATACCATTGGTTTCTGGACCTGATTTGGTTGCTGCAGAAGCACCATTCTGTTACCATCTGGAGCAAATGAGTCCTTTGGCTCTAATGAAGGTTGGAAGCTCCTAGACCTCAATTTACAAAAAAGTTTGTAAAAAGGTTCTAGTCTAAGTTTTAGAGATGTGTCTTCACAGCCTTAAATCATTCAGGTGAACTTCAAATTGCATCCCACAGAGGAATGAATTCTAAAGTAATAGAAGATGCCAGAGAAAGCAGAGGTTTCCCATCACCCTAGAGCAGGATGGAAAGAGATTTGGAAATACAGAGGCTACAACCACTAATACCATTTCTCAGTTTCAGAGGGAGACCGGCTTCCCTCTGAGCTTGGATTTTATCTTGAAATGCTTTTAAATAAAGTATATTCTTTTGAGTTTTGACTTTATCCAAATTATAGGAAATATGGCAGTTGTGATACATCCCACTGGTACTCCAAGTCTTTTGGAAAAATCAAAGGAACAATGAAGACATGATAAATTATGAAAGTTCAGTAGTGTTTACATTTGACTTTGAACAATAATTAAAAATTTAACATGAATTTATATATCAGTCAATGTAATAGATGTATTGAGACTCTAATGTTATTACAAACAAATTGGTTCAAGAATCTCTCTTGAACAGATTTGTGGTTCCAGAGGAGAGGGATGAGGGGTGGGAGAAATGGGTGAAGGATGCAAAGTACAAATGTCCAGTCATAAGACAAATAAATCCTGGGATGTAATGATCAGCATGGTGACTAGTTAATAATACTGCATTATATATTTGAAAGTTGGTAAGAGAGTAGATCTTAAAAGTTCTCATAAGAAAAAAGTAACTATATATAGTGACAAATGTTAACTAGACTTATTGTGGTGATCATTTCACAATACATACTAATATTGAATCATTATGTTGTACACCTGAAACTAATACAATATTATACACCTCAAGGAAAAAAAGAATCTCTCTTTATGCATTATATACCAAATGTCCACAGGAAGATACAATAAAACAGTGAATAGTTAATTCTTCAAAATCAAAAAAGAAACAGTTAATTGAGCGATAAACAGTTACCCTAATAGGGACAAATTTCTTACAGGTGAGAATATCCAGAGTAGAAGCAGCAATTCTTACGTGGTTGGCTTTAAAGCCATCCTAAAGAATGAGCAAAAATATTTTACTAAATGACAAAAGTGTATCGAACAAGAAAGCTCTTATTCACTCCACACTACCTCCCACAACACTGTCTACGGCACGAGAGAAAGAACAAGATTGGTGCTCAGTCCCTAGCAAAGAAATCAATGCTTTGCATGATAAAAGTAATAAAAATTGTTGAATATATAATTCAATAGTCAAAACACAAAGAAACTTCACTATACCACTTGTTTTAGCTGGGCTTGGATTCTTGGGTTTATATGCTAACTGAAAAATTCAGACTATGGGGACTGAAATGGGAAATCCTAGAATCTTATATGGCTCTGGTAAAGGAAGGACACATAAGGAAATAAGGAAGGAAATAAGGTCCCTTTTCTGAGCAATGTGGCTAATTCTAGTCCTGGACATCAAAGTTGACACACTAAACCTGAGAATGTAAGAAGAGAAAGGTAAAATTCCCCAAATCCTGTTTTAAGTCTTCAGGAACCAACTATTCTAAATTTTTGGTGGAAAATATATTTTAAAAAAGGCAATCAGTGATGTCACAGAATTGAAATGCTATGGTGTTAGAAAATGTATGAACTACATTGGACTTTTAAATTTAAAATCCTATCAGTAATCTATCACATTCATGTTTTTAAAGTGTGCATATTAAATACATGCTATGAATCATGTTTGACATTTTTATAATTTGGAAACGTAAGACTAGGTTGGTGTGAATTGCTACTTAGTGCACAAATTGATATATCAAAATGTAAGCTTTCAATTTATTACATAAGAAGCACCAAAATATACCATAAATTCCAACCTGCCTATAATCACTATTAACACATTGTGATATGCCTATTATAATACAGGTGCCAAAGGTGCCTTCCTGTCCCCACACCTCATTCTTGGGTCCTTTGCTGCTCATTAGTACAGAAGGAGCTTATATATGTATCACACAAACCCATTCTTCTATCTACTGCTTATTGGACTCTGAATGAATAACTGATAAAGGTGAACCAATCAGATCATCTCCAGAAATGTAATCTGGTCCACAGAGACAGACTTTGTTAGCTCTGGAGAGCTGATATGGCAATTCTGTTTGGGGCCACTGCACTGGCCACACACAAGTATGGAAGGGGCAGGTCTGAAGGTAGATAGCGGTGACGTAAAAAGACCAGAAAGAACAAAAAAGGAGAGGCCATGAGGCCCATAGATACTATCAGCTAAACAGAGTAATGGCAACCTAGAGGCTAGGCTGAAGTCCTACAGCATACCTACATATAATACTTCCTCGTTTGCCACCCCAGTAAATTCCCTAGACAGAGATTCTGTTCCTTATAACAAAATGATCTTATGATATCTAATCTTCTCTTTGCTCAAGTAAGGGGCTGAGTCAATGCCGGAGTCATGTTAAAAGGCTGGATCAATGATTGATATTTATATATTAACACTTGAGAGATGTGTTTCAGGAGCTGATTGTCAATTATGATTAATAAAGAGAGTTATCAGTCATTCCAAATCAAAAAATTAATAAATACATAAGTAAAGTGATAATCTCACAAACATTACAGAGCATTGTTGACAGTACTGGAATATTTGAGTCAATCTGCTATTCTTTCTTATATTGGAGCCATCTTATTATTATTTTTTAATTTATCCTTTCATAAATAAACTGAAAACCTATTTAGATGCTGTAGTCACAATGTTCTTTTCACAGTAGCCTTTGCCATTGGTCCTCTTTTTTTTCTATTGTCTCAACATTTCCCTTGCTTCTGTGTGTGTGTTTATTCATTAGTGGTATTTGAAACACCATCAGATTTAAAAACAATTGAAAACTATGAAATAAAACACTGTTTTTATCTGTTGATTTTTTTAAAGATAATAGATATTGAGTATGGATTTAATCTTAATATTATTTTAGTATCCATTAAAAAATTCCAAGCAGTCTGAATTCATAGACCTATGAATATTTTGTGACACTTTAAATTTATTTTCCATTGTTAAGGCAATCTATTTTAAATTATGATCATAAGTAGTTTCCTGAAAAAAAGTTGTTATTTTATAAAGGATTTAAAAGTCTGACCAAGTGCACTTTTATTAGCTAGAATGGAAGGTTCATAAAGGTAGGAATTTTTTTGTCAATTTCACATATTAATATATCTCCAGTATCCAGAGAAGTGCTGACCTCATAGTACATGTCTAATAAAATACTTCTCGAGTAAATAAATGAGTCACAGAATGTGTCAGTAGATAGGAAATAAAAAAAATAAGACTTTTACATCAACTAGAACACTGGCTTGTTACATGACCCTGGGCATGTAACCAATTATTTTTATCTTTCAATCACTCATTTCCTAAATATTTATTGAGTGCCTATCATTTTTCAGACACTATGATTGGGAGCAAGGACACCAAGATGAATAGATCATAGATGGTTCTCTCCAGGCACCCACAATGAATGGGTATACTGATAAGTGTAATCCTTTATAACACAAAATAATAAGTAGGTCAAATTTGAATTAATAAGATGTTAAATAAACTTACAGCAGGGAACTTCTTATATCTTAACATACAGATTATGCAAGTAGACCATTTCCCCTATGTCGTCATCAGTGAATCATTTTTATAGGCCAACAAGGTACTGATCAGGACCTAAAAGGGTCATTCATTACATGTGAATAGCCTAAAATTGGTAGCAGAGCCTCAAAAATATCTTCCTTGCTCATGTGTTAAAAATTTCCTTCAAGACAATGTATTATAAGTACTTCATGGTTTAAATAGCACTGAGACCAGGAATCCATCCGATGGGGACAAAATAGTGTTTTGATACACTGCAGATTACTGATTTCTTTTATAAGGTATAGTTAAATGTTAAAGAGCCCTAACTTTGGACTCAGAGAAAACTGGGTTTTGACGCTACCTCTATAAATTACTAAAGTGAGTCATTTATCTTACCAAGTTTTCATCTACACCTGAAAACTATCTGCCGGTGTTAAGAAATACACTTTACACAGACAAACTGATGCCTCTTGTAAATTCTCTTTTCTGGTCATGCATAATTATGAGCTCACTCTAGTTTCCAATTTGTTTTATAGAATATACATAATTTTATTGGACCTCATCAGAATCCCTAAAATTATAGTCATATTTACCATTTACTTTGAATATACAAGTTATGTCAATGGAAAAAAACACAAATCACTGTCCTTTAAATGAAAGGAGACATACTTTGACATAATAAATAGTAGTGAGTGGGATGTCAAGTCCCCTGCAAATGCCTATAATGGAATTCTATAATGAAAAGATTTTAAAACTTTTACATTTATACTCTTAAAACACTTACAATAAAAGTTTCCATGTTACACCACTGGTAATACTAACATTCACATATATCATTTTTATAGAGCCTTAAAGTTCAAAAGCACACTTCCATAAACATGATCTCATTTAATTCCCACAACAACTCAGTGAAGTGTTTTTTTCTGTTTTTGTTTTTTGTTTTTACAAAAAATAAATTAAATATCAGGAGGCCAAGAAACTGAGTGGTCTTAAATTACAACATAGTCTTCTGACTTTCCATTCAGTGATCTTTCTCTCACACAGACTGAGTGTTGGGTCGAATATAAAAATTTGGAAGATATTTGTGTGCCCACTGTATTTTTATTTGCCTGACACTGACCCCTACATCTTATTATACTGTCAGATTTTCAGTACACCTAAGTAGACCTCTCTTAGTAAATTTTCCAAGAAATATATTAAACATGTTCCTATTCCTAGATAGCATGGACTTTTATAAAGAATATAAAAAGAAAATTCAATAGACCATGATCTTCTTAAACTCATATAGAAGTAAACCTAAGTAAGATATTACATATGAAATGACTCTCTTAAAAGAATCTCTCAAATGTTTAAAACAATTGGGAGTTTCAATATTATTTAAGAGCTAAGGTACACTTAAAAGTTTCATAGAGAATGTAGTTAATTCCAGGCCAGTATGAAATTCTAGGCTCTTTCCTGTCAATTCATACCAAGAATTATGAATTACTGCTATTATCCATATACAATCAAGATGGGGATATATAAAGAAACTAAAGAATTAACGCACAAAAGGGGAAAAGTGACTGTTTTCTTATTTAGTAAAAATAAGATTAAATAAGAATACAGACTAAGTACTAATCATACATTATACACTATAGGGGAAAAAAAGAATCATAAGTACTAACAGCTTTTTTTCCTCTAAGATTTCCCAACATAACAAACAAATTAATGAAACAAGACAATTAACTGGGTTGTCAGTGAACACCATAGTAATACCAAAAATAACTAGAGATTCATTTAATAACAGGTCGAAGCAATTAAAGTTGGCCTTAATTTTCCATTAAAACTGAAAGTAACAAAGGAACAAGACAAAAAAAGAAGCAAAAACTCATAGACACAGACAACAGTTTAGTGATTACCAGAGGGTAAGCGGGGAGAAAGGGATGGTAGAAGAGGGTAAAGGGGATCAAATATATGGTGATAGACGGAGAACTGACTCTGGGTGATGAACAAACAATACAATATATAAATGATATATTATACACATGTACACTTGAAACCTATATGATTTTACTAACCAATGTCACACCAATAAATTTAATAATAATAGTAAAATTCACTGGTTATCTCGAACCCAAGTTTGTACTATGGTGAACGTAATCTGAATCAGAGTTGGGCATTAAAGTTGGATTATGGAACCAAATTCTAAGCATTCAGAACGCTGGATACAAGATTGAGTACAAAGTTAGAAAGGTTAAATAACATGGGTAATAGAGAGTGGCGGTATCCTGATTACCCAATATTTATTTTATGACTTTATAGACTCAAAATGTTAGGTCAACAGTTTAAAGTTAAGGGTGAAACGTTAAGGGTGAAACAGCTAAACTTTGATACTAAGGATTGTCAAAATGTGAAACAATTTAAAATGGCAGTTATATAATTTCCCCTGGAAAGAATCAAGCTTGGGGAGTTTTAAAAGCAGTTATCCTTGGAGATAATTTAGTAAAATCAGGAAATGAGATTTGTGTTTAAACTAAATATACTATATTTTGAGAGTATAAAATGATTATGTCAAATTATGTTTTCAAAACTTAAAAAGTGACCTGAGGTTTTACATATATTAACATTTTATTTTAAAAAATTCTGTAAAACATATTGCTTCAAGTTCTATAAATTAAAGACTGAGGATTGTAAAGTTGAAACCTTTATAATCTTATTAGTCAATGTCACCTCAATCAATTTAATAAAATTAAGAAAATAAAATAAAACAATAAAACGTATAGTATAGTAAATATATATATGTGTGTGTGTGTGTGTGTGTGTGTGTGTGTGTGTGTGTGTATGTACTGACATCAGCAATCACACCACGAGATACGAATCTGTTTAAGAAGAATATTTACAACAACAGTAGCAATATTAGTAATAGCTCACATGTATTGTGTACTTTTGTGTCATATACTGTGTCTTATTTATACTTCACAAAAATTCTCATAGATACCTATTCTGTGTTCTCACTTCAAAGATGAGAAAATTTAGAAAAAAGTTAGGTAATTTACACAATTTTAAGATGCTAGAAAATGGCAGTTTTGAGATTATTGAAATTTAGAATATCAATGACCTTCAGGAATTAATACATATGAGATTTGAAAATAAATTTAATCTTGATAAATATAATAGTGTCTTCCCAACTATGGTTGGCTAGGTGAGATTAAGGAAAATTCAACATAGTAGGACAGTTTATAGGTAAGATATTAAAGTCTTCATGGAGAAGACAGAATTAAAAATCAAGAACTGGAGAACCTACAAAAGCCTTTATAATTGTCTGCACAATCGTTTAACATAACACCCATTTATTGAACACTTATTTTTTGTGCCAGGTCCAACACCAAGCACTCTTTATAAACTAGCTCATTTAATTTTCACTACTGCCCCAGGAATCAGGCCAAAAAATGGAAGAATCAGGAATCAAACCCGATAAACCTATCTGTTCCCCAAGCGCAAGGTCTCAACCACCGTGCTATAATCAGGGGCATATACAGAACTTCAACCTTCCCGTTTCCCTTTATCAGCCTTTGCTCACTAGAAACTTTTGGGATATTCCTTTCCTGCAGTGTGCATAAAATACTTGAAAAGTTGTTACACATTGTAGGTGAATATACATCCCAAGAGGTCAAGGCAATAAATACCTATTAATGTCTATTTATGTCTAACAGGTACTAACTCATCTTGAAACTCAAGTATTTGAGATGCAGAATAACGTGTATGCTTGAGAAGAAAAACCTTGGATGACTTTTTGTCTCAACATCTATCCACCCAAGACAAATTCATGTCATAGCAAAAGCACCTATTTTCATTCTTTAGCTTCTGTCCTCATGGCAGTCACTGGAGTGTACTTCAAAGAGATGGAATCATCTTTGCTCATCTTCTTCATCTCCCCCATTTATGTATTCCCTGCAGTAACTACTCCTATTCTGCCATCTGATTCAACGTTACTGTCTTTCCCCAGTTCCAAGACTCTGTAATTAACCTCAACTGGAATGACTGGCAATTTAGTATATCGGAACAGATAATTTTGACGTTGAGGAAAAGATGCAGAAGTAAACTTATGTGCACTAGAAATACAAGTAAGAGAAGCTCACAGTTAGGGAAACATTGACATAAACATGATCATAATAGGTACATTTTCATCATAACCAGTTTCAAAGAGATAGCCTTTCTATTTTACAGTTATTGATTTTATAGCAGTAGAAACAACATAGACGGTAGCAATTACAGGTTTCATAAAACTGCTTGCAGTTATATTTTAAGAGAAGAATGCTTGTCATTAAATTCCCCTTGCACTAAATGTTAACTCCTTATACTTTACCTAAGTAATAAAAACATCTTCAAATACATCAGCATATGCTTAGTTAATTAAAAAAAAAACACATATCAATCAATGCACCATTTGGTGGTAATTTATTTTTTTGCCCTCCACCAAGTGTCTACTTAGTGAATATAACTTTCCAATTTAAAACAAGGCAGAAATAATTCAGAACAGGCCATGACGTAAAATATCACTCACAAAACAGTAAGTGTATTTTAAAACTCTTACCCAGTCTTAGTGAGACAAGCGTAATCTTCTCTGCAACAACTCCATTAATCTGGGATTATATCTGAGTAAATTGGATGTCCGCTGATCCTTTCAAGAGAGTGTCCCAGGAAAAGATGTGAGTTGTAATCACAGAAGGCTCTCCAAAGCACCTTCACCAGGTGCTGAAATACAGAACAAAAAAGGAATGCAAGTCTGTTAACAGAGCTTCATAGTTCCTTTTTCAATATTACTTATACATGTTAAACTACATGAATAGCAGCCTCACGCTTATCTTTTCACTCATAATTTAGAGGCAGCCTAGTCTAGTCATCAAGAGGCTAGGCTCTGGGTCAGATGATCAAGCTTAATATCACTGCTCAGCCAGAGCACAGCTTGCTTTTTGGACAAGCTGGGTGGGTCCTCTGCAGAGGACTGTGAAAAAAATAACTGGTTAGATACAAGTTAAGTATTTTCAGCAGTGCTCAATGAAGACTAGTTATTGTATTTCTTCCCTCATTTTTTTCTGTTCTCAGTTAAAACTAGGAAGGAAGACAGAAATAATGTCCATTTATTGAGCAAACAATATATAAATATAAAGCACTGCATTGGTGCTTTGAGGAAATTATCTCACTTAATCCTCAAATGAGATGTTATTATTTCTGTTTTACAAGGAAGGAAATTGAGATTCAGGGGATTAGCAATTTACCAAAGTTGACAACAAGAAAACAGGGGAGTTGGGGCTTAAACCATGTCAATCTGCTTTTCAAAGTCCTTGCTACTTCTGAACGTTTTCATATTTGAGGGGTGATTTGACATACTTTGATGCTGTCCATAGAGTAATAGCAAATACATCAAATGTAACTCTTAATGTAAGTTAAAACGCTATATTATGTTTGTAAACTTGACCTACATAACGTACACCAAGTTTTAGGAGACAGATTGACTGAGACTGAAATTAGCCAGTGAAGTTCAGGACATGAAAAAAAATAAAACAATATTTAAAGAAATTTCTCTGTCTACCTCGCTATCACGAAGGATTGATTTAGTGACATTTACCACCATAAAAAGTTAACTTACAAAAAAGAAAACTTTTTCAAATTGCTTATAGTCAAATTTACAGATTAAGACTGTACTTGTCAATTTAATGAAAAAAACAGTTTTGTCATTATAAAATTATCTTTATTAAAATTCTGCAAAAAGGATAAAATAAAAATGTTTAATCATAATTCCACCACATCCTCACAGTCATTGTTAATACTACGGTATATTTTCCTTTAGACTATTTTTGTATGGTTAGTTACTTTTTCTAGAGATATACCACAATTCTGTGTCCTGTTTATGTTAAGATATAACAAACAGTTCAAGTTTTAATAGTTTGCAAACATTTTCTTTATTAAATAATGCAATAACATACATTTAAAATAAAATTTTCAATTTTAATATTTTATTTTTATGGGATACAGATCTCTAATATCTTTTGTCTATACTAAACTCCAAAAAAAATCTCTTGAAGAGAGGACATTCCTGTGTCTCCACTGTGTAGGAAAACATTTAGTGCAAGGGGAATTTAATGACAAGCAGACTGAATCTCACCTGCACTGATACGAAGCCATTCATCATCATCATTTATGACACAACATGAAAACTCTTAAAATTCACATTAGAAACAATAATGGGTTTGATTACAGGGTCCTACCCCAGAACATACCGAGAAGCATATATGATATAACCTATATATCTCATACTACCTAAATCTAAAAAGGTCTGAATTTTGAATCCCTTAAATTTTAGATGAATAGTTGTGGAGCTAAAATAATAGTAACATAGTCTTATATAGTGCTTACCGTTTGACAGACATATTATTTTAACTACTTTACTTACAATAATCCTTCCAATACCCTAACAAGGTAAGTGCAATAATTAATCACATTTTACAGATAAGGACATCAAGGCAGAAGGAACCTTAGTGACTTGTTTAAGTCTACATAGGTAAGAAGTGACAAAACTGTGACTTGAATCCAGAAAGTTTAACTCCAGCATCTGCATTCTTAACTCATAGTTTTTAATAAATGTGCTTCACTCTCAGAAGCAGAATTAATATATTAATATCATTTTTAAAGTCTTCATGTATATTGTCAATAAACTGTCTTCTTAGAATATGGTATTTGCACCAGTAGTGACCGAGAACTTCAAGCAGTTTCACACCATTGCTGTTACTGGTTGGAATACTGGGGGTGCCAAAATATATATATACACATTTTAAGAGATGTTATCTATGCTCAAGCAGTAGTTCACCGTAATCAGAAGTGTCTAGATGCTGATGGTAACGACCTTTGAGCACTTCTTGTAATTGCAGAAGTTAAACGTGACTTGTATTCATCTTTTTGTTATCATCTATTGGTATATGTTCAGTATTACAATTGATAATTTTTTCCTTTCTTAAAATGTTTATGCATTTTTGTGGCACCCTCTGTATATTTTTATATATTTGACATTTGATAGACAAAGAAAGTCAATTTTGTAGTTTGCTTTGATTTTAACTTACTTTTTGTGATGATGATGAACATGTTTGCTTATTTTTTGTTATCATATTTGTTTTATCTTCCTTCAATTATCTGTTTGAACCCTTTGCCTAGTTAGAGTTATACTCAATCTATTGGAATATTCCTGTTCATCATGCTAATCTGCATTGGCCTCTTCCACACTTGTCATTACCACCCATCAGCCCCAGGCTGCTGCCACTTCTCTCCTGTGGGAGGGTCTTAGGAACTCTGTGTTCACGTTCATCTGGAAGAAGTCCCCTTTAAAAACCCAATCAATCCAGAGTGGCCTGTTGTTCTACCCTAGCTCCTTCCCTTCACTGTCCTCTTTCCCTCCTTTCTTCCCCTACCCCCACCATTCACTTGGGAACTGTTGGAATGAATTATTTGGAACCCCTTGGAATGTTCTCCTAAGACGACAGCTTTCATTGCAGCTTCTCAGGAGTTAGAAACATTCCATAATTTCCAACATTGGTAACTTTCAGAAACTCCAGTCTCTCTGAAGTTCATACTTCTCAGCTCTTCTGTATTCTACCCATTCTAATCATCTACCACTATCCTGGGCATCCTTCATTGTTCATTCAGTGAATAAATTTTGTGTTCCTTATGTGAATAACTCATTCAACATTCCCAACCTCTGACGCTTTTCTCAGTACCTCTCCAAGTTTTGGCTTTAGAGAATGAAAAGTCAAAGTAATTTCTCTTTCTACAAATCCTCTTCAAAAAACTTTCAAATTTCTAGCAATCTAAACTGGAGATGACACCAATTCAACTGTCTTCCAGCCAGTCCTGAGAGCATGTTTGTCTTTAACATATACTCATATGTGGGACATTAACTATCCCTTGTTCTCAGGTATGGAGGCAAATGTTAAGGCAAGAACAGTCTCATTAAAAAACCTATCCTACTTCCTACTTCAAAGCTTTGCCAGGCACTGCTCTCTCTGTCTGAAATTCTTCAGTCCATCTGCAATTTTGATCTACACCTGATTATCTAACTGCTCTTTCTCCAGGAAACCTCATAGAAGTCACTTCAGGAAGCTATCCCAGACACCTCAGGAATGCTAGGTGCCCCTACTCCCCACTTTCTCTTCCGCAAAACACCGAGCATGTGCTGTTTCCTTTATTCACAGTTGTGTCCCCAATATTGGCACATTGCCTATCACTGAGGGAACACGCTATAAATATTTATTGAATGCAAATAAATGCAAATTGTTAAAATATTTTGAAGTCAAATGTATCACTCTTTGATGACTGATAGTACTTGTAATTAGTATGCCCTTTTTGAAAATTTAATAAATGTTTAGTATTCTTTTTCCCCTAATTTTAGTAATTCATGTTTGTTAGGGACTGGATCGTGTCCCTCCCAGCCACCTCCCAAATTCTTGTTAAAACACTAATCTCCAATGTGATGCTATTTGGAGATGGGCCTTGCAGTTATGTTTAGATCGGGGGTGTGAGAATTGCGGCCCACGGGTTTCCATTGTTATCCATTGGTGTTCACTGTTATCCATTGTATATCCATTGTTAATTGTCTCGGGGCAAATTCCAAAAATATATTTAGTTTACTTAAATAAGCCAGGTGAGGCAATACGTACTTCACCTCGAGTGAGTGGCCCGGCTGTTTGTGTATTTTACTGCATATGGCCCTTGGTAAAAAACGTTGAAAAAAGTTTGGACACCCCTGGTTTAGATGAAGTCACGAAGTTGGAAAAATCATGATAGAATTAGTGCTTTATAAGAAGAGAAACCAGAGCTTCCCCTCAAGATATCTGAGGACACCGCAGAAAGGTACCTATCTGCAAGCCAAGAGGAGGGCCCTCACCAAGACCTGAATCTGCTGGCACCTTGAGCTTAGACTTCTAACCTCCAGAACTGTGGCATATAAATGTCTTGTTGTTTAAGCCACCCACGGCATTTTGTTATAGCAGTCAGACTAAGACAATGCTTTTTAATATAAAACTATTTAAACCATGTAGAATACATTAATATACAGTGTAAAGCTAAGGATAAGTAATTTTTTTCTTCCCAATTGGTACTCAGTGACACAGTATCTTTTGTTATATATTAAATTCTTAAATATATTTATCATATATCCATTTTTGAATATATTTGTTACATTTCAAATTTCAAGTTATTATTTTGTTCTAATATTACATTATACTTTTTCTAATGTAACATTCTTAATTATTGCTAATTTAAATTACATTAAATATCCAATGACACTTAACCTATAAATCATCCTAGCTGTTTTTTAATATATTTTCATCATTATGCTCACACATCTATTTTTCTGAATGAATTTTATAATATTTTTGTCAATTTCCCAAAATATCCCAAAGAAGCTCAGTTGGAAAGTTTATCAAACATAAATTTGAAAAGAAGATACATCTTTATAAAATTTGCTTTTTCCATCTAAGAACATATGATGTCTATTCAACATCTTCAGTCTATTTCATATCTCTCAGTTAAAATGTTATAGCTTTCTTTGTAATGTATATTCCTCATGAAAATTATTCCAATGAATTGTAAAAATTATTATGAATAAAATTTCATTTTTCCATTATAGTTTCTTCTTTTTTCTTTTTCCCCCTTCCTTCCTTCTTTCCCTACTCCCTCCTTCTCTTCTCTCTTTCTCTCTCTTTATTTCCCTTTAAGTAAATTTAATTGTACTATAACATACAGAAAATAAGAAATCATAATTATTCACTATACTGAATATTTTGGATTAAACACACCCTTGAAACCAGTACCCAGATCAAGAAACAGAGCATTACCAATTATGCCCCTTCCCAGTGTCTACTCCGCACCCAACAGAGTCACAATAACCTCACTTATAAGGCCATATACTAGTTTTGCCTATTTATTAAACTTACGTAAGTGGAATCATACAGTTTGAATATTTTTTGGTCTGTCCTCTGTGATATTGTGATTTATAATGTTAAAAAAGAGACATCAGGTCCAAAATGGAGTCATTTGTACTAAGCCCAAGGTACCAAACTGAGACTTAAAACCAAACCTAATTCTAGTTTCAGTTTCTCCCAGGAATGTAATCTTAATCAGTCAGTGTGGAATTTCCTGGTCAGCTAACTAGTGAGGTAATCTGCCTGATAGATCCCGTCTTGCCCTTAAGGAAGATGACCTTGCCTGAAATAATTTGCTTTCTTAGTCCCTCCTCCTTTCTGCCTATAAAAGTATTCCACTTTGTACAGCTCCTTGGAGCTCCTTTCTATTTACCATATGGGATGCTGCCTGATTCATGAATCACTGAATGAATAAAGCCAATTAGATTTTTTAAATTTACTCAGTTGATTTTTTTTTTAACAGTAGTAAGAAATATATAGTTTTCCTTTTGTTCCTGGCACAGACTGCCTAAAACACTTGTAATTTCCTAAGCAATAAGAGCAATTGGACAATCTTTTGTTATAATATTTAGTCTTTTATCCTCAAATAGCTCCAGTACATGAAATATAGCTCCAGAGTGATGAAGGTGAAAGGTGTGTCTTATTATTCATAACAAGCCCCTTTCAATCACATCTGAGTTTTTGTTAATGAGGTGACTTTCTGAAAGCCTCTAAGGATAGAGGCTGGTCGCAAGGGGTACCATCCACTTGATTAGTAGTTGGAACTTTCAGCCCCAACTTTGACCTCCAGGGGGAGAAGAGGGCCTAGAAGTTGAATCAGTCACCAATGGCCAATGATTTCATCAGTGATGCTTATGTAATGAAGCTTCCATAAAACCCCAAAAACACTGGGTTCAGAGAGCTTCCAGGCTGGTAAACAAGACCCCATCCACATGCTGGGAGGGTGGTACCCTAACCTTCATGTGGACAGAAACTTCTATGCTCAGGACCCTTCTGAACCTGGCCCTACATACCTCTCATAGGGTTACTCATTCAAATCTTTTAATATCTTTGTCATAAAGTGATAATCTAGTAAGTAACCTGTTGTGCTAAATTCTCTGAGCCACCCTGTCAAATTAATCAAACCCAAGAAAGGGGGTCATGCGAACCTTCAATTTACAGACTGTTTGCCAGAAACACAGGTAAAAACCTAGACTTGTAATTGGCATCCGAAGAAGAGGGCAGTCTTGTAGGACTGAGCCCTTAAGCTAAGGGCTAATGCCATCTCCTGGTAGACAGTATAAGAATTGAGTAACATTGTAGGACACCCAGCTGGAATCTGGAGAATATGAGAATTGCTTGCTGTGGGAAAAACCTCAAAATACTTGAAGTACTCAGAAGAGTAGTATTAATATAATGTTAAGTATTGAGAGTTAACGAGTAAAGAAAACAAAGCAGTTTCTGACACCTGTTTCACTCAGCAGTTTGAGTATGCGACATCTGTACAGTTTGTTTATTTTTCCTTACTGCTATATGCTATGATTGTACCATAATATATTTATCTTCAAGCAGAATACAATATCGTATTAAGAAAATAATGCATACAAACAAGTGGGATTTATTCTAGAAATGCTAGGTTGGTTTATATTAGGAAACCTGTTAGTATGTTTATATTCCTCAATCTCAAAACCAGTTTCTTACTTACTGGAAAAATACTAGAACCATTTCTACTCAGATAAGGAATGGGGGAGCATGCCCAGTATCTCCATTATTGTTCACTATTGTACTGAAAGTGCTACCAAATGTAATTAGAGATATCAAAATAGATCACTTAGAGGTATAAGAATTGGTAAAGAAGAGGTCAAACAATTTCTACTTATAGATGACGTGATATCTGGAAAACACTAAAGAATTGATAACAATATTACCTCAAATAATGAAATAATTTAATAAGGCAAAACAACATGAACCAATATTCAGAAATTAATAGTTTTCATATACATTCCATTACAAATAAATAACATAACCACTGAAGGGAATGGGAAAGAATAGATCTAAGCAACTTTCAGAAACAGTATTTTGATTGCATATTCTAAGGCTAAAGACAAAAAGAACTTTGCACATATATAGTACTCTAGTTAAAGAGATGGTTTTCCACAGAAATATGAAATTGCAGTTGTGAAACTACTTTACATGTATTTTCAGATTGAGTAAATAATTAAATATATTTATGATAATGAGAATGAGGTTTCTCAATGTTAAAAAGAGGAGTTATTAGTAATAGATAAGATTTGACTGGAATGAAACATGTGATGGACTGGAATCAGATATATCAATATGAATTCATGATTGTGTCTATGTATGTGTGTGTATCCACAAATAAAAACAGTTATAGACCCTGTGTGTGTGTTTGTATATATACATATATGTCCTAGCTCCTAGTTCTGTCAGGTAAGAAATAACCTAAAAGCAATGGCAGAAGATCAATGGGCACACCTGAAATCCAGATATTTGTTTCAAATGCTCTTCTTCAATAAAATGAACCAAAATCTTTGTAGAAATTATCAACTTCAGGAATGAGGCAGAGATAAGCCTGATGAGGGAATGAAGCAAGATGAGCCCACAAAGATCTTGTTGTGCCAGAAATTAAGCAAGTGCTCAAAAATGTGATGGCATGTCCAAAGGACAGCAATGCCAGCCTGAAGGGGCTCCCAATGGCCAAACCTAGGATAAAGTGAACAACAAACTAAATAACAATAATTAATTTCATCTCATGGAATAAAATATATATCCTTGATTCCGTACTACAAGTCAGCATTTGAATGCATCAATAAGGATGAAGTTCTTCCTTACAGTAGAATTCAATTAATAAATACAGAGGGAATGATGCAAATAGAAAATCACCATCTCGCGAACACCATAGTAATAATTGTTGCAGAAGCAAGAATCATTGATGGAGGCTAAAATTAGTAGGCAAAGGTCTATGAGAAAACAGGATATTTGCACAGTCTCAAACTGTCTCCCCGAAAGGTATTTATTAATTACAAAAGAAAATATGTAAATTATACTGGGGAACAGTTACAGACTCCACCTCTCTATCAAGTGTGCAAACTTAACATCACCAGGAATGAGATGTATCACTAACCTCCTAATATGATGCACTGAGGTCACATCTTCACTTCTAGGATATTCTTGCTAAAAATGAGTAATCTGAATTACATCATGAAGAAAAATAAGACAGAGTCAAATTGAGGGATATTCTGCAAATTAACTGACTAGCACTTTTCCAAATATTAAGGTCATGAAGAGGGACAAAGTCCAGGGAAGTTCCCCAAATCAAAAGCGAATAAAGAGACATGAAAACTGAATGCAATGCATGCGATGTAAAACACAGCATAGGGGATATAGTCAATGGTATTGTAACAGCTATATATGATGTCAGAGGGGTAGCAGGTTGGGGAAGGGGTTATCACTTTGTGAGCGGTGTAAGTGTCTAATCATTATGTTGTTTTGTACACCTGAAACTTAAATATAAAAAAATAAAAATAAAACATAGCTTGAAATAACTGAAAAACAAAAATGCAATACATGATCCTGAATTTGATCCTAAATGAAAAAAAAAAAAAGAAGAAAAACATTTGTGGCACAATTTGCAAAATTTAAAGAAGGTTTATAGACTTTTCCAATATTAATTTCATGATTTTATAATTGTACCTCAGTTATGTTAGATGCTGACATTCAGTGAAGATGGGTGATGGGTTTACGGGAACTGTAAAATTTTTATAACTGTTTCGTAATTCAACTTAGTTCAAAATGAAAATTTAAAAACAATTTAAAAGCACCTAGAAAAAGAAGAGCTAACTAAATTAAAAGATAGTAGACGAAAGGAATGAATAATAATGAGTACAAAAATCAACTGAGTTGAAAGAAGATATAATGGAAAAAACCAACTATGTCAAAAGTTGTTTCTAGAAATGCTTAACAAAACGGATTAAGAAGAAAAATAAAATTTAGCACTACCACATTAAAATGAGCGCATCTCTACAGTAAATAAAGTCTAAGAAAAAATTTATGACAGTAACATGTAAAACAGACAGTCAAGAAGCGCATCCACACATATATTGTCACCTGATTTATAACAAAGATGCCATCCCAATGAAAGGAGGAAACAATGAATTGGGTCTTTTGAATAAAGGATGCTTGATAAATGAAAAATGCTTGTGAAAAACAATTATAAATCTTGATCACTTACTCACACTGTATCCAAAACATTAAACATTAAAATAATGTCAGGTGGATTATAGACTAACATGAAAGGTGAACAAGACAGCTTCTAGGAAAATAGCTAAAACCACAAAACCCAATAATTCCTAGTGTTGGTAAAGATTAGCGAAAACAGAATTCGTATGTGACTGACCCAAGTGTAAATTGGTTCAATAACTTTGGAAGACTGTGTGGCTAAAGCTGAACAGATGCATAGCCTTTCACCAATAAATCCACTTCTAAGTGTATAATCAAGGGCATGGTATGCATGTGCACCAAAAGATGTGCAGCAGAATCTTCATAGTTGTTTTACTCATAAAAGCCAAAACCTAGCAAGAAGGCAAATGTTCATCAATAACAGAAAAAACGAACCAATGATGCTATATTTATAAAATTGTTCTACAGACATAAAGACCAAACTATTGTTGCCTAAAACATGGATCAATCCCACAGAGATAATAGGGAGTAACAAAAAAAATCAAGAGAGCATAGTTATTATATCATTCCATTTATACAGATTAAAAATCTGATAACACTAATTTATAATAGAAAAGTGCATTATAGTGATTATGTTAGGGGGTCATTAGGAGGTATGACAAAGGAGTTCTTTGGGCTGGTGATAATACAAGTGTATTCACCCATTATTTTACCAATCTTTACACTTAAGATTTATGGACTTTACTGTATGTAGGTTACAATTCAGTGGAAAAAACATTTTATTAATATCTGAGAATACATTTCTCCATAAAATTATAGAAGAAAAAGAAATGTTTTTATCCTCCTTTGCTGAAAATGGATGCTTTATTTGTCTGTTTATTACTTTGTAGAACAAGAAAATATAATATTCTGACTTTTAGTATAAATGCTGATTATTCCATCTGTTCAGTGTTTTTGTTTTCAAAAAATAGGAGAAAATGTTACCTCCTAATATGATGCATGTATATGTATATGTATATGTATATGTATATGTATATGTATATGTACATGTATAACAAACCCTTTCCTTAAGGATGTCACATTCTGTTGTGGGACACATGGAGTTATAACGAATCCTATAGTCAACATGTGAAATGTGAGTACTGGCCTCACAAGTACTGATTTCTACTAATAGAATGCTTGATTTCAGGATCTCTCTTAGCCATCATACCAACTAAAGGGCTTATAATACGATGTTTTGAACATGGCTGGATATCAATATACTGTTTTCCAAAATCCCATAAGGTAACACCCTTAAAGATAAAAAAAAAAAAAAGTTCAATTATGATCAAAGTCTCTTAAGAAAAAGCCAGGAAATACATATACATTCAATTTTAAAAAGCAAAGTAAAAAATAAGTTAAATTTGGCAGTTAAGATATGTTCCAATTACCTAGAAAATTTACTTATTTATTACCCTTCTGTTCAACACTTTCATCATGTAAATGAAGCATTATTGTGCATATACATTTACAGATCCAGCAAAAAAAAAAAAAACACGATAAAGCGAGAAGCTGTAATAGGACCATTTGGATAATCATATTTCCTCTAGAACTTAAATAGAGCTTCTTAACATACAAATATTTTTTACATTATACTTTAGAGGTCCTCTTTTGACTTTTGTTCTACTGAAGTCACAGAATATAAACAGTTTCTCAGTTCCTCTGAATTTAACTCTTCCTACTGCCATTACCAATGTTTCCATTTGTAAGTTGGATCTAATTACTTAACTATTATTAGAACCCAGATTGCGACATGTTATTATCTTACTAATTAATCTCTCCAGGAGACTTTGGAATTAATATAGGCCATTTTGCAAAAACAATGACCACTAAAATCATGGCCCTAATACACAATGAAGTGAGCATACTCAAATATGGTCCACTGCTTTAGGAATTTAGCAAAAGATGGAGAGATTAACCAAATAACCTGCAGAAAACATAAAGACTATATCAGTTCAAAGCTATAAGAAAATGCTACCTTAGCAGACAGTCTTCTGCCTTTATGATTCTCTCCAACAATGATGTGAACACCACAGAAAGGAATATTAAAGAATTACATAATCCTTTCTTCAACCAATTGTTAGCTTGTCTGCTGTAGATTCAAGCACTGCCACAGGCTTCTAATGGCTGGCAACTCACACTGTGGAAAATGTCAGTGGGCTTTGCTGCTCTACTAGCTGTGCTCCACAGAGCAGAAAATTAAGCCTGACATATTTTGGGAGGAGTTTTCTGGTTTGTAAGAATTTACAAAAATAGCCATACTTATTTATTCCAGAGTCACATTTGTAAGTTCTTAGTAGCTCTGAGATAAATAATTTAATTACACATGCTAAAATTTTATATCATTCTGACTCAAAATCTACCTAATAGACTTCTCTTTCTAATTTTAAAATATACATATGTGCACAGCACAATACGATTGTTAGCTACATACATATGCATATATATATATAACAATTTTTAAATCTATAGCTCTTGAAAATAAACTGAAAAAAATCAATACATAAAATCATGTGTTTCTGCTTCAGTTTATTTTGATTCCTTTGAATAAAGATAGGTCTGAATAAGTTATCATGTATCAAAATATTAGAGTTTCATCATGAATAAGCTAGATTCAATGTACAAATGTAATTATTAATTTAAATCATGTTCAGGCTATACTAGGCTCAAATTTATTTTATTTTATACACTTTGAACTATGTTAAGATTTAAAACTCTGTACCCTTCTTTAATAAGGGCTTTATTTTGGTATACAAGTATCTGAAACATGTAAGTGATTTTTTTCTTTCTGTTATAAGCAACAACAAGAATCACATTTCACAGATTTGTGTGTTCACACTTAATTTACAAATCTGTTAATAAAAACTATGAGGTACTAAAATGTGGCCAACAATAAGATCATCATTGAAGAAAAATATTTATAGTGCTTTTCTAGAAAAGTTTGCACATCTTTTGCAAATAACATCAAACCCCTTATTTAATCTCTCAGAGGTATTTGCCAACTTCATCAAAACAAGAACAGACCTCTCTATCTCTAGCCAGATTTCTTTCTTACCTGACTTTGATGGTTCTCTCATGCAATCTAAAGGGAAGAATTGCATCCAGCTTCTAGATTCTATCGCAATATGACAGACACATTTTATTATACATGCCTAGAATCCCAGCCTTCAGAGAAAAATCCTCCCAAAACTCTCCTTTCCCCCAACACATTACTCCTCATATGTATGTAAAGTTAGTACATTCATCACCACCGCTTTCTCTTACCATGGATTGAAAAGCCATCCCCTCAGCCTTTTGAAAGGCCTGTTGATCAAGCTAATGACATTTACTTAATACGTACTAATTGTAAGTCACTGTTCTAGTTGCTCTGAGGGATACACATGCACGTAGGATACTAGCGGCTTTACCTAAACAAAGATAAATGTCCTGTGATTCCTGTTTGTTTTATAAAGTAGCCTCTGATGCCTGGAATTTCCTTCATCTTCTAGGAGTCACATAATCTATCCACTTAGCCACACACCTTAACACATCTTGTCTTTTCCGTGAACTTTTCATTTGAATTAAGAAAAGCCAACATTTCCCTCCTCTAATAACCAGCACCCAGAATTCTGTACACTCTTGACTTTTGTCCTTAAAACAGTCATGAACAGTATTTTATGGAAATGTGTAATCTTTTATTCTTATTTGACTTAATGTTTATCAGTGATCCTCTGTATGTGACTCTCCATTAGTTTTGTATGCATGGCTGTAAATTCTTAGAGAAGAGGGGCTGCTTGTGACTTTTTGAGCCCTCAGTGCGGTTAAACACTAATGTCCTCTGTGACATGATCATTATCATATTGTAGATGCTCCTTCATTAACTCCTGAAAAGTCTTTTGGCATGCAGAATTGAATGTCGAAAAGCTATACATCAAGTACAGTGTCCAGAAAGCAAGCATTTGGGTAACAAGTCTAGCTCTTAGAAAACTCTCCTGCTTTAAATTATTATGTCAGGAATTTATAGCATTTAAAATACAAATCACCACACACTGAAGTTTCTGATATTGAACTGTTCACTTTCTGCCTTCAGAATACTGGGCTACTTATCTCATGCTTTGTTTGTTTTATCTTGTTCTTCCTTTCTCTGTAGGTCCCAGGGGATGGGTACATTCAATAATGGCATCCCGCTGAGCATGAGGCAGCAAGTCAGGATACATTGTGGATTGCCCTTCCCCAGCTGACATGATTCAAATGACCTGAAATGGCAACATCTGTTCAGTCAAGTTATTACTAGCAGCTTCAAGAGGGAGCCCCACACTGAGGGAAAAAACCACAGCACAGCCTCCTTCCGGTCCCCACGAGGCTGCAGCCAGGATTGACCCTTTTCAGATCTTGCTTTCTCCATCACAAGATTCTTTTCTCTTCATTATAAAAGACTCTCTGCAGCCTTTTGCTTTCGGCTAATGTTTTTTATGGTAAACAAATTTAGATTAGAGGAAACATTATTTTCAGAATAAGAATGAAAAGCATTTTACGTCTAAAACTGTAGAAATCTTGAACCTCTATATTTTAAACATAAATTTAAATATATAATATATACAAAAATAATACGCATAATATATTATTTATATGTGATATATATTAATTTTGTATATGTTAATGTACCTATATTGAACTATATATTTTTTTTCTAAACTATGTTTTTCAAAGTTTTTTTTTTTTTTTCATCCTGTAGTTTAGTATTGGGCTCATCATTTTAAGCTTGTATCAACTTGTAGGCACTTTGAAGTTAAATAATCTCTGTCCCTTTGACAAATAAAATCTATAGATTAAAACGATACAAGAACCCAAAGGTATAATTCCTAGGTTGCTGCCATCACATTTCACCCTAGGGGATGAGTAGTTTTAGTACCCAGGTGTGTATGACTCAGATGAATCAGCTTTCAAGCAGAGGAATAATAAAAATATGCACTGGCTATTGCTCCTACTGACGACCTGTGCGGGGGTGGGAGGGCTCTGTGAAAAGAACAGCTCACTGCCCTTCATGCCACAGATTGAGAAGATCTCCACATCTCCATATCTACTAAGCACAACCTTCTTTTAAACAAACATCAGATCTATATATACATGTCACAGCAGCTGTTCAATATTTTAAAATATGGGCAGGGTTTTAACAATCCTCAAGCTGGAGGTACAGGTGAGCTCTGACTTTTCTGCAATTAATCTCGTCTTAAAAAGAAATCTCTCCCTATGCACACATCAGAATGGCTAAAATAAAAAAAGAGTGAAAACACAAAATGCTGGTCAGGATGTGGAGAACCTGGGTCATTCATACATTGATGGTGAGAATGTGCAATTGTACAGCCACCTCTAGCAAAAGTGTTGGTAGCATCTTATACAACTAAACATGCAAATAACATACAATCCAGCAATTGCACTCTTGGGCATTTGTCCCTGATAAATGAAAACTTATGTTCACATAAAAACCTGTACACAATAGTTCAGAGCAACTTTCTTCATAATAGCCCCAAACTGGAAACAGTCCAGATATCCCTCAATAGGTATATGCATATTATGGAATACCATTCACCAATAAAAAGGAACTACAATTTCCCCAAAAATAAGACCTCGCAGGATCACCAGCTCTAATGCATCTTTTGGAGCAAAAATTAACATAAGACCTGGTATTATATTATATTATATTATATTAGACCCTGTCTTATAGTATAATAAGAGCAGATGTTTATTACATTATATTATATTTTATATTATTTTATATTATATTATATTTATTATAGTATAAGACCCAGTCTTATAGTAAAATAAGACCTTACATTAATTTTTGCTCCAAAAGACGCATTAGACCTGATGGTATGGCTAGGTCTTACGTTCAAGGAAAGACGGTAACTAGTGACAGGTATACTGCTTGGATGAATCTTAAGAGAATTATGTTGAGTGAAAAAGTCAGTTCCCAAAGGCTATATACTCTATGATTCCATTTATATAACATTCTTAAAGTAACCAAATTATACAGGTAGAGAACAGCTTAGTTGTTGCCAGGGGTTAGAGATGAGGGATGCGTGGCTTTAAAGAGGTAGCATGTGGGAGTCACGTGGTTATGGAAACTTACGGATCTTGATTTCTTCTGGTGGTTACACAAATCTACACATGTGGCAAAGTTGCATAACACACACACACACATGAATGAATGTATAACTGCTAAAATCTTAAGAACCTTTGAAGGGAAACTGGGTTAAGGATACACAGGACTTCCCTGTACATTTTTGCAATTTCCTGTGAATCTATAATTTCAAAATAAAAAGTTACAAAAAGAAAGAGAAATCTTCTCTGAACCCTCCATACTCTTCTAGCTACTACTCTCTGCTTTCCCTTCTGCTTCCTTTATAGAAATCTTCTCAAAGGTTGTATATGTTTGCAGTCTCTAACACTCCTACTACACAGCTGTTTCGAATGAGCCCCAATCATAGCTCTGATCCCTCCACCAGCTCCATTGAAAGTGCTCTTGTCAAGCTCACCAATGGCATCCACATTCCTCAGTGTAGCGGTCTGTTGTTAATCTTCATTGCATATCTATCATTCCTGATACAATGACCACCTTTCATAGAAGCGATCACACTCGTCCTTAGTACCCTCTTTACTTCATCGACTTTTCTAGTTTTCCTTTTCTCTCATGAGTGGCTCCTTCTCAGTCTCATTTGGAGCTTCCTCCTGATTTCTCAGAAACTTCTCTTCTCTGTCTACTCATTCTGTTGGTAAACCTCCCCGGTCTCCTCAGTTTAAAAATTGTCTATCCACTGACAATTCCCAAATTTATATCTCTAGTCCAGAATTCTTCCCTTAATGCCATGTTTGTATCCAAGCGCCACTGCAAATCTCTACATTGCAAATGTAGAGAACTAGCAGGCAACTTAAACTTTACATGTGCCAAACTAAACACCTGATGAGCCATCAAATCTGCCCATTCCATTCTTTTCCTATGTCTAAAATTGACAACTTTGTATTTCTTGTAACACAAGCCAAAATATTGATGTCATGATTTTCTTCTCTCATTCTCTCATATATCAAGTCAGAAAATCCTGTTGGTTCTGCTTTCAAAATATATCCTAAATCTAAGCACTTCACACCACCTTCACTATTACCATCCTAATCTAGCCCATTATTATACTTGGGGTGGATTCTAAAAATAGTTTTCTATCTGTCTACTCTGGCCTTGCTCTCTACAGTATAGGTCCAGTGCAGAGACCAAAGTGATTTCTGACTCTTAAGTTATATCATGATATTGCTCTGCCCCAAAAGACCCTATATTTTCTGGACCTCATACCTTACTATTATTCCATTTGTTTGTCCTGCTTCGTCCACTGGTCTCCTTGCTCTTTCTAGAATATACAGGTACATGCCACCAAGCCTCTTCATTTCTTGTTCCCCCACAAAGATAACGCTCCCTCTTCCCAATTCAGGAACTCAAATGTCACCTTCTAAGATAGAGTCTTATTATTCTATACCTGATTATTCTGCATAGGATTCACCACCCCCATCATAAATGATATACTATATACAACTATATATCTGTCAATTAAGTTCGTGAACTCATCCTAGAAAAAGTGCTATATACCTCATTGCTGAATATCACTTTGGTCACTTTCAAAGTACTCCCCTTGGGAAGCTATGCACCAAAGCCAGCACCTAGCCCACCCTTTCAACCAATTTTGGAACTCTTTTTCTGGAATGGCCATCAGAGCTGTCATCATATTACCCTTGATGTGCTGAATGTCATCAAAATATCTTCTTTTCAATATTTTCTTTATCTTAGGGAAAAGAAGGAAGTCATTTTGGGGTCTAGATAAGGTGAGTAGGGAGGGTGTTCCAATAGTTATTTGTTTACTGGCTAAAAACTCCCTCACGGACAGTGCTGTGTGAGCTGGTGCATTGTCGTGATGCAAGAGCCATGAATTATTGGAGAAAAGTTCAGGTCGTCTTACTTTTTTCATGCAGCCTTTTCAGCACTTCCAAATAGTAAACTTAATTAACTATTTGTCCAGTTGTTAAAAATTCATAATAAATAAGCTCTCTAATATCAGAAAAGGTTAGCAACATTGTTGCAACAAGTTCACGATCTTAATTGTCAGACCTCGTATATGCTATACATATATATATATCATATACAGAGGGTGCCAAAAAATGTATATGCATTTTAAGAAAAGAAGAAACTATTAAAATTTTAATACTCAATATATACCTATAACAAAAGATGAATACAGTCATGTGTATACATTTTTGGCACTCCTGGTATATCATATGTGTGTGTGTATATATATATATATATTTATATAAAGGATAAATGGTACACATACCATTTATTATTTATTATGTGTGAATTCCCATTAGAAAACAAAGTTCATAGGATAAGAGTTTTTGTCTGATTTTTTTTCCCCTTTTGAATTACGAGTGTCTAAATCATGCCTGGAACATGTAAGACTCTCAATACATAACTGTGGTACAAATGAATTACTCAAGCAATTATGCAAGTAATTCTCTACTTCCAAGTAAAATGAAAGCTGGAGTATTGGGGTAGCATGTACTCTAGGAAAACCACAGAGAACCCTTCTACCCTATGACTGATATGTCTGCAAGAGCAGCAAACGTCACCTCATATGTCTGCCAGTCAGATGGCCAAGTACATCACATCACAGCACCTTCCACTGAACAAGAAACTGAGCCCCTGCCCCAGAGGGCAGGGCTCATCTGCTCCCTATTTCCAGGATTCCACAACCCCAGGGCACTAAGAAATGTAGATGGTAGGAGGCATGTACCTATGCTTCTAGCTTTCTCTCACCCCATATCATCTGAAACATGAAGTCAAGGTTAGCCAATACTTTGAGAGTTGGTATGTTGTAAACATCATCTATATATGTGCTGGCCCAGGATGAGTTTTTATTAAAATTTTTTCTTCTGTAAGCATCAGCTAGAATAACAGAAAGCATAATCTGTTCATTCAACAAATCTTTACAAAGGGCTTACTAGATTCAGGCACTTTTCTAGATACTCAGGATAAAATACAAAAAAATAAAACAGGCAATATGCCTTTTCTATGAAGCTGATATTCTGGAGTTGGAGGGAAACAAACAAAATACAGGCCAACAAAAAAGTTAACAATATAATTTCAGATAATAATTAGTTCTGTGAAGACAATAGGGCGACAAATGACTGAAGAATTTCCTTTAAATTGAGTGATCATGTTATTATTCAATTTGAGCACAAATATGAAAAATTACAACAAACTCATCATGCAAGACCTGAAGGCAGAATTATTCTAAAAGAAGGAAAAGATGCAAAAAAGACCTTCAGAGATGAGTGTGACATGTTTGAGAAACAAGTCATAAAGCCAGTATGTTTGCAGCATAGGGAATGGGAAGGAAAGTTACTGAAGATGAAGATGGAAAAGCAGGAACCTGATCAATCCTAGTGACCTCAGGTAAGAAGTTGGGGTGTTTTTCCAGCTTTACTGAGGTATAATTGACAAATGACGTTTGTGTATATTTAAGATGTACAATGTGGTGATTGGATATATGAATATATTATAAACTGATTACCACAATCAAGCTAATTAGCACATTCATCATTTCACATAGTTCCCAGTTTTGTGTGTGGTGATGAGAACACTTAGGATCTACTCTCTTCGCAACTTTCAAGTATACAATACAGTATTAACTATGGTCACCATACTAGTCACTAGATTCCCAGAACTTACATATATCTTATAAGTGCAAGTTTGTATCCTTTGACCAACATCTCCCCACTTCTTCTACCCTCTAGCCCTTGTTAACTACTTTTCTATTCTTTGCTTCTATGAGTTCAACCTTTCTTAGGTTACATGTATAAGTGAGAACATTCAGTATTTTTCTTTCTGTGTCTAGCTTATTTCACTTAGCATAATGTCTTCCAGGTTCATCCATGTTGTCACAGATAACAAGGTTTCTTTCTTTTGTAAGATTGAATATTGGCTCCTTTGTGCTACCCCTTTAGAACCACACATCCCTTATTCCTAACTCCTAGTAACCACTAATCTGTTCTCTACCTGTATAATTTTGTTATTTCGAGAGTGTTATATAAATGGAATCATAAAGTATGTAATGTTTGGGTATTAACTTTTTGCACTCAGCATAATTCTCTTAAGATCCATATAAGCGGTTGTGCCTTTCAGTATTTAGTTCTTCTTCATTGTTACTACATTGCAGCATAATTTCTAAATGTTACTGGAATTAAATTAATATTAACCTAAAGTGGATTGTGGTAAATCAAGTTGCATATTATAATTTCTAGAGCAACCACTGAGAAAAATAATACTAAAATGTAGTAAAGAAACCAACAAAGGAATTAATATGGCACACTAGAAAATATCTATTTAATACCCCAAAAGGTAGCATTGAGTAAGAGGAAGAGAGGAACATAAAAAGACATGAGACATAGAGAAAAAGAAATATAAAAAGATATAAATTCAACCATATCAATAATTACATTAAATGTCACTGAATTAAATACTATGATCAAAAGATATAGAATGTCCAGCTGGAATTAAAAAAAAGAAAAACCACAAACAAGATTGAACTATAGGCTGTCTAGTAGAGACACAGTTTAGATTCAAAGCATGGAAAGGATGAATGTTAAAGGATGGCAATAGATATGCATATAACATGCGTATAGTAACCATTAAAGAGCTGGGGTGGCTGTACTAAGATCAGACCAAGTAAAATTGTTAACTAGAGACAAAGAGGAACATTTCATAATGATGAGTCAAAACAAAGGAGTATATAACAATTATAAATGTTTACACATCTGATGACAGAGCTTCAAAGTACACAAATCAAAAACTGACAGAATCAAAATGAGAAACAATTTGATGATAATAGTTGAAAACCTCAATAGCCCATTCTCAATAATTGCTAGAACTAGACAGAAAATCACGCTTTAGAAGACTTTGAACAATACATCAACGAACTTGAAGTAACTGGCATTTACAGAATACGTGCCCTAACAATTGCAACACACATGTAATTTTCAAGTTCACATAGAATATGTTCCAAAATAGACTACACAAGGTCTGCCAATTAAGTTTGAGAATTCTTCCTAGAAAAAGTGCTACAGACCTCATTGCTGAATATCACTACAGTCACCTTTGAAGTACTCCTCTTGGGAACCTAGTGTTTCCCAGAAAATAAAACCGGGTCTTATATCAAGTTTTGCTCTAAAAGACGCATTAGGTCATATTTCAGGAGATGTCTTATTCTTTCATGTACAAAAATCTACATTTATTCAAATACAGTCATGTCATCTTCTTCTGGAACATCGTCATAATGTACTAAATGCGTCCATCTGTCTGACGATCCTATCTGGGGCTTTTTTGGGGGGTAGGTCTTATTTTGGGGGAAACACAGTATGCACCAACTCCAACACCTAGTCCACCCTTCAAAGCAATTTTGGAACTCTTTTTCTGGAATGGCCATCAGAGCTGTCATAGTATTACCCTTGATGTGCTGAATGTTATCAAAATGTCTTCCTTTCAGTATTTCCTTTATCTTTGGGTAAAGTAAGAAGTCATTGACGGGCATATCAGGTGAGTAGGAAGGGTGTTCCAATACAGTTATTTGTTTACTGTCTAAAAACTCCCTCACAGACAGTGCCTGTGAGCTGGTGCATTATCGTGATGCAAGAGCCATTAATTGCTGGCGAAAAGTTCAGATCATTTTCATCTAACTTTTTCATGCAGCCTTTTCAGCACTCCCAAATAGTAAACTTTGTTAATTGTTTGTCCAGTTGTTAAAAGTTCATAATAAATGATCCCTCTGATAACAAAAAAAAGGTTAGCAATATCGTTTTGACTCTTGATTTGGACTGACGGAACTTTTTTGGTCATTAAGAATTGGCTGACTTTCATTAGCACATTAATGCTTTGTTTCAGGGTGAAATTGGTACACCCATGTTTCATCACTGTGATAACACAGCCTAAATCATCATCTTGCCTCACCAAAAGGTCTTTGCAAACTTCAACTCTCCTTTGCTTTTGTTCATCAGTGAGCTGCGTCAGGACCATTGTTGCACATATCTTTCTCATGCTAAGATTTTCAGTTAAAAGTTTCCTGACAGTTTCTCTATCAATGTTTACTTGGTTGGCTATGCTTCTCACAGTCAGACAAAGATTTTCACGCACAATTCAACAAATTTTTGCAGTTTTCATCAGTTCTGCTGGTTACTGGCCACCCTGACCTCTCTTCCTCAGTGACATGTTCTCTCCCCTCAGAAAAATGTTTCATCTATTTGTACACTGTTGTTTTCCTCATGGCATTATTCCCATAATCTTTTACTAACATGTCCCTGATTTCACTTCCAGTCTTGCCAAGTTTAACAAGAAATTTAATGTTTGTTCGTTGCTCTAATTTAAGCTCAGACATTCTCGCGATGGCCCACAAAATCACACAACAATAATGAATACCACTCAGCAAGACACCGCCCACACAACGACACGAACACAGCTGTGAGACACTGATATAGCAAGGTTATGAAACTTTACCAACCTGTTTGTACAGTGCTGCCATGTAAGTGCACAGTAGCAAGTTCGCAAATGTAATTGTCAGACCTCATATTCTAGACTATAAAGTAATCTCGATACATTTAAAGGATAACAATTATACAGTGTGTTCTATGATCACAACAGAAAGAAACCAGAGAAATTTCCAAGTATTTGGAAGTTAAACAGAACACTTCTGAATAACCTATCGGTCAAAGAAGAAATAAAAAGGAAAATTAGACTATATTTTGAACAGAATGAAAACTAATGTATAACATACCAAAATTTATAGGATGCAGGCAAACCAAGGCTAAGAAGAAAATTTATACCTTTGCTCACCAGTATTAGAAAAGAAGGATGTCAAATATGTACCCTAAGCTTCCACCTTAAAAAAAAGGGAAATAGAATAGCACACTAAACCCAGAAAGGAGATTCCATTGTTATGGAAAACTCAGAAAGGCAAATCTATAGAGACAGAAAGCAGATTAGTGGTTGCCTGGGACTTGGAAGTGGGAACAAGAATTGACTGCAAACAGCCTACAAGGGCCTTTTTGAGGAGATGGGAAATGTCCCAAAACTGGATTGTAATGATGTACTATATAAATGTACTTAAAATCATTGAATTATACAACTAAAATGAATGAACTTAATTGTATGTAATTTATGCCTTAATAAAGCTATCAAGATACAAATAACCTAATTGGCAGTGGAAAAATATACATATGTATATGTATAATTACCACAAATAAATGAAATTCCATATTACTAAATTGAGCTATCCAGTGCTGAGTACGAGCAGAGCCTTAAAAATAAAAATTTATTTAATTCTGCTCTTTATAATTTTATAGTCAATAAAACATCCTCTTCTAATTTTATCCATTAAAACTGAAATATTTAAATAAACTATTTGGCTGTTGTCTTAGTTTTTGAAATTAAAATTTATGTGTAATATTAAATAAAAAGGTACATCTCTATTCCAACAATAAAATATGTGGGTAGCTTGGCAATTAGTCATAGACTTTTAATAATATCAGTATAGATATGTATATATTGTCTCTCCTCTTTAGCAAGATACTCTGATTTTTCAAGTGGAATTTTATTAAGAGTTCAACAAATCATAATAATTTTGGCCAAAGACCTATAAGCAAAATGATTTACATATATATTAATCTGATATAGCTAGAAGCCACATTCAGTAATAAAACTCTTCTAGATCTTTATTCCATTGACCAAAGCTCTGATATACAATGGATTTATATCATCCTGAAACCTTCAAAAAGTCTATCTGGGTCCTAAATAATCAATAATCTTTTAAGATGGTTTTAGTTGTAAATAAATCTATGTTAAATCAAACTATTAAAAAGGGAAAAAAATTAAACCATTTTAAGGGAGGCTGGGAAGTGGATTTTTCTTGGAAAACTACGTTTCTGAAGAAAAAAATCTTAACCCTTTAGTATAAGTCTATTCATTTTTAAATCTGATGGAGAAGATCTGAAAAGAAGAAGTCATGCATTCCTACATGCGGATTGTTTCTTGCAGAAAGTGAAAATTCTTAGATATTACCATGGTTTATGTTCCAAAGGCCAGAGTAGAGAAATACAGTACAGTATATCCAAGGTATTAAAGTTTCATGTGAATAGGAAAAGATATAAAATAGGGAAAAAATTGTCTATATAGGACTGTAAAAGGGGCAATGATGAAAAAGAAGCTGAAAAACATGTAGTGTAGATGATAATTGTACAGATAATTTCAAAATAATTTATTTGGCTTTCCCTGCCACTTCTTATTTTTTAAAATTTAAAAGAACCTATTGTGCTCACTTAGGCAGCACATATACTAAAATTGGAACGACACAGAGAAGATTAGCATGGCCCCTGCGCAAGGATGACACGCAAATTCGTGAAGCATTCCATATTTAAAAAAAAAAAACAACTATTGATTATGTTTACAAAAGTGAACTCTTTCTACCTCATAATATGAGATAATATTAAGAATACCAAAATACTTTCCATGCATATTTATAGAAGCTATATCTGAAAAGTCAATATTGTTTCTGATCTTTCATGCCACAAATCAAACACCGTATAGACAGATAGCAAGTAATCTCATGGAAAAAATTGATTTTTTTGCTCTTTACTTTCATAATATGTAAATTCTATGTGATAATTGAGTATACTGCTCTGTGAGTGGGGGAGAGGAGAATTATGTCCTGTTCTTAGCCTGCAGCTGCTGAACAAGAACAATGAGAACTGTGCTGATCCAGTACACTGGCACTTTCTTTGCTGACCTAAATTATCAAGGAATTGCGCAAGACCATCAGGCAAACTAATTTTAAACACCAATTGCATCTAACACATAATATAGTTAGTTATTCAGAAATAGCAATGTAGATACATTAGAGGAACTGGCATAGTATAATTTCAGAAAAATTACTTGACACACATACTGCTTTTAAAACTATGTAAAAAAAATAAACCAGTCAATGGTTTGGTTCAATATTTTTATATTAAAAATATATCCATTATGATCACATTCCTAATTTTGCCCTCTTTAAATTGTTTTTACTTCATCTTACCAAGTAAACTAGATTTTACAATAAAAATTTCAAAATTTCCTAATTAAATGCATCTGCTTTTTTCAGAAGTACTGCGAAATCACCTATTTCTTTACAAATTTAACAATTCTACCAAATATTATACAAAAAAACAAAAAAAGATTTATCAGGATGGAGGGAACACTCAAAAAGAGTAAATTAGCTTCTCCAGGAAACTTGTGTTTTTTGTACAAAAGGGACTACTTTTGTGCTCACTTTGGCAGCACATATACTAAAAAAGGTACTATTTTTTTAGTATTTAATTGGTTACATATTTACTGAAAATGTTAAAAACCATAATGAATCTCATTTTGTCAACATATATTTGTTTAAAGGACATAAGCAATGTACTCATTTTAGTGATCTTTTAAACAAAAAGCAATACACGTATGGTATGACTACACTGGAGTAAATTCATAATTCTCAGAAGAAAAAACAATTGAAGATATACCCAAGATATACCCATTAAAACTATACTCAAGATATAGTTTTAATGATAGCTAATCAGAAGCAGCACATTGGTTAAATTTTTGCTCTGAAATTTTAAAGTTTTCTAATAAATCTTTCTCTCCTTCCCATTACAATTTTCTATTCCAATTTGGCCAATGATATTTAATTTGTATGGTTTAGATACGGTAAGAGTTAATTTTATGTATCAACTTGGCTAGGCCACAGTACCCAGATATTTGGGCAAATATGCCTGGATGTTGTTGTCAAGGTATTTTTAGATGAGATCAACATAAAAACAGATTCTCCTCCAATCCTGTAGATGGGCCTCATCTAATCAGTTGAAAGCCTCAAGAAAAAGACTGATCTCCCCCACAGGAAGAGGGAATTCTGCCAACATACTGTCTTCGACTCAACTGCAACTTTAACTCTTCCCTGGGTCTCTAGATTCTGTCCTGCCTAGCAGATTTTCGAGTTGCCAGTCCCCATAATTATGAGGCAAATCATTAAAATAAATCAGATAGATAGATTTTAGGTTGGTGCAAAAGTAATTGCGGTTTTTACAATTTCTTTTTTAACCTTTTAAACCATAATTACTTTTGCACCAACTTTAGATAGATAGATAGATAGATAGATAGATAGATAGATAGATAGATAGATAGATATGGATTATATCTATGGACAGCTAGATGTAGATTATATCTATATTCATATCTATCTATCTATCTATCTATCTATCTATCTATCTATCATCTATATTCTATATCCTACTGGTTCTGTTTCTCTGGAGACCCCTGACCATCACAGACTTATAAATGCTTTCTTAACTTTAAAGGTGGTATAATTTACTGAAAGGTTTTTAATAGAGGAATTATTAGTAACTACCCCATGCAATGTTTTTTGAAATAAAACTTATTAAAATTCATACTTCTCTCTCTGTAGATGGGGGAGAGAGGGAGAAAGAGAGGGAAAAGGAGAGAGAGAAGGGTGGAACAAGTGATATTTCCCCCATTCCCTCTATATTCCCTCTATTTCTCCATTGCAAATGCTGATGAAGTAGAGATTGTGGATTAAAGTAGGTTAAAGACTACTACAGTTTTAAGCATTGCAGCTGACCAGCATCCTACACTGCACCAGAAATACATAGCTATTTTCCTAAGGGAAGGTAACAGTTTCAAATAAAGGAAGACAGATCTCTAAGGTCACAAAATCATCTGATGGGAGAGCCAAAAATAGAACTGCCTCTCTCTATATCTGAGAGGTACTCTTCAGTTGGAATAACTCTTCCTAATTTTTATATATATAATGTGTGTACACAAATGTATATAGGCCTGTATGCATGTGTGTATTTCACTGAAAAATCAAATAATTTGTTCTTCTACTTTATCTTTAGTGGACAAAAGTCTCCAGTCTTATCTTCTGATTATAATTACCATCAAGAACTAAAATCATTAACCAATTCCTTAGTTACCCACAACTTTTCTTTTTTTCTAATTCAAATAATTTAACATTGTCTGTCTACCCTTGAATTATGATATCTATCTAAGGGTTCTGTTTTATTCTTTCTGCAATGATATTAAAATATCTACTGAACAACCAGCTACAATGTAGGAAACAGAAAAAAAAAGCCGCACCTTGATTCCACAGTGAAGGTTTGACAGAGATAGATAGTCCCAGGCTTTTGAAGAAGAGAACTAGAATTTTGCCCAGAATGAAAGGGAATAGGGGTGTGTGGATGGAATTGGGGGATTGGCAAATGGCATTAAGGAAGAATTCTTAGAGGAAATAAAGTCTGGTATAACTCTTGCCTTAGTGGAAAAAAAGGGAGAATAGTGCTCTAGGCGATGAAACTAAAGCAATTCAGTGACATGGACACACAAAGAACCAAGCAGGTGATCGAGCTGGAGCAGCTTTGAGTAGGAAGTGATATAGTTAAGAATGCATTGTTGTAACAATTTTTGTTACAGGAGTGGATGCAGGAAGCATGATTGGAGTCCCCAATGTGAATCAGTAGACCAGCACACTAGTCCAGATGAAAAAGCTGAAGGGAAGGACTTAAGTCTTAGAACAAAGATGGTAAGACTAGAGCGAGGGGTTAGGTTTGAAAAACTAGGAGGTGAAATCAGCAGGAGCTACTCAGTATTTAGAATGTGGAGGGAAAAGAAGAGTGAAAAATGATCTAAAGATTTTAGCTGAGCTAGAGAAGTTTCAATAGAAAAACAGATCTGGGGGACAGGGAAAAGTAGGAGGGAGACAATAACATCGTAATAATACAAAGTTCTGTAAAATACTCAAGGGGAGAGCTTCACTTATCTATTGTATATAGAGACCTGGAGCTCATGAAAGACGTCAGGATGAAAATAGAAATTTGAAAATCAGCAGTATACAAATAGTTAAAACTATATAATGAATGAGATGGCAAAGCATCATTTTTTAAATGGAGTTACTTCTCATTGAGTTTTCCTCTACCTATTCTTGCTTTAGGATGTAATGGCACCAACAACTAATTCTAGTCTCATGTCTTCCAAGAGAAAAATGAAGCAGAGCTCGGATTCTGATCTCCACTAGAGGAACCTGGATGGTAGAGTTGCTAGTGATCCTATGGAATGCAGGAAAAAAGATGGCTGTAAGTCCAAGTTTTTTATTTTTTATCCCCATTCTCTGTGTCTCTATTCCATAATTCCTGTTGTGTGTCTATTATGCATGTGTATTTTTTATCTTTTGCAAAAATAAGACATGCTTGTCATAGCCACATAAAACAATACAAAAATATATGGAAACACTAATCATCTCCCTTTCCATCTTCCATCTGAAGTAATCACCTAATTCTATTTAATAACACATTATTCCCCAATAGTCAACCTAGTGTACATTTTCTGGCCATAAATAACAACATTAAAAAAGTATATAGTGTGCATCTGCACACACTCAACAAAAATGAAACAAAGTTTCAGGAAACCTCAGAGTTGGCATGAACAGTAGAACATAATATTTGTTCCATTCTTTAATGCAAAACCAATGTATTGTATTAGGTACATTGCTAGGTAGCAGAGATACAACTGTAGATAAAAACTGTCAATATTCTCAAGGAATTTGTAATTTAGCAGGGAAACAGACAAGTAAATAGGCAACTGCAATAAGCTTTGTTAAGTACAATGCATATGGCTAAATTCTGGGTAAGGGGAAGCAGGCAGTTGAAGAGAGAAGTGTAAGAAAACTCCATTACCTTTACAGCACAAAAGCATGACACTAAGAAATCCTGCATTTAAACATCTTGGCTTTAAAACTTTCATTATCTTCATTTATCCATATAATAATTTTAGGGCAAATCACATGGCATGCATTTGTGATTTAAACAGACAGCCCTCTTTAACCCACAGAGACTGGATGACTCAAACCCTACCTGCCTTCAAATGTCATTATGCTCTCCTACTCTATTTCATCACTGCTCTAAGCTTTTTTAAATCACCCATATAACTTCTGGTTTTAATTATTGAGTCTTTAATCATTGTCTATTAATATTGGGCTTTGGGCATCTATGTCAGATAGAAATAGAAAAAACAGGAAGATGACAAATGCGTGAGGCTTTCACACAGTAAATATTTTGGTATTTGAATTAGCCTGAGGCAAAGTGACAAAGCAGGCAAAGTTTGCTTTCTGAATACATCATCCCTTTTCTGTCACCCTTTCAGCAAGCCCTCTCGGTGTTGTACTTCATACTGCCCCATGACCTTGACGGTCTAATTCTTGTCAAGGCTGTGATGTTTTAATTTCCTATTATGAAGGAGAACACAGGCACAAGTGTTAACTCTTAACCTGAAATAATACATCTCTTTAAAGATGCAATACGAAGACCAGGTTGCTGTTCTCAGTCATGCAATTTCAATGTACTTAATAAACAAAAAATGTCGCCTCTTTATTTTGTCGATGTTTTTTTTTTTGCTGTGCAGAAGTTTTTTAGTTTGATATATGCCATTCATTTATTTTAGCTTTTACTTCCCTCGCGTTTGGAGTCAAATTCATAAAATGATCTTTGAACCCAAGGTCCATAAGTTTAGCATCTATGTTTTCTTCTATGCAGTTTATTGTTTCAAGTCTTATACTTAGGTCTTTGATCCATTTTGAGTTAATTTTGGTACATGGTGACAGACAGCAGTCTAGTATCATTCTTTTGTATGTGGCTTTGCAGCTCTTCCAGTACCATTTACTGAAGAGGTCATCTTTTCTCTATTGTATGTTTTTGGCTTCTTTGTCAAAAATTATCTGTTCATATTTATGTGGGTTTAATTCTGGGTTCTCAATGCTATTCTATTGATCTGTGTGTCTGTTTTTCTGCCAATACCATGCTGTGTTGATTATTGTTGCCCTAAGGTACAAGCTGAAATCAGGGAGTGTGATACCCTCAGCATTGTTCTTTTTTCTTAGGATTGCTTTGGCTATTCGGGGTCTTTTGTGGTTCCATACAAATCTGATGATTTTTTTGTTCTATTTCTTTAAAAAATGCCATTGGGATTTTGATGGGGATTGCATGAATTCTGTATATTGCTTTGGGTAATATGGCCATTTTAACTATGTTGATTCTTCCAATCCATGAACATGGAAAGTCTTTCCATTTCTTTGTGGCTTTTACAATTTCTTTAAAAAATTTCTTACAGTTTTCAGTGTATAGGTCTTTCACATCCTTGGTTAAGTTTATTCCTAGGTATTTTATTCTTTTTTGTTGCAATTGCAAAAGAATTTTTTTTTAATTTTTTTTCCTGAGATTTCATTGCCTAGTATATAGGAATGCAGTTGAAATAGTACCAGTTGTGACAACATGGATGGATCTTGAGATTATTATGCTAAGTGAAATAAGTCAGACAGAAAAAGTTGAGAACCATATGATTTCACTGATATGTGGTATATAAAACTGAAAACAACAAAAGAACAAGAAAAACAAATGAAGAAAAAAAAAACCTCATAGACACAGACAATAGTTTAGTGGTTACCAGAGGGGAAGGGGGAAGAGGCGTGGTAATTGAGGATAAAGGGGATCGAATATATGGTGACGGAAGGAGAACTGACTCTGGGTGGTAAACACACAATGTGATATATAGATGATGTATTACAGAATTATACACCTGAAATCTATGTAACTTTACTAACAATTGTCACCCAATAAACTTTAATTAAAAAAAAATAAACAGAAAATGTTATGAGATGAGGTGGGCATAGTCAACAGAAATACACTATGTGGTTTATTTCTTGGAGAGCTTAGGCTTGCTAGGTCACAGGCATCCACAATCAAATAGGAAATAGTTAATAAATGTTAATATTGGCATAATACACATATCATATAAGTAAATACAAACATTTATTAATCACTACTTCATTTATTCAAGAAGCATTTACCATTTGTCTGTCACTACTTGGCACTATGGAAGATGCTGGCCATGAAGAGCCAGCCTGTAAAGGGTTCAGTTGAATGATTCCATGGTACTGATAATTTGCTTAAGGAATGAGTTCAAAATATCATATGCTGAGATACACGTAGGGCATAAATAGGACTAGAAGACTGTCATCTACCCCAGATTGGATGTACTTGGTGGTGTAGGGTGGCGGGGGGTGGGTATGCTTGCCAACATGCTAAAGCTGAGTCTTGAAGAGATATGAATTGAGGCTATGGTGAGGGGAAGGCAGAATGAAACATCATTTGAAAAGGTACATGTCGCGTCCTGCGCGACGAGGGTTGTGGGGAGCTAGGAGGGTGGCGCAGGGTTAAGAAAAGACAGTAGCCATGAATAGAGTTAAGCGGGGCCAAAGGACGTGCAGCCTCAAGGACTGAGCACCCTAAGTGCCCTACTCATTAGCTTTTATTAGTTAGGTGGGGGAGTAAAGGTAATAAAGCTTGTCAATTTCGTGATCTGTGAATCCCACACATCATAATAGGAAACTGATTCAAGCCAATCACCTTTGCCTGCAGGCAGCAGAAGTCTCAGGATGTATGGACTTCCCCAAGGGACATAATCTTTATGCATATGAATAGATGGAGAGCATATCATTGAATCACTTCCCTTGCAGGTTTTGGGAAGAAATGTAGCCATAGAGGCTGAGGCTCTCCTTAGCCTGTTGAAGGTGGGGGCTGTGCCCACCTCTATGAACCCTGTGGGTTCTCCTGTTGGTACCCACTCAACTGTGCCTGGCTTGAGTTGTCCCCCCCCCCCCCCGTGGGGAATCTTACTAGTCATTGGCTGACCAACCATCTTTTTGGGGCCAAACAGGGAGACATGAGATGTAAGCACAAAGGTGAAGCAAAGTTCCTGAAAGCATCCGTCTCACAGACTCTCCTTTCTTTGGGGGCAGGTACAAGGAGACAGACAGGTAGGCTGCTGCGTGGCCACAGTACTGATCGAAGAAAGAATAAATTTAAGAAATACGAAAATAACATGATTGTGTATGGCTGAAACATAGGGAATATGTGGGAGATGGTCAAAATAGAACCCAGAGTCAGGTCGCATACCATGCTAAGGAGTTTGGGCTTTATTCTCTTTGGTATAGACAGCAGGGAGCCACTGAGTAAACTTAATCTGAAAAAAGGTGCATTTGAATTTTGGCAAGATCACTGTAACAATAGTGTTAAAATTGATCATATGAAAATAGGAAATAAAATGGCTATAGTAATAATCTAAGGGGAAATGGTGAAAGCCTGACTAAGGCAGGAACTGAAGATAAGCAGTGGTAATGAACAGGAAAGGCCAGATAAGAAGAATCAACAGTAATCAGAGGTTAATGTTCATGGGGCAATGTAGGTGAGAAAATCAGGTGAGGGGGAATGGGGAAAATCAAGGAGATGCCCAGGATTCTGACTTTGATCAGAAAGGGAATCCAAGTGTGAATGAAATGGAACTAGGCCGTCTCATGCCTTCCCTGCTCACACACATCGCCCACCCCTAGGCCAGCCTTTTCCAACACTGCATCAGCACCAACACACACACACACACACACGTGTACATGCATGCACATACACACAGAGTTATTGGTTTCTCTCTCTCCCTTCTTCTCATTTGTATAATTTCCTTTTCTTTTCACTTCTCCAACATACACACTCAGATTTTTCTATTAACTCTTTTCCTATGTAGAATGATTTATTAGCTTTTTTCCCCCCTTCAATATGTCTCCTTTCTTCCCTCCATCCAAACAAACGATCCTCCTTATATCTGCATTTCTCATGAGTCTGGGGAGTAGAGAAGTCAGTGTAAATACTTGATTTAACATATTTAATATTATCAAATAAGTTTACATAAAAAGGAGCAAGTTTGTAAAAAAGGATAATTCTGTTTGAGCTGTACTACAAGTAGACAACAATTGGAGTTCTTAAAAAAATAATAGTAAAAAGAGCCAGAAAATATTTAACAATGTAGTTTGTAGTTCAAGGAAAATTTAAAGAAAATAAACATTCAAAGGGCATGCCATTTTTCAGGAAAACTGCTCACAGAAATGGCAACCCTGAGACATAAACTAATAAAGTGATTTAACTATACAAATACAATCTTTTAAAAAGAGTATTGGGAACTCAGGCAAAAAGACTTATTTATGAGGGAAAGCCCTATGAAGCTAGCCACTGACTTCTTGAGATCAGTATCTAGAAGACAATGGAAGAATGCCTGCAATAATCATTACACACACACACACACACACACACACACACACACACACACATGAGTTCAGAATTTTATACTTAGCCAAGATGGCTTGTGTGTAAAAAGTAACATGCCAACATGTTTTATATGTAAAAATATATAGTAATATTTTTTTCCATGAGAACTTATTATTGAAACTACTAGATCCATTCAAGAGATGAATGAGAAAAGTATGGCCAAAGATTGGCGGTGGGCATTGAATCTATTCAACAGTAGAATTGAGACAAATACAAATGCAGGATTATGGTTATATTAGATAATGCAAATACTATCACAAAAGTGGAAAGAGTATGAGTTCAAAAATGGGATGTTGTCTAAAGATTCTCATTTCCTTTCCTTTGGAGCTTGGGGATATATCATTTAAATCTGACAAATCAAACAATGGTAGGTTTATGTGTATTTACCAGTAAAAATGTAAATGTTAAGAAGCATAAGTAGGTGGTGGGAAAGAGTTAAGAAGTGAGGAATAGAAAATATACTAATTTCAACATTGATCATATTAGGGAGTTAAAAATACTGTCTAATGAGAAATAATTATAGATAATAAGTAAATTTTTAGTTTAAATATAACTACTAGGCTGGAAATAAATAAAAGGAAATGGACTTTTAACTATAGTCATATGCTGCAGAACATTTCAGTCAATGATGTACCACATATACAGAGGTGAGCCCGTAAGATTAAACTGTAGATGAAAAATTCCTATCACCCTAGTGACATAATAGCCATCATAACATCAGAGCACAATGCATTACTCGTATTCGTGGTGATGCTGGTTTAAAACAAAACTACTGCACTGCAGTCATATAAAAGTATAGCACATACAATTACGAGTGAATGTAAAAAATACAGTGAATGTTTAAATTAAAACAAAATATTACAGTAAAAGACACATTGCCATTAACCCCCATCAGAATATTCCCCCTCTCTTCCAACACACTTATCCCATCGCTCTTGCCATTTTCTGAAGCAGTTCTGCAAGTCCTCTTTTGTGAGTGTCTTTAGTTATGTTGTCATGGCGGCCTTGATGTCCTGAATTCATTCAAAATGTTTTCCGTTCATGGTCATTTTAACTTTCAGGAAGAGGCAGCAGTTGCACGATGCCAGATCCAGTGAATAAGGTGGATGATGATACACCACTGTTCTTATTTGACAGAAGTTGCTGTACCAGAAACAATGTGTGACATGGTGCATTGTCATGATGGAGGATGAAGTGAAGACTCCCACGAAAGAGGACTTCCAGAACTGCTTCAGAAAGTGGCAGAATGATAAGTGTGTTTGAAGCAAAGAGGAGCATTTTGAGGGGAAATAATGGCAATGTGTCTTTTACTGTAATGTTTTGGTTTTTATTTTAATTTAAACATTCACAGTATCTTTTGATCACACTTCATATATATGGTACATAATACTTGATAGTGATAATAAAGGACAATGTTACCTGTTTATGTATTTACTATACAATGCTCTTTATTGTTATTTTATAGTGTATTCTTTCTATTTACAAAAAATTTTGCTATGTAACAGTATGCCGTGTTAAATGAACAGCAGCCTCATACATCTCATGTTTACCAAGTCTCTTGATCGCATCATTTTCTCTTGTGCTTGATTTAATCTCGTATTTTCTGATACAGTAACATGCTGTACAGGCTTGTAGCCTAGGAGCATTAGGCTATGCCACATAACCTAGGTGAGCAGTAGCCTATGGCGTCTAGGTTTGTGTAAGTGCACTTTATGATGTCCACACAACGACAAAATCACCTAATGAGATATTTTCAGAATGTATCCCCCTGGTTAAGCAGTATAAGATTGCATTGCTAAAAGAAAAATTGATCACAAAAAATAAAATCACTATTTTTTCTCTTTTAGTAACTTATATGGGTTAATTCTTTTCAAACAAACTACAATTTATGCATAACTTGCAAAAACGAAATTTTGGGGGGGAATAAACCCCAAGTTAACCCAATTAACCCTTATATAATTTTGGGGGGAAAATCCATAAATTAAATTGCATTTGGTCACTCCATGACTATGAGCTCTTCTTTGCCCCAGCTTTACTAGGCATAATTTCATCAGTTTACCATAACACTTCCCACTAATCCAAGAGTTTCAAACACTTTTTTTTTTTAAAGTTAGTAAATAGATGCTGATAAGAAACCAAAAGGAGTTACAGAATGGTTATCTATGGTCATACAGCAACATTTGGATTAAGTGGATTAAATTAGTCCAAAAATTTAAAACTTGCTGATACTTTGAGCCGCAATTCAGTCAGACGTTAATAGGCCAAATCAGTCACATATTCTTTGTTTGCTCAGCACCCTTTCACAATAATATACAATTCATGAAGCTTGTCTTATTTGTAATAAATTTAGGCATTCAAAACTGAGACCAACCAACCTGAGACCAAACTTGTGCTCTTCTTCTAAAGCAAATAGTTTTCAGACTATTGTTTTACCTATGACAGTCCCTAAGGTCAATTTGATTCAACATTATAGTAAAAGTAAAAACAGTGGGATAATGTTATTCTACTCTCTTTACTTTAGGCCTTGGGCATCGTACTCGTCTGTATCCACCATGAGGATGGGGCTCCTGACTTATCATCTCCCCCTAGCGCTGAGCACAACTAGTACATAATGGAATCACAATATGTACCTATGCAAAGGTATAGGCAGAATAAGAAGTAACAGATACAATTCTTTAGATTAGATTAAACTATGACTTAAGAATTGAATTTACCACACTAAGTGCTTTCTTTAAACGGCAAATCTTTACTTCCAGTTAATATTTAAGACTATCCATATATGAGGCCCAACATATAACTATATAACTGTTTATAACTACAAAAACTGTTTTCTTTTCATCAGTTTAAACTCATACTAAATGCTGATAAATGGAAAATTAGCAAACATGGGTGGTTTTAAAGTATAATACACTTATAGTTGATATATCAATATAAAAAGGAAAATCTGTAGATTCTAAAATAAGAAAAAACCTTTCAAAAGAGTATGAAAACCAATTGAAAACACTGAATCATATTTGATCATAGCAAATTTCAAAGAGCTACCTAAAGCCATCACAAGCATAAATAGCACTTGGCATACATAATATCATTATTTCAAATAGTTTTTGTGTGTCAAGGCAATCACCAGCTGTTAATTTCATTGTGCTCTCCTACACAACTTACTAAAATTATTTTTCGGTATATCCAGTGATTACTTTTGGCACATACTCCAGTTCCATAACTTGTTCTCTTCTATCTCGAGAGTTTTCAATCTGATTACATGTTCCATGATGCAAAACCACAATTCCCTTATTGAAATCCAGTTAGAAATAGCTGAATTCTGTGTCCTTCCTCCTTCTGCTTTATGTCATACAGTCCTACACAGTTATAAATGGTTATTTGACTTTCAATGGAAACCTAAGTGATGTATCTTTACCACAATCTCTTTGAATAGGATCTGTACTGTTCCGATGTGAGGAATGAGGCCATTTCTTATGAAGGAATCAATTTAGGAAATATTTGTTTGAGCCAAGACATAATTAGTATCAATGGGAAATTATGTAAGTCAGAAGAATAAATAGTCCATAGTCTTAAAAAGGTAGTCTTATAAAAAAAAGTCAGGCTTATTAGAAGAATGATTCTGAGCACTTGATTAGTAATTCTTGGTTATATTTCTCTCCTTTAATACTAGGTAGAGGTGAAACAAATTTTTTTTCATAGATTCATTAAGTGCTTATTGGACATAAAGCAGTGGCCTGGGATTTTAGGTTTTTGGAACTTGCCATTGTGCATCAGGGCACTACACAATTAATCCATAACTATCCAGAACACACTTAAAATACAATTTTCTTGACAGTAGTTTTCTAGATTTACTTATACATTAGGTTATTTGGGCTCAGAGCCTTCTGATTTCATAAATTCTGACTGTGTCAAGTGAATCAAGGGGAGGCAATGTTTCCTTCCCAACACAATGACCATTCAAAGGTCTGGATATTGTCATGGAACCAATGCATTTTCAGGAGTTCAGAGCACTATTCCCATTACTTTTTATTTATTACACACACACACACAGACACACACACGCAGAGTTCAGACAAGATGGCTGCATTTGCGGATGGTGCTCCCTCCAGATCAGAGCATAGAAGAGAATAAGGAAAGGTGAATGATGTGTTCTTTATTTTGCAACGGCATAGCATTTGCTACCATTCTAATCTTTACAAAAATATCATTGAGTTCAGAATAGCAAAGACCTGGTATATTCCTCTAAGTTAATTATTCTTAGACTCTGAGTTAAATCTTCTCATGCAATTACATTGCTTGAAAAATGTCAAGTATTTACAAAAGCTCTAAAACCTTTAGTCGTTGGCCATGTTTTCCTTCTTGAAGAAAATATGGAGTATATTTTTATTTCAATGAGTTGGATGTAATAAACATATCCTCTTAAAAAATAAACAGAATAAACAGTTCTACAGAAGAAATTACATTGCTTAGGATTTTAAAATGAACTTCATCTTCAATCACTCATTAAACTTCTACATTGTCCTTACAAAGACTGACAATTAAGTTCATGAACCCATCCTAGAAAAAGTGCTACTTAGCTCATTGCTGAATATCACTACAGTCACCTACAAAGTATTCCCCTTGGGAAGCTATGCACCGAAGCTATGCCAGTGCCTAGTCCACCCTTCAAAACAATTTTGGAACTCTTTTTCTGGAATGGTCATCAGAGCTGTTGTCGTATTACCCTGATGTCCTGAATGTCATCAAAATGTCTTCCCTTCAATATTTCCTTTAACTTCAGGTAAATAAGAAGTCATTGGGGGCCAGATTAGGTGAGTAGAGAGGGTGTTCCAAGACAGTTATTTGTTTACTGGTTAAAAACTCCCTCAGAGACAGTGTTGTGTGAGCTGGTGTATTTTTGTGATGCAGGAACTCCTTCAGGACCATTTTTGCACACACCTTTCTCATGCAAAGATTTTTAGTTAAGATTTTCCTAAGTGTTTCTCTATTGATATTTACTTGGTCTGCTATACTTCTTACAGTCAGCCAACAATTTAGACACAATTCAACAAATTTTTGTAATGTTTTCATCAGTTCTGCTGGTTACTGACCATTCTGACCTCTCTTCATCAGTGACATGTTCTCTCCCCTCAGAAAAATGTTTAATCCATTTGGACGCTGCCATTTTATTCATGGCATTATCCCCATAAACTTCGACTAACATGTCCCTGATTTCACTTCCACTTGCCAAGTTTAACAAGAAATTTAATGTTTGTTCATTGCTCTAATTCAAGCTCAGACAGTCTCGCGATGGCACACAAAAACACGCAAAAACAATAATGAATGCCACTCAGCAAGACACCATATGTCAACATGAACACAGCTGTGGGACACTGATATACAAAGGTTCTGAAACCTTACCGAGCTGTTTGTACAGTGCTGCCAATGTAAGCTAAGTGCATAGTGGCAAGTTCACGAACTTTATTGCTAGACCTCATATATTATGACATATACATTATTACTTTCTAATAAAATATATAATCCATACCACTGAGGTAATATACACACAATCATGATTCACTCTGAAAAGGTGCCAAGAAAACATTTTTTAAATAGAACTAGCGGGGGAGCAGAAAACAGGTACAACACTGTTGGTAAGAGTGTAAATTGGTACAGCCTTTGTAAAAGGTAACTTGGCTGTATCAAAATTCAAAGAGCACATATCTTTTGATTAAAAAATTCTACAATCTGGAATCCATCATATGCAAGTATATTTGCATATATACAAAATGTATATGAGAATGTTTATTATTGCATCAAGCATAATTCCTTAACTTTTATTGAGCATGAACTTATAGGATAGCTAAATTAAATTAACATTATGGACTAATATGCAACAGCTCAATGTAGTGAAGTAAAGCCACACATATTGATTTAGAAAGATATTAGAGATGCATTGTTAAATGAAACATGTAAGGCTAAGTTACAAAACAATGTATCCAGGATGATCTCCTTTATATAAAAACTAAATCTTTCTCTCTCTCTCTCTCTCTCTCTCTCTCTCTCTCTCTCTCTCTCTCTCTCTCTCCTTCCTTCCTTCCTTCCTTCCTTCCTTCCTTCCTTCCTTCCTTCCTTCCTTCTTTCTTTCTTTCTTTCTGTCTTTTCTTTCATCTGTCTATCTATCTATCTTTCTATCTATCTATCTGAAAAAAAGTTTGTAAGTATGGTTATGTATAGGAAAAACAGGAGAATGGGGAAGGGTGTGTAAGCAGGAGGCCAGGAAAGAGGTAATAAGACTTTCACATTTTTCATTTTATATTTCACATTTAGTTTTGTATTATTTGATTATTTTACAATGAATATTTTACAAATTGCAGGGAGAGGTAATCCTATAGTATTGGTAAGTTTAGTCTTATACCTTAAGACAAAGTCACTTTCTATGAATCTACAGACTGAATTAGAATTAAAAACAAAATCAAAGTTTTAAAAAAAAGCAAAACCCAGCTCCCCATGTGCTGATAAATTTAGTAGGAGGTGAGGCAGCATCCTACACAATATGGCAGCACCTAAGACTTAAGAACTTTAGCTTGCAGCTTAATCTAAACTCATCTTTTTCATATTTATTTCCTACCCTTCTCCAACACCAACCCTCCCTTTCAATAGCTTGGTTGTGTCATAATTCCATAATTACCATACCATTCTTACTATTTATCTCTGAATTTGATGCACTTGAGGTGCCTCTTCAGCCAACGTCCCCCTTGCTGAGAATTCTTTGACAACTACACATCCATAACTTTCCTCCAGAGAAAGTGGGCCTCTGCTACCATAATCACAGCATGTATTCTCCTCTCCTGCATCTCCAGTTTATTGGACTGAGTGTCCACGCATACTTATCATCTAATCAATCAGATCTTCTCTCTTAAGAATTTCATCAAGATCATCATAGGCTCCAAATCTGAATCAATTACTAATTGTTCTTGGAGCTGGAAAACCTCACAGACTCAGGAGCAATGGAAGCCATTGGGGCTACTTGTGTTAATTATTACACAAAGAGAGTAAGTTTTCTGGCACTTAGACAGAAGGAGAACTAGAACGAAATGATGTCAGTGAGAACAAGAGTGAAAAGGAGAAAAGCGGAGGAGAGGGGGACAGACATAGCTGCTTTCCTCCCAAGAGCTTTTTAGTTCCTCCACTGAGAAAACCAAGTATTTCTTCATTTTCTTTGGACTTACTGGATACCAACATAATTTTTAATAAATATTTTCTCTATAGATGGATGGATAAAGAAGATGTGGTATTTATATACAGTGGAATACTACTCAGTCATAAGAAAAGATAAAATACTGCTATTTGCAACAATATGCATGGATCTTCAGATTATCATGCTAAGTGAAATAAATCAGACAGAAAAAGTCAAGAACCATATGACTTCACTCATATGTGGGATATAAAATTGAAAGCAACAAACGAACAAGACAAACAAAAACTCATAGACACAGGTAACAGTTTAGTGGTTGCCAGTGGGTAAGAGGGGGGAGGGTTGGTAGAAGAGGGTAAAAGGGATCAAATATGTGATGACAGAAGATCTGACTTTGGGTGGTGAACACAATGTAATATCTAGATGATGTATTATAGAACCGTACACTTGAAACCTATATAATTTTATTAACCTGTGTCACCCCAATGAATTTATTTTTTTAAAAAAGACAAAAACAGCCAAATATAAACAATATATGATTTATGCATATGTGCATGGTTGGTCAAACCATAAAAAATATTTTTTAGTGAAGTTAATTTGACTGGGTCTTATCTTAGATACTTGATAAAAAATGTTTCTTGGACTGGCCCTATATCAATTTCAAATCTACTCATCTTTCAAGACCCAGCTATTCTTTTTTCTTGAATTTTGATTTATAGCAATTATTCCTTCTGTGAATACAGTACAGTCTGTGCCTCACAATTTTAGCTTAAATGGGAGCAACTTTCATCTGTGACGCAATGACTTTGTGACTTTCTTTAGGGCAGAGGTAAAGTGCTCTATTTCTTCAATAGTTTCGTTATGTTGAGGGATTCTACAAAGCAGAATTTAATGAAGATTGTTGAGGGGATCTCCTGAAATTCTTTAAATCAACTCAGTATGCATTCAAGAAATATGTTAAGTTGTTAAGCTTATGTTCCAAAAATATAACTGAATCTCAACTTAACTGAAATAGGTAATTATGGCATATAATCTAACACTGCAATCTAATAAAAATATTTAAATGAAAGAAGTATCTCTAAAGAGATGTTATATGCTAGAAAATGGTAGCCAATTTTGAAAAAATGGATAAACCTATAGACACTGCTGAAACATCTAGAGTTACTTTAAGTACATGTGACAAACACCAATGTCATGTTCAAAACCCAGATGAAATCTCAATGTAAAGAAAGAATGTGAGTAAAATATTATTCTTGATATGTTGTATTACTTATACACAAATATTCTTCCATGAATAGAATAAATGAGATAGATGAAAATCTTAAGTAAAATTATATTCATGACTATTAAAAGTTGTAATCTAATGGGTAATACAATGCATCACAAATATAGAATCCTTGATAATTTCCCAAATATTATTCATTAGAAAACAAAAGGAATATAGTTAAATTTTGAAAATTATTCTTATAATTTCCACTACAACATAATAAAATAACTACCCCTTCAAAATGACAATAACCTTTAAAAAGTTGCCAATTCAACAAATGCAAGAGGAGAACAAGCATTTTCCCTTGACTGGAGAAAATAAATCTACCAATAGAATAAAAATGGAGGGTAAAAAGTCACAGGAGAAAGAAAATCTGACATATATTAACGTATCTTCTTCTCCATCTTTCTCTCTTTCCCTTACTTTCCCCCAACCACTCGCTCTTTTCATTTACTAAAGATATATGCACAGGTTGATCATACTGCAGACCTGCTCCCACTCCAGGAGGCACACTAAGCTGAGTGTTAAAGGATTATCATCGAGAGTAGAATCTAACCTAGTAGATATCCCCCATGAACTATCTCTTCATCTTTACAAATGTCTGACTTCCTATTTTTCCATCCCATTTAATCTTTGCCATACCATTAATACGTTTTCCAGGATCTCAACTCATTGCTTGTATAGTAGCTTACACATCTCATCTCTGTTCAGACACAACACTGATGCGATGTTTTTGTTTTTGATCCACTATTTTGGCATCAGGACTCAGCCTTTCTTGAGTTATATTCCGGAAGGCAACTTAATGATGCAGTTACCAGTTCAGTTTTACTCTGCGACAAACATACAACTTCCCTCACCACTGACCTAATTAAAACAGATGTTAAGGTGTGAGAGACACCCTAATTTAACATTTAAGAAGCTTTAACCAACAATCTATTCATTTTATCATTCTACAGGGACTATTTTAAATGATTGATATGTGGCTTACTGAAAACTTTCCTTATGTTATAATCAATGTGCTTCTGTTCTCTAAGACCTAGAAGTTTGAGACCTTGGCTGTTCTTACATCTATTGGAGTGGACTAACAATTGTTTTCAGAGATATAGATGGATAGATAGATACATGGTGGAAGATAGATAGATGATAGATAGATAGATAGATAGATAGATAGATAGATAGATAGATAGATAGATAGATAGATGATAGATAGATAGATATAAAACAATGAAAGACCAATCTGATAAATATTCAGAGGTACAATTATATCATAAAAATGATTACAATGATATCCAATTGCTAGAAGCTATAAGGAGTTATTTTGAAAGAGTCCACAGGCATTTTTGATGAATCTTATTTTTCTCTCCAAGTGTTCCAAAGTAATAGTTCATAGAGTAAAGTGAAAGTATCTAGATTAGTGGACTATTATGCCTTTTTATTATTTCATACTTAAAGTCTTCTATAATGTGTTTCTCACATTCTTTCTAACATTCTGTCTTGCTTTTCATTTCATGTTCCAACAGGTTAGAACCAATTAAATAGGAGTCTCCCATTTCCTAGTTCTCTGGCATTTAACCTTCTTCATTCACTAATACAAAATAAAATAAAATAAAATAAAATAAAATAAAATATAAAATAAAATAAATTAAAAATAAAATAAAATAAATAAAATAGAGAACTGGCTGGAGAATCCCTCACACATACAAACCCAATTAAGCCATGTAAACAAAATCTAATCTAGCTTGTTCTGCAACACAAGCAAAACTTAACTGAGGTTGTATTTCTTGTAAATGCCTCTAATAATCATGAACAAAACTTCAATCATTTTCCTAAAATGGTATAAGATAATCCCTTTTAACCAATCCCCTGTCATCATTGTTATCACCAATCATTGTAAAGGTTAAATAAGTTCCACATTTTTGTTTTGTAAGCGGTCCTATAACATTACACTTTTCAGCTTCATTGCATTTTCAGTTTGAAGACTCCCAAATCATGAACTGTTCCATTATGCACAATAAACCTTAATTAAAATTTTAATTGATCTGATGTTATTTTTAACACTAGCATTTGTATGTTCGAATCCTATTTATTCTCTAAAGTCCCACTAAAGCACCACCATTGTTATTAAATCTTTTTTGATTCCGTCACATTAAGCTGGTCTCTTTCTACTCTAAATTTCCAGGGACTTGTACATATCTTTCTAATTGTGCCTATCTCACACAGTGGAATGTAGTTACTGAGTCCACGTTCTACAGTCAGATTCATCTGGATTCCATTTTCCAGTCCACCTCATTAAACTTTAATATATATCTCCTCATTATATATAACATATAACTAACATACATATATAATATATAATATATAAATATATATATATATATATTTACTTGCTAATTCTCAAAAATAGGAATGCTAATTCATTTTTTAAAAGGCTATATGAAACATTTTTTATATTGTTTTATATTTTATGCTATCTCACATGTATACAATTCTCACTTCAGAGTGCTTAAAACATAGCAGAATTTAATGAAGATTGTTGAAGGGGTCTTCTGAAGTTCTTTAAATCAAACACAAATTTGACACTACATTTCAGCAATGTAAAACTAAATAGCAATACATTGAATTATTTCAAGGCTAGAGCAACTAAAAACCTTGGAAACCAAGTAACATTCAAAGGCCTAGCTATATTTTAGTAACAGTATTTAGAATGAACAGAGGGTTCCTGTCTTTATTTTGCCTAATACAGGTAAAATGATTGATCTGCCCACTAACAGAGTTTAGCAAAGAAATCAGAGGTTAATTAGCTTCACTTACTCTTCTTACAAAGGCTAAATGTCCTAAGAATTACAGCATCACCATCCAGATAGTACAAAAGTACAAACAAAACATTACCTGGGGAATAATATTCCAATTGAAAGGTCATCATCTTGAGGTTAGGGGTCAAGATTGCGGAGTAGGTAAATGCTAGGCTTATCCTCTCTCACGACCACTTCAAAATTACAACTAAACTACAAAACAACCATCATTGAAAATCACCTGAAATCTTGCTGAACTGAAGCCCTACAACTAAGGATGGGCAGAAGAAGCCACGTTGAGACTGGTAGAAGAGGCAGAGATGCTGAACAGACTGGTTCCACACTTTCCTGTGACAATTAAAAATTAGGAGGGATATTTCATTGTGGAAGTTCCCCATGAAAGAGCAAGGGGGTCCCAGGGCCACACTAGGCTCCCCAGCCCAGGGTTCCAGTGCCAGGGAGAGAAGTCCCCATAATTTCTGGTTGTGAAAACCAGCAGAGATTGTGACTGAGAGAGACAAAAGTGGCTGTAGTCCCAGGCACTACTTTCAAAGGGACTGCACAAGGACTTACTCACTGATGAAATCACTGGCCCTGAGCTTCGGTGCTGGGGCAGCAGCTGGAGAGATGACACGGATATATGGGGGGAACTGAGCTGTCTGGCTTGAGGACAAGGGCTGGAGGGGCATCTTTCTCCCAGACAGACGAGCTGGTGGAAGCCATTGTTCCTTGGTTGAGCCCTCTCCTACCCACTGTGCAGATGCTGGTGGCTGCCATATTGGATTCTCTATCCAGCTGACTAACACCATTTGTTCACCACGCCATGGTGATTCTGAGACCCTGCCCCATCCAAATTTGGGGCACAGACAAGCCAGGTCCAGTGGTTTTTTCCTACAAACCCTCTGCCTTGGCTCCTGCTGCAGACATTCCTAGGGTCAGGTAATTCTGGCTGAGAAGCCCTAAGCTCAGCATTAGCAGCAGAGAGCCAAGGTTTGCAGCTTGGCCTTGAGAGGCCATTCAAAGCTCAGCACAGGTGGCGGCCATCTGTGGATTGTTTTATGGCTCCTGCCAGATGGCAGGAAGCTGGGAACAGGCGACAGCTGAAGTTGGCCCACAGCGGGTCCCTTCCCAGGTGGCGCTGGGGCTAGCACATCCAGTGGCCAGCTTCAAACACAGCCAGAGTATCACCCAGATGCCTCCAAGGATGACACACCCAAGGGGTGGATTAAGCAGGTACTGAAGCCCTGCTGAGGCAGATCTTACTCTGTAGGGTCAGCTCCTGCATCACAACTCCTCAACTGTAGTCAGAGCCAGTCCTCACAACAAATCAGCCGGAGGGTCAATCCCTCCTATTGTCATGCAAACAGCAACCAAGGCTCAACTACAATAGGAGGGCACACACAAGGGACACACCTGAAGTGCGCAGCTTAGGTGACAAGGAAGATTGTACCACTGAGCCCCACAGCACACCTAGTACAAAAGACCACTCTACTAAGACCGGGAAACATAGCAATCCTACCTAATACATAGAAACAAACACAGGGAGGCAGCCAAAATGGGGAGACAAAGAAACATGTCCCAAATAAAAGAACAGGACAAAGCTCCAGAAAAAGAACTAAACAAAATGGAGACAGACACAAAGTTCAAACCACTGGTTATAAGGGTGCTCAATGATATTAGGGAAAACTTCAACAAAGAGATAGGAAACAGAAACTTTGCAGGCCAGAAGAAATTGGCAGAAAATATTCAAAATGATGAAAAGAAAGGACCTACAACCAAGATTACTCTATCCAGCAAAGCTAATCTTTGAAATCCAAGGATAGAGAACTTCCCAGATAAGAAAAAGCTAAAGGAGTTGATCACCACCAAACCAGTATTACAAGGAACCTTAAAAGGATTTCTATAAGAAGAAAAAAGAAATAAAAAATATGCATAATAAAATGGCAATAAGTACATATCCATCTATAATTACTTCCAATGTAAATGGATTAAATGCCCCAATCAAAAGATGGGATGGCTGAAAGAATAAGAATACAAGACCCTTACATATGCAGCCTACAAGAGACTCACTTATGATGGAAAGACATATAGACTGAAAGTAAAGGGATGGAAAAAATATTTCATGGAAATGGAAACAAACAAACTAACAAACAAACAAAAAGCTAGGGTTGCAACACTTATACCAGACAAAATGGACTTTAAAACAAAAACTATATAACAAGAGACAAAGAAGGACCTAGTAATCCCAGTTCTGGATATTTTTCCAAAGAAACCAAAAACACTACTTCGAGGGGACGTGCTCATACATGTTTATTCCTGCATTATTTACAATAGCCAAGATATGAAGGCAACCTGAATGTGCCTGAATGAATGAGTGAATGAATGAATGAATAAAGAAGAGGTGGTACACATATGCAATAGAATATTACTCAGGCATAAAAAAGAATGAAATGTTACAATCTGTGACCACATGAATGGACCTAGAGGGTACTGTGCTTAGTGTAGTAAGTCAGACAGCAAAAGACAAATGCCGTAAGATTTCACTTATAAGTGGAATTTAAAAACACAATAAACCACCAAACGAAACAGAAACAAACTCATAGATACAGAGAATATTTTAATGGTTGCCAGATGAGTGGGGTATTCAGGAGTGGGTGAAAAAGAGGAAGGGAAAAAGAAGTACAAATTTGTTGTTACATCGTAGTCAAGGGCATGTAAAGTAATGCATAGGGAATGTAATCACTAATATAGTAATAACTATGTATAGTGCCAAGTGAGTAATAGTCAGGGCGATCACTTCGTAAATTATATAAATGTCTAACCACTATGCTGTCCACCTGAAATTAATATAAAATAATATTGAATGTCAACTATAATTTAAAATTTTAAAAGGCGGAAAAGATAAAGGGGAATAAGAGGTTCAAAGTTCCAGGTATAAAACAAATAAGTCTTGGGAATGTTATATACAGCATAGGAAATATAGCCAATAATATTATGATAGCATTGTATGGTGTCAGATGGTTGCTGGACTTAGCATGGTGATCACTTCTTTAGTATAGGGAATATAATCAATAATATGGTAATAACTCTGTATAGTGCCAGGTGTGTACTGTGGAATAACTATGATGTACATCTGGAATTAATGTAATATTGTATGTTAGCTATATTTTAATAATAATCTTTAAAAAAAGAAAGATCATCTTTTGGAGTTTTGACTTTTAAAATTCAACTACTGTGTAAGTATATTTTTACCAAGTAAAATATTATGTGCTTGAACTCAAAAGATTCAATTTATTAATGAGATTTTCATTAGCATTCATTTTCTTTTTCCTCATATAATTAAATTTGAAAATGTAATCCTAATAAAATTAGGATGTAAGATATCTCTCTCTGGTTCAACGGGAGAAGGCTGTGCTAGAAATAACACTAGACCATGAGTTGAGAGACTTGAATTCTACACTGATTAGTCAATAAATTAACTCTGTATGGATTTGTATAAAACTAAGCACACCTCATTCATAAAACAAAAGAAATATATACTTCAAAGGCATGTTTACTCATGAGGATCAAGTGGAATTGTTTTGAGACTGTGCTATGTAGAATACAAAGTGTTCAGATATAATGGATTATTATACTTCCTTTTTTTAAGCCATGTAATGTGACCATGTGGCCTTCTTCAGTAACGAAATGGATAAACCCCATATGTCATGATACTGAAGGGAAGACCCTAAATTCTTGCAGTTTCATTTGAATTTCCACTATTGTACATCTAATCCACAAGTTTGAGAATAAGAGTAAGTGAGATCCTTTCAATGGCTTCCGTCTAATAAATAAAGTAACTCTAGATCAGTTATCTGGAACTTAGTGAATAGGAAAATATTAGTGTAAAATGTCCTTTTACTCTGTTAATAAGATGTGCAAATTTCAAAAAAGCTTCTAATCAGTATGGTAATGCCGTACTGATCAGAAAATGGTAAATTATTTCCTCAAGCAACAAAGCAACTTGCATCCCCCAAAACAGCTTTGGTCAATAGCAATGGGGATTCCTTCTAAAGTGACTACTGATGACAGAATCAAATACATGATTCAATATTGTATCTGACAAATAATGAAAAGTATCTAACCTCTGTAATATCAGCTTTATCTAGGTTTCATGGAGTCACTGAGGATATTTTCAGAGCTAAATTTTCCTTGTGAAGGTAATTGCATACAAAGTATGATTTTTTTTTTAAAATCTCATACTAAGTTAATATATTGAAATTGATTAGAGCAGTGCTTAATAAGTGCTCAAGAAGTTGAGATTATTATTATTATTATGACTGATCTGTTAACTATTTTTGTTTTCCTATAGAACTACTGCAGTCCACCTTGATTACAGAATGGAATGGTAGGGATTAATCAGTTTTCATATACCATGTCTTGTTTATCAAAAGAATTGTATTCCTTCATCTCTGGAAAACAAGTTGAACCTTAACAGCAACAGTGGGGTTTTTGTTTGTCTGTTTGTGTGTTTGTTTTAACATCAGGGCTGCCTCAAGACCAAATACTCTCTATATATCCACTTATACTGAGATAGCTAAAAATATCTTATCATCACTGATCACTTGGACACCCATAAAAAGATAATAATAATAGCCAAATCAAGAAAGACTACCTATTGATGTTTGGAGGTTAGACCACATCATTGTACCAACAGTAGCATCTCAGAACAGTCTTTTTTTTTTTTTTCAGTGTTAGAAAAATAACTAAAACACCTACCCTATTTGCTTGAGTTAGTAAAGAACAAACCAAAAATTTCCATTAACTGACATTTGAAATTAAAATATCTTTGGTGCTTTGCCAGGTCCATCTCATATCTTTGCCCTCAATGTTCTTCAAACCCCCGTTGCTTTTCTCTCCTCTCCCTTTATCTTTGCTGATTCCCAACTCCACTGTGACTGTCATGCCTCCCTGATGCCTGGAACAGCACATCGTTGCCATGGAAATAATCACTTTAAAAAACAATACAATACAATAAAATAAGTAATAATGAAAGCTTAGGCATTTTGTACCCTAGCCAGGGAGGGAGGGAAGAGCCAGAAATAGAACTCAGCCTTACTGACACTAACAATTACTCCTTTGATCTAGCCGTTAGGCCACTAGGTTTCCCTTTTCTTTTTTCACTTTCATTTTTAGATACGTACTCCCAGATGATATCAGGCAGCATGCAAATTTTGAGTTTAAAAAAATGTTAAAGTAATGGTGAGACAATGAAGCTTATGCTATGATTATTTGAGATCATTAAGTAGTATACAACCACCATATTCAGGATAACTTAGCTCTTAAAATGACTTCCTCAGACCCCCAAAAATCTGGCTCAAAGTGATATGAAAAGATATGTATTTTTCATTCTTTTTTAGTTATATTATTATTGAAATACATTAATTTTGTCATTGGTACATAAATTATCAGAAAGTCCCTCTGTTGCTGATCGCATCTGAGAGAGGCAGACTGTTGCTGCAAGGAATAATGTACCATATTATATAAATAAATAAAATAAGTGCTGTGGGAATTAGCATATGGACCTTTAAAAAGCTACAGGGTATCACACAATTGACAGGCTCTTCCAGTAAAAGAAATCTACATATTTAGGGTTCTTGCCACCCAGAGACTTATAAAACAAGATGTATAATAAAAATACACAAATATACATATATAATAAAATGATAAGTAGGTTTATTTTCACATTTTACTTTTATCACTCCAGTTATGAATAATCCTTTATTAATTGTGAAGCACTATAGAATAGTTAGGATAAACATGCCCCTAAATTGACAATAATGTTGTACTGCTGTTCAAATAATTTCTGCAGAGAATATGAAATTTTGTAAGTCTTTAGAGGAAATCACATGAAAGCTTTCCAAGCATAGGAGAGTACAAAGAAATATACAGAATACGAACCACAACTTTAAAAATCTACCCCAAGGATTTATAAAAAGTAATGATGTGGGTTGATGAGGTGTCTTAAAGCTAAGGGTCATTTACTCAAAAATTTTAAGTGCATTTCTGACCAGGGATGGGCTGCGGGGTGATTACAATGATAGCTACGACCTCCTTTGGGAAATGATCAGGAGCTTAAAACCCAATGGACATGGCAAATTACCAAATATAACTACAGTTCATCATGGTTAATGCTACATTACAATATGTAGAAACAAGAGTTACAGTCATCACACATTTTTAAGTTAGCCATGCCTGGATAGGCCAATAGACCTTCCCAAGGTCAAAGACCTGGTTAAGAGTCAAAACAGGTGGTAATGGGAAAATATGAGCAGGAGTCTTCTGAGGTCTTTGTATTAGTAAGAAGGATCACATACACATAGCATTTGTGAGGAAATGGAGTAGCTGGCAGTAAGTATTTCAGAGACCATTAGAAGATGACAATCTGGAAAACCAACACTGTAAGACCTAGAAATGCAATAATGAAAATAAGCATGCATAAAGTAGGGCTATGTTTAGAATAGACGAGGTGCCAGTTTAAAACAAAGGAAATGAGGCAAAGAAAGAAACATAGTGAAGCATCACAACTGCATAATAGGTGTAATTAGTATATAAAATCTGTGGAGCAAGATATGGCAGTTCCACAAAAAGTTAAAAATAGAATTACCATATGATTCAGCAATTCTACTTCTTGTTATATACCCGAAAGAATTCAAAGCAGGGTCTCAGATATTTGTACATCTATGTTCACAGCTGCATTATTCATAATAACTAAAAGGTGGAGGCAACCCAAGTGTCCATCAACAGATAAATGGATAAACAAAATGTGGTACATGCATATAATGTAACATTATCTAGCCTTAAAAAAGAAAGGAAATTTTGGCACATGCTACAAGATGGACAACCCTTGAGGACATTATGCTAAGTGAAATAAGCCAGTCACAAAAGGACAAATACTGTGTGATTCCACTTATATGAGTTACCTGGAGTAGTTAATTCATAGAAACTTAAAATGAACGGTTGTTACCAGAGGCTCACGGGAGGGGGGGAATGAGCAGTTGTTGTTTAATGGGTATATAGAGCATCAGTTTTGCAAGACGAAAAATTCCCGGAGATTGGTTGCACAATTGAATGTACTTAACACTTCTGAACTGTACACTTAAAAATGGATAAGATGGTTGCGTGTAATTTATCGTGATTACAAATTTTTAAAGATCAACTGAATGGTGATAGCAAAAACAGATTAACAGTGGTTTCCTGTGGTTGGCTGAATTAAATGATTGTTGTTTTCTAATCGTAATGTATTTTCCAAAATTACCACAATGGGATGTCTATCTTTTATAATCAAAATGGAAGCTATTAAAATAACCAAGTCCAGACCATCTAATAAATGAAATTTGAATGCATTCCTCTAATATGCCTTCAGAACAACTTAATTATATTATATTCTATATGTCATAAGTCTGCTGGTGGCACACAATGAATGTCTTTAAGACACATATCAATTACTACAACCTGTAATTAATGGTGGATAATTTAAATATTACTAGTAGCCTTCATTATTAAATCTAGAAGTCTGTTTCCTTCATGTTAGTAAGATACTTCTTCAAAATTAATTAATTTTACCAAACTTTTTGAATACTATGTACACATAAGGCACTGTGTTCATTATTACGGTGGTAGAGCTAAATCAGGTAGAGTTTCTGACCTTGAGGAATGTTCTAATGGATTGCATTATTCTTTAAAACATTCTTTAAACTACATTCCATTCCTTATGGATGGAACACATTTCCCCACACCATGTTGGCCAGTGAATCATGAGGAAAAGTGGTGTATGCCACCCTTTTATATAATATTAATTAAAACTTTATTAAATAAAACTTTTATTAATAAGAGTTTATTAAAACTTTATTTTTAGAGCAATTTTGGTTTCATGGCAAAATTGAGGGGAAGGTACAAAGATTTCCCATATGCCTCCACCCCACACACATATATAGGCACCCCCATCCCACCAGTGACCCATTTGTTATAACTGATGAACCTACACTGACCCATCATTATCCCAGTCCATACTTTACATTAGGATTCACACTTGGTGTTGTACATTCTATGGGTTTTGACAGATATGTAGTGATATGTATCCACCATTATGATATCATACAGAATGGTTTCACTGCCCTAAAAATCCCCTGCACTCCACCACGTATTCATCTCTCCCTTTCTTCTCACATCTGGCAACCATTAATCTTTTTTCTGTCTCCATAGTTGTATCGCTTTAGGATGTTATATAATTGGATTAATATGGTATGTAGCCTTTTCAGAATAGCTTCTTTCACTTAGTAATATTTAAGTATCTCCCATGTCTTTTTATGACTTGATAGCTCATTTTTTTAGCACTGAATATTATTAAATTGTCTGGATATACCACAATTTATTTATCCACTCACCTACTGAAGGACATCTTGGTTGTTTCCAAGTTACAGCAATTATGAATAAAGCTGCAATGTGTAGGTGTATATGCCCTTTTCAACAAATCTTTAAGACCACTCTCATGGTTCCTCCATGTTTTCTTTTTTCACTGACCTGTATCTGGAAGTGCTATACCTTGGGCCAGCTCTAAAAGTCTGCACATATCCTGGAAGATAGAAGCTGGGGTGCAGGATTGTAATTATTCCAAAATGGACATTCATCCTAAGCAACATTATTTGTTACAGCAACTAAATATAGCCTATCCCAATAAATCGATAGCTTATGTGTCTATGCCACAAAACAAGTTACTTCCTAGGGAAGATTGTTCCTCCTGTGACCACTTTCTGAAATACAGGTACCTGTTTTTAATAGCACTTGGCAAGAGAGTTCTGTAACTTAGGAAATTTAAATAAGTTCCTTTCCCAACTCTTCTTTCATTCAAGAAAAATGGCCGAGTCCAGTTGCTGAGGATATGCTTTCTTCATCATTGTTGAGCCTTTGGCTAATTGGAATCAGAGTGGGCTTTCTCACACATCTAGGGTCTCAATCCCTTCCTCAATTAAAAGTCTTATTAACCAATTACACCAATCTCTAGAGTTGAGTCATTGGTTATTTTTTTTACAACTTTGAATACTAAGTGATGTTGGCCCCAACCAACATCAGACTGTTACCTATTTTCAGTGACTTCAATGGCACTATTTAATGAAGAGCCCCTTAGCTTGAAGGCAATTGAAGAAACGCCCAAATGGCCTACAGCAGCACCTTTGAATTATGGCTTGCTAGGTAAATGAACTGGTCCTTCCCAGAGTAGCTACCTTCAGAGTTGCTCATTAGAAATATTGGCTCTCATGTGGTGTCATGGTCAAGCAGATCTATACCCTTTGTTAAGCTATGCTCCCAGAAACAGATGTTCTCAAGCTGAACTTCCTTCTGGGGCCAAAGGAATGTCTCAATGTTGCCAGACAGTAGTTCACTGAAATGGAGAAACAGTTTGGCCTTGATCCCACATTTGCGTGTCGCTTAGGTATCTGTCCCTCTTTTTCTAAACTAACAATACATTTAAAAAAGTTTTGTATGGCAAAGGGGATTGACATAGTTGGTTTTATCATTGTTACTAATTTGTTGTTTGTGTATTTGTTAGGGGTTAGAAACTCTTAAGGGGAGAAACTGAACTACTGGTTCATCAGGAAAGACTAATCAGTGGATTTATTCGTTTGGCAAGCGCAGGTCAAGGAAAATGGAGCCTGTTCTCTCTTCAGTCATGTCATACAAAAGGAGGTCTGGTGCCAGCAATTGCCATAAGTAACCCAGATGGGCAGTCCCAAACCTATTTACAGACAAGTGGTAAGTAGCACAACCTGAGATCCATTGACAAAAACGTCCTATTTCACAAGGCATTATGGTATGTTGCTGAAAGAGCTGGACACACCCCAGTAGGCTTACCCACATTCCCTTTGGAAGCTGTATGATCCCTCCACTTATTGCTTGATTGAATCCGTAAAATCAGAGAGCATGAAAATATACCAGAATTGTCTCACTAAAGGTTAACAAGGAACTAGGGGTCTTCAATATAGACCGTATACTAGAGTCTTATTTATTCTGAGACTATAGCCAAGCTTCAGATGTTCCAGGAAGAAAAGGAATTTGCCCTCATGTCATAATATACTTCAAAGTACCGTCCTGAGGACAAGTAATAAAAGAGAATGCTGGTAGATATCTTATCTTGGCTGATCAGCCTGCTTAAATTTTAAAGGCCGATATAAGATAGGAAAGTTTATAACCTAATGATCGCTATAAGATAATCTTACTTAAGCCCATAGATTTAAATATCATCTTTATGTTTTATGATTTCCACATTTATTAATATACCCCCAGGCCAAGTCTCATTTCTGAGTTCCTGCTTCACATTTCAAACTGCTTATTTGGTATTTTAACTTAGGTGTTTCAAGGATATTTTAATCTTAGAATGACCAGAATAAAACACCAGAGTCCTGACCTCCATCTGTTCCCAACTCCAAGCTTCTTTCTCTCAGAATGTGACACCAGTGAGCAACTGTACCAACCAGAAACGTACATGTTGTCATTTCTTCTCTCTCTTCTCATACCTAATCAATTAGCAAGTAATGCCTACTCAATCCCCAAAATGCATAAGGAACTTTTACTTTTCTATAAGCCCTCTGCTACCGCCTTGAATTAGACTTGCATCACCTTTTACTACTTAGATCAGACTCCAAAGTGATTGTCAAACTTCATAGTTGAGGTTTCCTTGAAGTAATAGAAACAATCGTAAGACATAAATTACATTTGTAATTTGCATATTTAAACAATTTTGTTGCTCTTTCTTTTCAAGGATAGAGCAGATTCCCCAGCAGCCGCAGAGATACACATTTTTGGGAAGACCCTGACGGGCAAGACCATCACACTCGAGGTGGTGCCCAGTGACAGTATTGAGAATGTCAAAGCTAAAACCCAAGATAAAGAGGGCATCCCACTTAACCAGCAGCGTCAGGACTTTTGCCGGCAAACAGCTGGAGGATGGCCGCACTCTCTCAGACTAAAATATCCAGAAAGAGTCCACTCTGCACTTGGTGCTTCATCTGCACGAGGGGCGGCGCCATCAAGCCTTCCCTCCACCAGCTCACCCAGAAGTACAACTGCGACAAGATGATCTGCCACCAAGTGGTACGCTTGCCTGCATCCCCATGCTGTCAACTGCCGCAAGAAGTGTGGCCACACCAACAACCTACTCCCCAAGTAGAAGGTCAAATACGACCCCTCCACCACCTCCTCATCCCATAGGGCGGCTTCCTGCCCAAATCCCTTGGCCCTGGCGCCTCAATAAAGTTTCCCTTTCATTGACTGGAGCAGTAAAAAACAAACAAACAAACAATTTTGTTGATTGCCCTTTACACTTAAAATCCTAACTTCTTATGGTGACCTTTGAAAACTATATACCTAGACTCCTATTGATTTGTAGATCTGGACTCTTCCATCTTACTTCATGACCCTTTCTCACTACATTTATGCCACAGCAGTTTTCCCCCCATTTCATGAGCATATCGTTTCCCCTAAAATAAGACCTACTTCGAAAATAAGCCCCAGTTAAGATCATCAGCCAGACAGACGCATTTAGTATGTTATGACGGTGTTCCAGAAGAAGATGAAATGACTGTATTTGAATAAATGTAGATTGTTGTACATGAAAAAATAAGACATCCACTGAAAATATGTCCTAATGTGTCTTTTGGAGCAAAAATTAATATAAGACCCGGTCTTATTTTCGGGGAAACACTGTACCAATCTCTTTCCACTCTAGGGCCTTTTCACACATTTGGACATACCTGCAATGAAAAGGATCAATTTTCATGTAATTGATCCTTTATCAACATTTAGATCCCATCTCAAATGCTATTTCCTTAAAGAGGCATTCATTGACCGTTCTATTTAAACTGGCACCCCCTTCCCATTATTCTTTATATCAGTCCAGTTTGTTCACATATTGATGCAATTTATAATTACATTTTTGTCTGTATTTTGTTGTTTTTGTTTGTCTCTTCCTTATGAGCTTTATAAGGATAAGCATAATGTTTTACTCACCCTCGAATCTCTATCCCCCAGCACAACCAGTACATAGAAGGTATGCAATAAATATTTATTGAATAAATAAATACAAAAGTACTTATATGGCTGACTATGGTAATGTGATAAGAAAGTTTCTGCACATGAAAAAAAATTATAGAAAGAAGAAAGCCACAGAATAAGGCCTACTGTGAGCCCCATAACCCTCAAAAAGTATCAATTTACTGGAACATCCATTTACAACATGGATGTTACTGTTGCTAATACATTGTTGAAATTTTAGTATCAATTACCAAATGTCTACTATTCTTTACTCAGGAGGAAACAAGGAGCTATTGACCGCCTGAGATGATAAGAATTTAAAGTTTTTCTTTTTCTCCATTCACTATTTCACTGACTTTTAAAAAACAAAACACTTTCTTTAATGTAAGTATGACAAGATCTAAACAATAAAACAACAACATAAAAAGATGTACTTATAAATGGAAAGATTCTCTTGGAAAAGAATTTGAAGAAAAATAGTCCCCAAAATGGAGAGCCCCCAAATATCTGGCTTCAAATGCTTTTTGAAATAATTAGTTTAATGAATTATCCATGAAAATGTGGTTCCTAAATGAAAAGTTCAGTTTTATTGTTAAAATATCCCTTTCTTTGTAATATAAATTCCTCTCCCAGTAAATGAGATAATTTTAAGCAGGTGGGAAAAAAAATCTGTTTTTAGAAACCAGGATGTTGATGATCAGAGAAATTAATATGGTTCTGATGTCAATAGTGACATTTCAAGATTTCTTTTCTCTTAAAAAAATAAGATTTTTTTTTCTCTTAAAGGATTTCATAAATTGCTTTACGTGGGCTTCAGTTCTCATCTGTTGACAATAGTGTTCAGCTAGAGCAAGTGAACATGAGCTACCCATGGGGAATATCTTCATTAGTTTTAGCTATGCTTAAATATGCCAAGAGTTAGCAGTAGAAATAAAATCTTCCTCAGAATAGTCAGAGAATAGTATTAAATAGAGTCAAAGAAAAAAAGTCTTATTTACTTACAGAGAAATTTCAATGTTAATTTTCCAGTTTCTGATTTTCATTTGAGTTTTAAGCATAACTTTGAAGTGTGCCAACAAAAATACACACGTTGTAAAAGAGATACCATGCTGCATCTAGAATCCCTTATCTAAGCTCACATTTTTCCTATTGACATATAAAATAAAAAGGAGGAAACAATAAAATTCCAAATGAGCACTAACTTTTAAATAATCTTATCTTTTTCCTTTTTATATTGCTGTTACTCTAACAGTAACAAGGAAGCAAGTATTAGCCTCCTGGATCAAAAGAAATCAAGATAAACTTATTTAAATCAAGTACTAAGTTAAAATAAAATTAAGATTTTGTTTCCATTTTTAAATTATTGTTTCTAATGTTTTTCTAAGTGAGAGAACGGTCGTGCGGGGTGTCCGGTGGGGCGGCCTGAGGGGTCTCTGCTCCCACTCCCCACATAAGAACGCAGGACATGGTGAGGCCAAAAAGGAACACCCACGGAGCCATAGGTAGGGAAGTCATACCACTATGGTCTCACTGGAGGCTGGGTTTACACAACGTGCGACCTGCTGTCCGCTTTGCTGCCAACCGACCAACTCTCCTCGACTCTCCTTACTCTCCTTCAGTCTCCTCCTTCACTCTCCTCGGCTCCCCTCCGAAGCCGCAGCAGTTATATCAGTGACCAATGGCTTAATGGCTACAGCTAATGGCCAACCAGCCACAGCTAACGGCCATCCACTATCTGAGCCAGCACCTCTCCACATGAGGCCGAGAGCATGGAAACTGCTTTCTGGGGCTCTGTCCTCACAGAACTCAGTGCATTATCTCCAACCAGATGCTCAGGATTTCTTAACATAGTAAATCTACGGGGCAGAGAGTGGTTACTCTATAAATATCTGCCATTAATTAAGGAGTAGGGATGGAGATAGGGAAGATGAAAACATGCATTATTCTGATAAATGTAGATACATTTTTTGATGGCTGCATGGCATTTTTACCACCTAATTGATTTTTAATACCGCAAGAGTTTATAACAGAAACTGTTTAAGTCAATAATCATTGAGAAAAACTCCCAATCTGTAGGAGAGAGAGGACACTCCATTGCCTCTCCTGAATACCAAAAAGGAACATAACGGCACTTGTAGTCAATAACCCAACTGTGGGGTCAGAGCCCCAGAGAGCAGTTTCCAGGCTCTCAGCCTCACATAGAAAGGTGCTGGCTCAGGTCGTAAATGGTCATCAACTGTGATTGGATGGCCATCAGCTGTGGCTAGTTGGCCATCAGCTATAACAAGTGAGCCACTGGCCACTAATATAACTGCCATGGATACGCTAGCAGTATATGGGGGCTAGCAAGACGATGATGGCTGAGCTAACAAGAGCGGATTGCAGCTAGCAAGGAAGGTTGGTTGGCAGAGAAGTGGACGGCGGGTTGCAGATCGTGTGGCTCTTGCTTCCTGTGTCTCCAACCCAGCCACCCGTGAGATGACTCCCCTACCTATGACTCTATGGGTGTTCCTTTTTGGCCTCGCCATAGCCTGCGTTCTTATGCGGGGAGCAGGACCAGAGACCCCATATGCAACCCTGCATGACTCCCTGCATGACACTAGCTAACATTAAAAGTGTGAGTAGGAATTAACATGTTTCTAAATCCCAGGATAAAGATAAATTCAAGGTCACTTGCACTCAGACCCTAGACCATTGGAAAAATGAGAGAGACTGAAGGAGACTCAGGATCTATGTTTTCTACCCAAGAAACATGCATCCTGCAACAGACATGGTAGGAGATATCCTGAGTTTAACTTAGATATACTAACAGAAATCCCACGCCACAGGTTTCAGGTAAGAAGAGATCATGTGTAATTGGTTGTAAACATGTAAAAGAAGCTGAGTTAGTCTCTTCTAGGTGATTTTTGCCTGTATTGCTGGTTAAGAGAAAATAATAATTTAACACTTGATTCCAAATATGAGGAAAAAGAGTAAAGAAAGGAAGAGAGCAAACTGATAAAGCTTCCACATCCGAAGTCTGCTCTACAAAGAAACACACACAATGCATCTAAAGGTCCATTATCCTCCCTTTGTGAAAGAGGAAGACCACCAGGAAACCTACCAGGGATTTCCATCACTACTACAAGGGCAGGGATAAAAGAAGTCTGCAGAATGACTGTCCTTCATGATTGAGACAGAATTTCTTCAAAATAGTAAAATTAAATGATACTGAGTTATTCTCAGTAACTATGTTCTTCTGCTACTCTGAGGTCCAAGAAATAGTAACCAAAAGCCTTTACCGGGAATGAAAGAACAAGGTGGTTTTCCATCTAGCAAACTATATGGACAGTAGTGTTGATATTGGGTGTCTCTGAGAGAAAGCTAAGTATTTCTCCTTTCCCAAACAATCTGGTTCGTTCACTTGGGAATATAGGGACTCATGCTGGGTTTTGGGGTTGCCAAAAGAGGCCCAATGGGAAGAGCAACAAAGAAAAGCCTCCTACATTTTTCTTGCCATGTAAATCAGAAGGAGGGTAAATCTCCTAGATAGATGAAGATGGCCAATGAGCAGGATGGCAGGGTTTGTGGTTGACTAAATTAAGGGGTCCTAGCTATGTTTTGCTCATGGTTTCTGACACCTATAATGCTTAAGTTTCACTGATTTGCTCGCTGAGCTACCTAGAATATCATCAGTGCAATGCTTCAAAGTGAGGAAATAACTGAAAATAATGGGGGCAAGCTGCCATGGACTTAAGGTAGAGCTGAACGATAATAACATGGGCTCTGGAGCCAGACACACCTGAGTTTGGATCTCATTGCTACTTACTAGTTGTATGACCAAGTCAGGTCATTTAAATCCTCCCAGCCTCTGTGTCAAATGTGTATGGTAAAGTATTCCACCATAGGGTAATTTTGAGAAGGAAATAAATCACTTAAAGTCTTTTAGCATAGTATCTACTGGATAACAAGTGGTTGTAACCATTATTAGTAGTATGGTTACATTCCTCAATAACCACTTCATTAGAAGACTGTATTTCCTTAGTTTGATTTCTTTTTTTAATTTATTGGGATGACAATTGTTAGTAAAGTTACATAGATTTCAGGTGTACAATTCTGTAATACATCATCTATAAATCCCATTGTGTGTTCACCACCCAGAGTCAATTCTCCTTCCATCACCATATATTTGATCCCCTTTACCCTCATCTCCCACCCCCACCCCCCTTACCCTCTGGTAACCACTAGACTATTGTCTGTGTCCATGTTTGATTTCAAAAGGCTGATTTTAGTTCATTGAAATTATTTGATGTCAGAGTCACAGCGGGTATTAATTCTAAGAAAGATCATTTTACTTTTTATTCCCATCCCATCCCTCCCCTTTAGCAACCATCAGCTTGTTTTCTATATCTAGGGGTCTGTTTCTGTTTTGTTTTGTTCATACATTTATTTATTTTTTTTAGATTCCACATATAAGTGAGAACATATGGTATTTGTCTTTCTCTGTCTGACTTATTTCATTCAGCATAATACCCTCTAGGTCCATCCATGTTATAACAAATGCCAAGATTTCATTCTTTTATATTACGGCATAATATTCCATTGTATATACACATATGAGGTATGACAAGTTTGCGACACTCTTACAACGATATTGCTATCCATTTTTGATATCAAAGGGATCATTCATTATGAATTTGTACCAACTGGACAAACAGTTAACTAAGTTTACTATCTGGAAGTGCTGAAAAGGCTGCATAAAAAAGTTAAATGAAAACGACCTGTACTTTTTGAAAATTCATGGCTTTTGCATCACAACAATGTACCTGTTCACATGGCACTGTCTGTGAGGCAGTTTTTAGCCAGTAAACAAATAACTGTATTGGAACACCCTCCCTACTCTCCTGATCTACCACCCAATGACTGTTTTCTTTATCCAAAGATAAAGGAAATATTGAGAGGAAGACATTTTGATGGCATTCAGGGTATCAAGAGTAATACAATGACAGCTCTGATGGCCACTCCAGAAAAAGAGTTCCAAAATTGCTTTGGGTGGACTAGGCACTGGCGTCAGTGCATAGCTTCCCAAGGGGAGGACTTTGAAGGTGACTGTAGTGATATTCAGCAAGGAGGTAGGTAGCACTTTTTCTAGGATGAGTTCACGAACTTAATTGTCAGTCCTCGTATATATACACCACATCTTCTTTGTCCATTCATCTATTAGGTTCACCTATTAGGTCCATTCATCTAGGTTGTTTCCAAATCTTGGCTATTACTAGTAATGCACCAATGAACATAGGGGTGCATATATCTATTCAAAATAGTGTTTTTGTTTTCTTTCGATAAATACCCAGAAGTGGAATTACTGAATCCTATGGCAGCTCTATTTTTAATTTTTTGAGGAATCTCCATACTGTTTTATGTAGTAGCTACACTACAGCCCCACCAAGAATGTACAAGACATTCTGACAGGTGTGAGGTGGTATCTCATTGTGCTTTAATTTGCATTTCCCTGATGATTAGTGATGTTGAGCATTTTTTCTTGTGCCTGTTGGCCATCTGGATGTCCTTTTGGAAAAAAATGTCTATTCAGGTCCTCTGCCCATTTTTTCATTGGATTATTTAATTTTGGGGGGTTGTTAATTTAGATGAGTTCTTCATACATTTTGGATGTTAAACCTTTATCAGATGTATCATTTGAGAATATCTTCTACCATTCAGTAGGTTGTCTTTTCGTTTAGTTGATTGGTTAAAAATGACCATTTTAAATTACTAAAGTCTACATAACATTTGAAAATTTTGATTTATTACTTCCATGTACTTAGGAGCCACATTTTACTTACATCAAAGAACTTTTCAGATTCTATGTTCACCTTCTTTGAACAGATATCATTAACTTCAAATTATCAACATCCATTTGTATTTTGTAAGGATATATGTTAAAGTCACCAATTATTTTTTCTCAAATATGTTAACTGTTCTTGATTAAACTTAAGATGTAGCAAGTCCTTTTTTTTTTTTTTTTAAATAAGTAGCCCAGTCATAAGTCCTACAGTTTTCAGTGGGGTAAAACTCACAAATGTGGAATCATTAGAGCCAAAATTAGTAAATTTCATCCATTATCACATTTCTAGTTAATAAAATTTTAAGATACATGAGAATAAACTGGTAATTTTGTAGCTCAGTCTTGCCACATCTTAGGAGCCAGTGGTATTTCAATTTTAATCAGCCAGCGGTAAAGATATTCTTAATTCTATTATTTTTTAGAACATATTCATCTGTCTATTAAGCATGGTTTATGAGTGAATAAAGCTGTTTTATAGATCATTCACCAATTTTATTCTAATTTAGTGAGTGCTTTTTTTAAAAGATTTAATGACTTAAGGAATTCTAAAAAGACAATGGAGCATATGGCATCATATTAGTTATGGCGTATATATTCAGATGTGTTGTTTCTGCCATTACACATATATATTAGAAATATCAATGAATAGCTAATATTAAATTAAAGTCAACAAATATTTGTAAATTCTTACATGCAGTCAGAACCACGGGGCACATAAAATCATATTGGGAGACAAGGCATACTCATGTGAAGAAAGTAGTGGGAAAAAAAATAACAGCCTATGCTTAAGCATTTTAAACATATTGAGCAATGCTGAAAACAAGACAATAGACCCCCCAAAAAAGTTGCTTATACTAAGTTCCACATCACCAAACCAAGACAACTTAATTATAGTTTCTGGCTCTCCCCAAAATGGAATCTTAAACCAGTCAACCAGGAATCACCTGATCAGCACTAGTTAATCTGTCTCATAGACCCCTGTCATCCCCTAAAGGAAGGTAACCTTGTAATAAACTACCCACCTTTTTGCCCAGCACAGCTTCCTTTTTCTCATTCCCTTTTGCCTATAAAAGTCCTTAATTTTCCATAGCTCTTTGGAGCTCCTTTCTGTCTGCTAGATTGGATGCTACCCAACTCACAAATGCTTGAATATAAAGCTAATAAGATCCTTTAAATTCACTCAGTTGAATTTTATTTTTTAATAGTAGGCAACATCCAGTGTGAATTCCTGCACATTTTGATTTGTTCCTAAGATTCTACACCCCAATTCTATTGTGTGTGTGTGTTTCCCCCACACCATGCATTTGTCCAAAACCAGATGGGTGTTCTACAAGTCAACTGAATTCTGAGACTATCTACCTGAAGATAGCTTCAGATCCCGCAAGTTAAGGGCTCAGTCCTACAAGGCTGCCCCCACCCACCCCTTCAGAAGCCAATGACAGTCCAGGTTGTCATCTGTGCTTTTGACTCATCAGCTATAGATCGATCGGAGGTTCCTACATCCCCTCCTCAGGTTAGATTAATTTGCTAGAGCTACTCACAGAACTCAGAGAAATATTTTACCTACTAGATTACCCATTCATTACAAGGAATATAACTCAGGAACAGCCAGATAAAAGAGATGCATAGAGCAAGCATGGTGAAGGTTCTCAGAGCTTCTATGCTCTCTCTGAGCATGCCACTCTTCCAGAATCTCCATGTGTTCACCAACCCAGAGCTCTCCAAAGCCATCCTTTTGGGGGTTTTATGGAGGCTTCATGTCATAGGCATGATTGATTAAATCACTAGCCATTGGTTATTGACTGGATCTCCAATTCTCTGAGGTCAGAAGGTAGGACTGAAAGTTCCAGCCATCCAATCACATGGTTGGCTCCACTGGCAACCAGCCCCATCCTTTGTTGCTTTCCAAATGTCACCTCATTAATGTAACAAAAGACACCTTAATTGCTCTCATTGCTGAGAAAATGTCCAGAGTTTTAGGAGCTCTATGCCATAAAGGGATCAAAGACCAAATATATACCTCTTATATTACAGTCTCCTCTGTTTTTCTGCAATAATACAGAAAAAGACTTTGATAAAGCATTTTTTATTAGAACTATTACTTTTCAATTCTCCCAATAATTTAAAAAGTTGAAGTGAAATATAGTAAAAGTGAAACTGCATTTACGTTTAGTGGATATACTAACCTGGAATTGGCCCCTCTCTATCCTGGACAAATTATTTACCAACTCTGAGTCTAGCAGGCCTGCAATGTCTATTAACTTAATAGATATTACAGAAAATGTTTTGAAACCGAGGGAACATGATTATGGGGAAGGAAGCTGAAAGCATTATTGCTGCCACTAAGAGATAAATATAGGAACCACTTCACAGATACTGGAAATTGATAAAAGGAGAGCAACTGTTATCCCTTTGCTTTCATCTCTGTAAATTAAAATCAATTTTCTGTGTGTCCAGTAGGCCAGAGATAAGTCACTAAAATTTCAAAATAGGAAAGAATTTTTAGAGTTTAGTCATTTAAGACAAGCCAGGCTATTCCAGATAAAATGTGACCCATTTTAAAGACTGTTAGAGAAGGTAATTTCAAACATCTTTCAATAACTCATTTCTGTGTCAAATTGTTAAAAATAAAGGATATAGTTCTATTTTTAAAGACACCTTATCTTTTCTACATTGCAAATAAAACTAATCTTCTACTACCAACAAGAAATCCTAAAAATAACAGGAGTAACAAATAATAGCTGCCAGTTTTTAAGAATCTAATTGTGTGTATTCACCTTATATTAATTATATCTAGCAGACAAAACCCTGTAAAAAAATAATAAGTATTATTATCTCATTTTACAAGTGATGAAACTGAGGTTCAGAAAACTATTTGTCCAAACGGTGAATGTGTAGACAAACAAAAATATGAACATAGTAATTGATGTGGAATGTTTTGCTTTCCACCCCCCTCTATTCCATGATGTTTAGAAAAGTTTTCTCCTATCTTTTCTCAGAAATCCTTTGTTGAAGCTGTTAGGAGTAAAACCAGATCTCCGACTAAGCACAATTAATACCAAAGTATGTGATGCTTAATTTTTTTTCTTTCAAATTACAGGTGTAGAGACAGGCTTTATTAAGAGAGGCAGGTAGAGAAGCAGCACAGAAAGAGCCAGCTACTGAAAAGTGGAAAAAAAAAAAAGGAAAAAAACCTTCAAGAGTATGCAGTTAAGGTACCTGTTTTGTAAGTGCCCTGTATCTCCCAAGACTTACCTTATCTCCTCCCATGCATAACTGTGTGTGTAAGTACAGCCTAAGTATACTAAGTAGCAACTTGATTTGGGAAAAAAGCTAGATTCAAAGTCTGTCAATTATGTTTGCAAACTTGCCACAGGGGCTTACATTGGCAGCATTGTACAAACACCTCAGTAAGTTTTCATAACCTTGGTATATCAGTGTCTCACACCTGTGTTCATGTTGACATGTGGTGATGTCTTAATGAGTGGCATTCATTATTGTTGTTGCGTGTTTTTATGTGCCGTCGCAAGAATGTCTGAGCTTGAATTAGAGCAATGAACAAACAATAAGTGTCTTGTTAAACTTGGCAAGACTGGAAGTGAAATCAGGGATATGTTAGTCCAAGTTTATGGGGATAATGCCATGAAGAAAATAGCAGTATACACATGGATTAAGTGTTTTTCTGATGGGAGAGAACGTGTCACTGATGAAATGAGGTCAGGTTGGCCAGTAACGAACTGGCAAAAACATCGCAAGAATTCATTGAATCGTGTGTCAAAATTGTTGGCTAACTGTCACAAGCATAGCAGACCAACACCGATAGAGAAACAATTAGGAAAATCTTAACTGAAAATCTTGGCATGAGAAAGATGTGTGCAAAAATGGTCCCAAAGGAGCTCACCGATGAAAAAAAGCAAAGGAGACTTGAAGTTTGCCACGACCTTTTGGAGAAGCAAGATGATTGATGTTTTGGGCCATCACTGGTAATGAAACATGGGTGTACCAACACGACCTTGAAACAAAGCATCAAAGTGCCCAATGAAAGTTGGCCAATTCTCAACGATCAAAAAAAGTTTTGTCAGTCCAAATCCAGAGTCAAAACGATGTTGCTAACCTTTTCTGATATCAGAGGGGTTATTCATTATGAATTTATACCAACTGGACAAACAGTTAACTAAGTTTACTATTTGGATGTGCTGAAAAGGCTGCATGAAAAAGTTAGATGAAAACGATCTGAACTTTTTGCCAACAATTTATGGCTCTTGTATCACGACAATGCACCATCTCACATGGCACTGTCTGGGAGGAAGTTTTTAGCCAGCAAACAAATAACTGTATTGGAACACCCTTCCTACTCATCTGATATGGACCCCAGTTACTTCTTTCTTTACCCAAAGGTAAAGGAAATATTGAAAGGAAGACATTTTGATGACATTCAGGACATCAACGGTAATATGATGACAGCTCTGATGGCCATTCCAGAAAAAGAGTTCCAAAATTGCTTTGAAGGGTGGAATAGGTGCTGGTGTCAGTGCATAGCTTCCCAAGGAAAGTACTTTGAAGGTGACCATAGTGATATTCAGCAATGAGGTATGTAGCATCTTTTCTAGGATGAGTTCGCAAAGGTAATTGACAGACCTATGTGGACTCTCAGAATTGCCCTGAGAACATTACATCATTACAAAACCCATGACTATGTAAAGGTACTGGGATGCCCACAAATTGAAGAACTGCCCCATACACACAGGCAGCCAAGAAAGATGCAGGTGTGAGGTTTAGGACTAGAGTAGACCATCAAAGATTTTGACAAGATATTAATAGTAGACATCAAAATTACAACTAAACTACAGAACCACCATCATTGAGAATTACGTGAAGTCTAGCTGAACCAAAGCCCTACAACTAAGGACATAGAAAAGAAGCCACGTTGAGACTGCTAGGAGGGGCAGAGACACAGAATGGGCTGGTCCCACACCCTTGTGTGACTATTAAAAATTGTGAGGGATATCTCATCTGCAGAGGTCCCCCGCCAGAGAAGCAAGTAGTTCCAGCCCCACACCAGACTCCCCAGCCTAAGGTTCCAGTGCCACGAAGAGAAGTCCCATAACTTCTGGTTGTGAAAACCAGTGGAGATGGTGGCTGAGTGAGACAAGAGCAGCTGAACTCCCAGGCGCTCCTCTTAAAGGGCCACACACAGACTTACTGGCTGACCATCTCACTCACTCTGAGTTCCAGAGCTTGGACAGCAACTTGAAAAGTGTCAGGCATATGTGGAGAGGAACTGAATTGTCTGGTCTCAGGGAGAGGGCTGGAGGAGCAGGTGAAAGTCGTTTTTTTGTTGAGTCCTCCCCCTTTTCAGTTTGCAGACAACTGCCATATCTGAGTCTCCATTAACCTGGCTAATATCTATGATTTGCCCCAACCCCATGATTCTCTGAGACCCTGCCCCACATAACATGAGGGCCTACCCAAGCCACTTCCAGTGGCTATTCCTTACAAACAACCTGTGTTGGCTCACACTGTGAACTTTCCTAAAATCTCTCAAAGGTTCACAAAACCCAAACAAGCAGCATCTGGCTTCAGCATGTCCCATATCTTCAGCTGAGCAGCCCTAAGCCCGGTACAAGTGGCAGCCAGCCTGGGTTTTTGAAGCCATCCAAGCCCAGGGCAGGCATCAGTCGTCTGCAGGTTGCTTTGTGATTCATGCCAGGCGGCGCTGGGCAGAACACAGTTTGCAGCTGAACTTGGCCTGTAGTGGGTCCCTTCCCAGGAGGCCACAGGACTGGCACACCACCGATGGCAACCTTTGGACCACGCCAGAGCATCATTTGGCTGCCACCAAGGAAAATCCACCCAAAGAGCAGACTGGGCAGGACCCAGAGCCCTAGTAAAAGGAAGCCTGCTCTGTAGGGTCAGCCCCTGTACCACTGTACCAGTTCTTCCACTGTAGTCATGGCCAGTCCTCAAAACAAATAAGCCTGAGGGTCAATCCCTCCAACTGATGGATAAACAGCAACCAAGGCCCAACTACAACAGGAAGGCACACACAACCCACAAAAGGGACACACCTGGAGTACCCAGCTGAGGTGACCAGGAAGACTGTGGCACTGGGCCGCACAGGACAAATACACAAGGCCACTCTACTAAACCCAGGAGGTATAGCAGCCCTACAAAACACATAGAAATAAAAGCAGGGAGGCAGCCAAAATGGGGAGACAAAAACATATGTCCCAAACGAAAGAACAGAACACAGCTCCAGAAAAAGAAATAAGCAAAATGAAGGAAAGCAATCAACCAGATGCAGAGTTCAAAACAATGGTTATAAGAATGCACAATGACCTCAGGGAAAAGTACAACAATGAGATAGGAAACATAAAAATGAAGCTAGAAAACATAAAAAAGAACCAGTCAGAAATAAAGAATACAATAACTGAAATAAAAAATACATTAGAAGGAATCAACAAATTTGATAAAGCTGAATTCAAATCAGTGATTTAGAAGATAAGGTAGCAGAAAACACCCAATCAGAACAGCAAAAAGAAAAAGGAATCCAAAAAAATGAGTACAGTTTAAGGGGCCTCTGGGACAACACCAAGTATACCAACATTTACATCATTGGGGTACCAGTAGGAAAAGAGAGAGAGCAAGGAACTGAAAACCTATTTGAATAAATAATGACAGAAAACTTCCCTATCCTGGGGGAGAAAATAGATATAATAGCTCAGCAAATGCAAAGAGTTCCAAACAGAATGAACCCAAAGAACCCAAGACACATCATAATTAAAATGCCAAAGGTTAAAGACAAAGAGAAAATCTTAGAAGCTGCAATAGAAAAGCAGTTACCTACAAGGGAACTCCCATAACACTGTCAGCTAATTTCTCAACAAAATCATTGCAGGCATAGGGGATTTGCATGAAATATTCAAAGTGATAAAAAACAAGGACACACAACCAAGATTACTCTACCCAGCAAAGCAATTTATTTAGATTCAAAGGAGAGATAGAGAACTTCCCAAACAAGAAAAACCTAAAGGAATTCATCACCACCAAACAAGCATTATCAGGAAACTTAGAGGGACTTAAGACAAAAACAAAATAACAATAAAAAATATGAATTAAATAGCAATAGCCACATATCTATGGACAATTACTTTAAATGTTCCAATCCAAAGATAAGATTGTTGAATGGATAAGAAAACAAAATCCCTACAAGAGACTCACTTTAGATCTAAAGACACAGGTACTCTGAACGTTAATGGGATAGAAAAAAGATATTACATGAAAATGGAAATAAACAACAACAAAAACAGCTGGCGTAGCAATACTTATGCCACACAATAGACTTTAAAACAAAGACTATAACAAGAGACAAAGAAAGACCCAATAATCTCACTTCTGGGTATTTATCTGAAGAAACCCAAAATGCTACTTCAAGGAGAGGTGTACATCCATATGTTCATTGAAACATTGGCCACGATGTGACAGCAGCCTGGGTTTCTGTCAATAGATGAATGGATAAAGAGTAGGTGGTACATATATAGAGTGGAATATTGCTTGGCTATGAAAGGGAGTGGGATCTTGTCATCTGTGGTGGCATGGATGGATCTGGACGGTATTGTGCTGAGTGGAGTATCAGACAGAGAAAGACAGATGCAGTGTGAGTTCACTTATATGAACTTAAATGAACAAACAAACGAAACAGAAACAGACTCGTAGATTCAGAGAACATTTTGATGGTTGGTAGACAGGAAGGGGTTGGAGTGGGTGAAAAGGGGGGGAAGGGATTAAGAAGTACAAATTGGTAGTTACAACATAGTCATGGGGAATGTAAAGTAAAGCATAGAAAATATAGTCAGTAATATGGTAATATCTGTCGATGGTGTCATAACATACTAGACTAGTCAGGGGATAACTTCTTATATTGTATAAATGTCTAACCACTATGCTGTACACCTGAAAGTAATACAAAATAATACTGAATGTCAAAATAAATGAATAAAAGTTTTAAAATATATATGTTAATAAGTGGCTGAGCAGGTTGATTTTAGCTAGAGACAAGCTGACCTGGATTATTCTGTAAAAACATTCAAGTTTTGTCCTATGTGTTCCATAAAGGACAATTCTCCTGCTGTTGTTCTGAGCAGAGAAAGAAAATACAGGCAGCACTTTCTAACCTGCTGCTATGGCATCTGCTAGTGGCGGATGATGACCGGCAGTGCTTTTGAGAAGGCTGGGCCAGAGAGGCTCTGGTCTATAATAGATCAATAGAGGTAAGTAGTCAGGTTGGCTCTTCCTGCATCTATGCGTACTTTCATGCGAGCTGCTTCATGTAGGATGAGCAGAAGCTGTTTGAGGTTATGAATACTGAAAGACTCCCGGTTGAACTGAATCTCCAGGCTCACACACTCTGCTTTACAGCAGTGGTTTTTAAATTTAAGCATGCATAAGAAGCGCCTGGATGGTTTGCTAATGCACAGATTTCTGGGCCCACTCCCAGAGTTTCTGATTCCATCAGTCTGGGGTGGAGCATGAAAATTTGCATTTTTGACAAGTCCCAATGTGTCCTTATCCTTCTGGTGAGAGAAAAACAATTTTAACAACTATTGCTTTAGAATAATAAACTTCAAAGTTTTGGAGATTTCCTTATCCCCCACACCTCACTCTACCTCTGTCTCCCAAAGTTTGCCACTGTGAAAGCCCTCGATGTCCTCTCTTCTATCATCTATCACACGCTAACTCATCTTGGGTATTTACAACGGCAAAATCTTCTCAGTTATTTTGAAGTCTAGACATTATCAGGATAACTAGAATAATATCAGGTTCAGTAAATCATGTTAAAAGCAGGAAATCAAGTTATATACTGTGGGGACAGAACCCCAGAAAGCAGTTTCCAGGCTCTCGGCCTCCCATAGAAAGGTGCTGGCTCAGGTAGTAAATGGCCATCAACTGTGATTGGATGGCCATCAGCTGTGGCTAGTTGGCCGTCAACTGTAACCAGTGAGGCACTGGCCACTAATATAACTGCCGCGGCTACGCGAGCAGAAAAAATGGGGGCTAGTAAGAGCGGATTGCAGAGAGGCGGATGCCGCCAGCGAGAATATAGTAGTATGACTCCTCTACCTATGGCTCTGTGGGTGTTCCTTTTTGGCCTCACCATGTCCTACGTTCTTATGTGGGGAACGGGACCAGAGACCTCACAGGCCGCCCTGCATGACACATGGCATAGTCAGCAGGTGCTGGCCAAAGCTTTCCGAAGGGCAGTGGAGCAGTTTGTGCGTGTGAACACTCAGTCTCAGGAAGACCAGGAGGAGCAGCTGCTGGAGAGCTGGACCCCCGTGGAGGGGTGGGAAGACATGGACGGTTCTCCAACCAGCAGAAGCCAGAGAAAGCGAAGGTCGTTGCAGCCCTGTGCGCTGGGAAGTTCTTGCTGAGGCAGCCCAGATGCAGGACTTGTAGTCCTAGGAGGAAATGCTTGTTGAGTCCTCCGTGGGAGATGAGGGTGAGGTCAGAGTCATCCCTCACCCCCATGACAGCCCTGGTGAATGAATATTGTGGGGACAAAACCCCAAAAAACAGTTTCCAGGCTCTCGGCCTCACATAGAAAGGTGCTGGCTCGGGTAGTAAATGGCCATCAACTGTGATCAGATGCCAGCAGCTGTGGCTAGTTGGCCGTCAGCTGTAACCCGTAAGCCATTGGCCACTAATATAACGGCTGTGGCTACGCTAGCAGGAATGGAATGGGGGCTAGCAAGAAGATGGTGGCTGGCAAGCGCGGACTGCTGTTAGGCAGATTATGTAGATCCTGCTTCCTGTGTCTTCAGCCCAGCCGCCAGCGAGAATATATTGGTTTGACTCCCCTACTTATGGCTCCATGGGTGTTCCTTTTTGGCCTTACCGTGTCCTGCGTTCTTGGGCGGGGAGCGGGAGCAGAGACCCTGCACGACAAATATGGACTATGGGGAATTGCCTTCCATCCCTAATTTAATGGTCGTGCAGGGTCTCAGCTCCCACTCCCCGCCCAAGAACACAGGACATGGTAAGGCCAAAAAGGAACACCCATGGAGCCATAGATAGGGGAGTCAAACCAATATATTCTCTCTGGCGGCTGGGCTGGAGACACAGGAAGCAGGATCTACATAATCTGCCTAACAGCAGTCCGCGCTTGCCAGCCACCATCTTTTTGCTAGCCCCCATTCCCTTCTGCTAGCGAAGCCACAGCCGTTATATTAGTGGCCAATGGCCTACGGGTTACAGCTGACGGCCAACTAGCCACAGCTGCTGGCCATCTGATCACAGTTGATGGCCATTTACTACCCGAGCCAGCACCTTTCTATGTGAGGCCGAGAGCCTGGAAACTACTTTTTGGGGCTTTGTCCCCACAAATGGACCACTTGACTATTTGGGAACATACCACCATCTAGTGGAGCGGATGTTTTCTTTTGTGTCTTGACCGACTGCCATCGTGAATATGTAAGCACCTTGACTGTGAGCTGCTGTTGTTCTAGCATGGTACACTGAGAGGTACAGAGAGAGTGGCAGTGCCCTGAGAGCCCTTGCTGAGCACAGGAAGTCTGGCTGAGCCCAGACAGAGTGGCAGTGTCCTGAGAGCCCTTGCTGAGCCCGGGAAGTCTGGCTGAGCCCAGAGAGAGTGGCGGTGCCCTGAGAACCCTGGCTGAGTCCAGGAAGTCTGGCTGTGCCCAGAAGTACTGGTGGTGCCCTGAGAAACCCCGGCTGTGCTCAGAGAGCCTGGCTGTGTCCAGGATATTGCATTCACCTCCAGGCTCCTCGCACAGGGACCCTCGCGGAAGACACTTGTCCTGTAGATTGTGAGGCGAGACCCTGTAGGGGTGGAGTGTGGGGACAGAACCCCAGAAAGCAGTTTCCAGGCTCTCGGCCTCACATAGAAAGGTGCTGGCTCAGGTAGTAAATGGCCATCAACTGTGACTGGATGGCCATCAGCTGTGGCTAGTTGGCCGTCAGCTGTGACCAGTGAGCCATTGGCCACTAATATAACTGCCACAGCTACGCTAGCAGAAAAAATGGGGGCTAGCAAGAGCGGATTGCAGACAGGTGGATGCCGCCAGCGAGAATATAGTAGTGTGACTCCCCTACCTATGGCTCCATGGGTGTTCCTTTTTGGCCTGACCATGTCCTACATTCTTATGTGGGGAGCGGGACCAGAGACCTCGCAGGCCGCCCTGCATGACATATACTGTTACTGACTTCCGTGGAAGTATTCCCAAATGGTCAATGGTTGGTATAAAAGAAAAGTTTCAATCATTTATATCAGCTGTATGTTGAGCAAAACCCATGCCTATTACAGTTGGCAATAGAAAACTCCTCTGCCAAAATGGTTAATGTAATTTCTCAGTTAACATTCAAAGGCCCTGGTTGAAAAAAAGGTGTGAAAGAAGTTTGAAATCCTGAACCTCATCTTTGCATTTTTTAAATTACTTTATTTTTTGCAGAAATAATGCTTCTTATCCTGGATAAAGCAAAAAAGCCACAACCTCTGGTAAAAAGTACCAATCACTATAGTAGCCATGATAGTCTCTTTTCTCCTTAGTTCTCCTTGTATAAAATTTAGAAGAATTACACTTACTGATTTATCAGACACAGAATTTACCTCAGACATACCACGAGTTCAGTTCCAGACCACCATAATAAAGTGAGTATCGCTGTAAAGGGAGTGATAATCTTTTTGCTGGTGGAGTGCCTTGCCTTCAATTTGTAAAAACGTTAACACCTGTGGAGTGCAATAAAGTGAAGTGCAATAAAATGAGGTATGTCTGTAAGTGACTGAGAAACGTGATACAAAATTATTAATGTGCATCAGTAGCACCCGGAGGTCATATTCAAACAGCAAAATCCCAAAACTACACCAGTGAAAGGGCCTAGCAATTTTGTATTTTAACAAGCACCCAGGTGATTTTCAGCCTCACTCTGAGGAGCAGACAAGGGAAAACAATGTACCCAGGACTTCTTGAAAGAAAGGAACGATAGACTTACACAGCCCAATAGCAGTAGCTATTGACTAAAGCTTTTAGAGAACAGTGAGTTTTTTTGTCCCATGTACCGTGTTTCCCTGAAAATAAAGCCTAGCCGGACCATCAGCTCTAATGCATCTTTTGGAGCAAAAATTAATATAAGACCTGGTCTTGTTTTACTATAAGACCTGGTCTTTAATATTGTGGGGACAGAGCCCCAGAGTGCAGTTTCCAGGATCTCTCCCTCACATGGAAAGGTGCTCACTCGGGTAGTAAACGGCCATCAACTGTGATTGGATGGCCATCAGCTGTGGCTAGTTGGCCGTCAGCTGTAACCAGTGAGCCATTGGCCACTGATATAACTGCTATGGCTCCGCTAGCAGAAAATGGGGGCTAGCAAGAAGATGGTGGCTGGCAAGCACGGATTGCAGTTAGGCGGAGTGCGGGTTGCAGATTGCAGAGAAGTGGACAGCAGGTTGCAGACAGTGTGGCTCCTGCTTCCTGTGTCTCCAACCCATCCGCCAGCGAGAGTATAGTGGTATGACTCCCCTATCTATGGCTCCGTGGGTGTTCCTTTTTGGCCTCACCATGTCCTGTGTTCTTATGTGGGGAGCGGGAGCTGAGACCCAGCCTGACATCCTGCATGACAAATATAATAATATAATGTAATGTAATGTAATGTAATATAATATAATATATAATACCGGTCTTACATTAATTTTTGCTGCAAAAGATGCATTACAGCTGATTGTTCAGCTAGGTCTTAGTTTTGGGAACACATGGTAGCAATAGATGAGGGACAATAACTTCGTTTTATCTAGCTGTGATAACAGACACAAAGTTTATATTCCTCTAGGACACAAAGATATACGAGAGATCATAGTTGAACTCACAGCTATATTATTATAGTGTTTTACTAAATCCACTAAATTTGAGTAAATTGATTTTACATTGATTATTTTCACATAGGTTAATCAGAAATAGATATTTCCATTTATATTTTTAATATTAGGAACTAAAATCATAATAACCCCATATATTAAAACAGTCATTTTCAAAATAACAAATGACATTTATCACATTTGCTTTCCAAGAAAACTATGGAGGCAAGAAGAGCAAGCATGGTTAATTCTATTTTACAAATGACAAAGATTCAGTTGTATTAAACTGACATTTCCAAGGTCGCATGGCCCATGAATATCAGAATCAGATCTCAAAGCCAAGTTTTCTGACATTGACTTTACCACCGTAGAGTATTGCTTTGTTATTATTTAAAAAGCACAAAACTGATAAAATTATTCTGTTAAAGGATTAATCTGTCTAAAACAAATAACAGTAATTATAATTATTTTCAATTTATACTTGCCTAGGAAGGTTTATCCTGAAATACCTGAAGCCCTTTTGTATGTATGCCTGTCAGGTAGGTCTTTCACATGTAAATTATATTCACTTTTTATTTACTCCTACTCACATTTTCTATGTAATAATTCTGTTATAAATAGGTTTTCCATAGTCAAAATTTCACAAGCATCATTAGAGAAAGGAAAAACAAGAAAGTCAAAAGGACTGTTGAATCCCTTAATGAAATCTGTAACAAATAGCAAATGGGGTCTGGTGTGTTGTTCTCACCACAACTCCCATTAAAATCTCTTTCTCATTCATTCATTCTCATTCATTCTCTCTCTCTCTCTCTCTCTCTCTCTCTCTCTCTCTCTCTCTCTCTCTCTCTCTCTCTCTCTGACTCTCTCTCTCTCCCCCCCCCTTCTCCTCCTCCTCACTCCCTCCCTTTCTTGCTCTATCCTCCCCTCACCACAAAGTAATTATTTGGAAAGCTTACAGATCAAAGTTTACAGATTGTGTGGATGTATAGATGATCTTATCTCCAACAAAACTACATACTTTGAAATCCTCACTTAATATCATATTGCAAAAGGTAATGGCTCAATACATTAGTTATGGCAGAACTTGGCCCTAGGTCGTATCAGATTTAAAGGAATCCATACTATTTATTTTTCTCTTTTTTTTCTTAAGAATATGGCAAACTAAAGACTTATTTCCTAAAGAAATTAACATTAGGTACCCTTAGTCTTGATTTGGAAATGTCAGCATGTTTTTAAGTTGATACCTTATAACTTACTTTTTAATTATAAACCCTATTGCTGTTTAAAAGTCTCCATTATAATGCATGAGTAGTCGGTCACTAACGTGCATTAAGAGCATATGTTTACTTGGCCTATAAACGAATTACTTAAGTTCAGTCAAAACAGACATTTTTCTACGATCAACTACAATATACCTGGAACATACAGGGTGAATTTTTAAAATTCAGAGAATATGATGTAATTTGACCAAGATAATAACTCTAATTATTAAATTATTTCCATCTTTCAAACTCAGTATTATAATGATGTTGGTAAAAACATGAATAAAGACCGTAACCAAGATAAGAATCGGGAGGGCCTGTAGGAGGAGCTCTCATGCCCTACATCAATCTCCTAGACCTACAAAAAGAACTCTGTTTATAACAGCCCTCCTAACTTCCTCTTCCCCTCAATAAAATAATTTTCTCTCCTTTGTTCTAACAAATTTGCATGTGGCTCACCATGGTTGCACATTTAGGATTTCACTCATCTCCCCCCACCCCAAACCATTTTGTTTGTTTTCTTGTTTATCTTTGAGAAATACCAAACTTTTTGTTTACAGTCAACATGTTTAATGCTGTCTGTGTTGTCAAAGAAAAGAAAGAAAAAAAACACGATGTCTTTGGCAGAAAATTCTCCTTAAGAAAACAATTTTTTAAATGATAGGTAATATTTCATCATGCATACTTTAAGATATAAAAATTCTGATGATAAACTTTCCCCTGATTAAGTCGATATTTGTGCCAAATTCTAATTTAAGAAATGTTTCAATTATGCAAATTGATGTTTTGTTACGTTTAAAAATAAGGAACCTTGTTTTCATATTCATACAAATTTGTGAAAATGTACTGAAAAAGCTGAGACTGTCTCTTGGAATGGAACTAGCCAGTCTTCCCTCTCTCCCTCCTTCCTTCCTTACTCTCTTTCTTTTTTCTTGCTGAAGTCTAGTTGAGAGTCCATGGATTATTTGCAGGATAGATTTTATATTCTAGGGGAAATTTTTGTGTCTTGCTCTTTTCTTTCTCTCCCTCCCTTATGCAGCCTATTTTTCCCACTTGCTCAATCCTGGCTGCTTTGCCCCACTCTACCCAGTCAGTCATCAACCTTTGTGTCCCAAGCTCAGCCAAAACTCCCCCTCTGCTAAAAGCTCTCAGAGTAAGGGCCTGTAGAGATCCCAAAGATGGCCAATGTTGGATAAGGGAGGCGTTATGCCAAACACCGAAGTCAGGATTCTAGAGGGAAGAAAGAAGAAAAGGTGTGGATGTTGTGATGAAAGTGTTGTTTATCCAACAGTTCCTTCTTTCTACAAACACATGAGCACTTTAGTTGGAAAGAATAGATGACTCTTAATGATATGAATTAAGAAATGTGAGCAAATAAAGTCTTATTTAATAGTATTAAATAACTCAAAATTCAGTTCTAGTTTAGTTTGAAATACATTTTGACTTTTTTTCCCTATGAAGCCAGTCTTCCTTCCCAACAATTATTTAAATGAGTTGCATTTATTGAGCACATGCCTACTGCTCTGTGATACAGTAAGAAAATGTGACAAGGAGGATGAAGTTAGAATAAAACTTATGCAATAAAAATATATGTATATCTGTCACAGGTAATACTCAAGGTATATAATCTAAGTATAAGTTCTATGAACTATAGTACATGTAATATAACATAGATGAACAATAATTCACTTTCACATAAACTACTGGGACAAAAACTTTAAGGTTAAAATAAATCTAGTGAGTTGGAATGGGCTCTATATATTCTTTTACATAACTTTGTCAAATATCTCTCTTTTCAAATTTTTTAAAGGAAAATATCAATACAAACATCAAATCCTATTAAATCAGGTGATGAAATAATATATGGACAACACAGAAGGGAATGGCAAACAACATAGCAAAGTCATAGAAGGTTCAGTATAAGAATGAAACATCCCCCCCCCCATGGTTTACAGGGGCTAATTATATAGGGCATCTACAGTATAACTGGAAAAAAAAAAAAGAAGCCTTTTCCTATGCCTCCCAATGACCTTGAAATGAAAACTAAAACTAGAAACAACTACATCCTACTAGTTATTATCCTAGCAACTATATCCTAGCAAAAAACTAAAACTAGAAACAACTATATCCTACTAGTTATTATCCTAGCAACTATATCCTAGCAAATTGCTGAACTAGAGAATAACCATGATGGAGAATGGTACCTTCACTGTATAGAAAAAGAACAAGAATATCAGAGATCTACTTAAGATTAAGCATATTCAGTTACACACAGTTGGAAAAATGTTCATATTCATAAGTGATATTCAGTACTTGGTGCAATTAGTGATTGAAAAAGAAAAGGGAGTTTCCATTCGATTAATAACTACAAGTTGAAACTGGATTTACATCAGTAGCAACAATGGAGCTATAGCAAAGCAGCGTTGTTAATGTCATAGTGTTGTTAATGTCCCATTCATTGATGGGATGTAAATCACAGGGCAACATCCCAGTCTCCTTCCCACTGGAGACAACACATTTGATAGATTTAGCAGCACTGTTTTAGCAGCACATTTTTCCTTGATACTTTTTGTAATCTGGACACCACATAGAAACTCACCATAAACTGTGAGGGGAAGAGAGGGAGAAAATCCCACAGTTCCTTAAGTCCCGCACCATGTCAAGTATTATTCAAAAATAAATAAATAAATAAATAAATAAATAAATAAATAAATAAATAAATATTTTTTCTAAGTGCTAATCTCTCTTTCACAGAAAATTAGTTGCCATTTAAGAATTTAAAATATAACAAAAAATAGATGGTGGGAGGAGGACATAATAGCTTCCCATTATTGTCGCAATTGACCTTTCTTACTCTCACATCTCATACAAAGTGGCTTTCACCGATTTTCACCTAATTGGCTTATCTTGTGTGTTTACAAGACTTTGTCTCAGACTGGGTCCAGTGAATTCACTTCCAGCACCAGGACCAATGGTGTCACTCACCAGGAACCAAAACTAGCTTTAAAGAATAAACTGGCCTCAAAAGAAGGTGCCAGAGTGTTGAGAAAATGAGAACAACCGCCTTCTGAGGTTCTTCCTGTGAAAGGCACTGTACTAAGACCTGGAGAAAATAGAAAACTGAACAGATATACACTGCTCTCAAGGAGCAGAAACAAGAGAAAATAAGAGTATTGATAACTAGCACATGCATAGATGCAGCGAACAGGCTGCAGAGGTTTAGTATAAAGAGAGAGAGTTGATAAGGAGAGAACTTAGACACACAAATGGGGCTTTAAAATTCAGGAGGCTATGTTGGATAGGATTAGACATGTCTTGTGATAGTTCCACAGAGGAGATTTCGAGCTCTGGGACTTTGTCCCATTTAGCATGAAACCTTATGTAATTGTAATAGTGGCTTTTGCACATATCCTTCAACCTGTGAAACCACTCTGTAAGCTAGGAGAGGGACTATCAACTTTTATAACTCAGAATGGTGACACTAGCAGAGGTTCAGTAAATGTCTAAGTTCACCTTAGCAGAAAGTAGCAGGTATTTCTCACCAGGTGGGAAGAGAGGCAGTGGTAAACAGATGTCCTTTTGCATCCCTAAGCATATTACAATTAGTATGGAATATGGATTGGGAGTGGTTATGGCACAGGGTGAATTAGAATGGGAACAAGCAGGAAAGTTAGAAGAGTACTGTGACAGTCCAAGTAACAAAGGAATTAGTAGCTGCCCAACAAATAGACATTATATGGAGAGATAAGGGAGACAATAAAACTTGAAATAGGAAGAATCTTATAATAACTAGAACTATAAAATTAATGCTCTTATGAGAAAATGCAAATGGAGACAGGTTAGTCAAAAAAGGGATAAACATAGACTTGAATGATTTGAAGACAAAATAGCAATTTCTGTGGTCTCTTCCAATTCAAAAGAAGTTGACAATTTTATAATCATCTGGATCTTTACTTCAAACTTGTGCTTTCCTGTCACATTAAATTAGTTTTGTATTAGTTGCTGAACCATGAAATCCATTTACTTTTAAGAAGGTGGCTTATCCCATGCAATTCTAGCCACGAAACACTAACCATTAAGTTGAATCCCACTTTAGCAATACAAATTTTACCAACCAGAAAAATAATGAGCAAAACACAATTTAGTTAAGAGGGGGGAAAAAGGTAACATTTGCAGTAAGAAACAAGAAAACTGGGAGTGGGAGGACTTTTTATTCTAAGGAAAATGGAAAAATCTTCCATAAAACCACCCCAAAGTATTATTTGGCTGCTCAAATTTTTCCCTCGGAGGAGAAAAAGATGTCATCTTTACACAAGTGAATGAAATAAGTTCTAACTGGATGAAAACTAGGTAAATAAAAGAGGGAATTTGGACCTGAACTTTCTGGATTGTCTGCACAGAAGATATCCCTTATTGGTCCTGGTTCCCTCACAAGTAGAAGAGCTTAACACACTGCAGTCAAAATAATACAGCATTGGGACTGGGCTTGGTTGTGCTTCTTAGTTACTTTCCAAGCCTGGGCAAACCATTTCTCTCAACTGTGTATCTGAAAGTATACCCAACAGGTACTCAACAGACATCTGTTTTGTTACTATCCTACACTTCTGGGGGTATAGAGATGAACATAATACAATTTTTTGTCCAAAGAACTTACTGTTCAGTAAGAGCATACAAACCTGTAATCAAGTTGTGGCCTTAAAGCATTGGAGAAGATATAATGGCTACTTTGAGAGTGGTAGAGGGAATGATGAGAAAAAGAACAATCACTTTTACAGAGGGGAGGAAGGGAAGAGACTCAGGAAAGGGTCCAAAAAAAGATTATCCTTGATCTAAGTCTTGACAAAAGGGTTAGTATTTGTCAGGTGCCTATTCTTCGTAGTAGTTTTAGTGGTTCTTGTATTTGTATGTGTGAGGGAGGAGTGCTATGCCAGGCATAGCAAATACCATGGAATAGCACAGAACTAGAACAGTAAGCCGTCCACTACGGATGATACATCCAATTTGATGTCTAAATCAGAGGAAAAATGGAGGGTTTGAAAGGTCTTCATAAGCATTAGGGCAAACACCAACCATAAACAAAAAAATAATTTATCAAAATTATAATGAGAGTTGAAAAGTAATGGTTAGTTATAAATGTGACATTGACATATAGAATATGGCATATGGGACATATGGGTATATGGAATAGCAAAGGGTTTATAGTTGGTAGTAACTGACATAAAATGAATACACCAATTAAAAATGGGAAAACACAATGTGCAAAAGAAATAATAAAATGTCCAATAAAAGTATGTAAAAGTATTTAATCTCACTACTGAACAAGGAATAAAAATTAAAGCAATAACATATATTATCCATTTATCAAATTGACAAAGGTGATTCAACATTAATATTGCATCATCAAAAGTGGAAGAAAATTGTATACTAAACAACAGAAGTAAGGCATTACCAAATATTTCTTGAGGTAATTTGACAATATCTAGCAAAACTCTTTAACCTACCCTAGAAATTTCTACTAGAATTTAAGCTTAGTGATCAAATCAAACTAATATGCAAAGCCCTATTTATTGTATATACTTAGCATTATTTATAAAAGCCAAAAAATGAAAACAATCCAAATGTACAGCAGTAAGGTACTTAAATAAATTATGTCTACACCATGGAATATAAAAGAATAACTCAAATGATGATGTAGGGTTTGTTTTAACAACAAGGAAAATAACCAAAATAAAATGTTAGGTAAGAAAAGGCAGTTGCTGAAAGTATTCAATTAAAAAAATGATGACACCTTAGACTACGGTTAAATTTTTATTTGTGTCCTTCCTTTTCAGTCTCCATAGTTTTCTCATAACAAATAGGTTAAAATCTTTAGAAAAACTTCATGTATGGAAGGTAGTTAGCCACAGTATAAAATCTATGAAGTTGGGCACATCACAGATGCATCTCATATCGAAAAATAATAACTTTTTGGTCTTCCTACCTCTATCAAAGAATACTATATCAAATGTAGAAAATATAATAACTATAGATTTATCTCATTTTGAATCAATCAAGAGACATAAAATTAACATGCTGAAAGGGAACAAATGCTCATGCCTAAGTTCCTCTGCTAAAGGGAGCAACCCTCATCCAATGAATGGTTCATGTGGGCCTGACACCATTGTGTTGCTTCAATCTGGGACAAAAAGGGCTGTCCTTGCTCTAGAACACCCATGGGTTTGAGGCCTTTGGTGCCACTGCACTGTAGTTCAAACTCTTCCTCTGCCTAACATGCTTCTCTCATTCCCTTATAAATATTGAGCCCATTCCCAAAAGGGTTCCCCAATAAACTTTCTTCATGCAAAACTCTGAGTTTCAGAATAAATCCTGGTGGACTCAAGCTATGAAATTTGGTACCAGAAATAGTGTAACAACACCCACCTGAAAGCTAACAATGAGGATCCATCATCAGTAGAGAACTGATAGCCCCTGGGATATGATAATGGTGCAATTATTAAAACTTTTAATGGTGAAAGGGAATACACTGGAGAGTACAATATTGTGGCTGAAAGGTTTGGGGGAAGTAGTAATCATAAGGGCAATAGGATCAGATGGCCCTTGCTGAGGGTACGCTAAAGACAATGAACAACTGAGGCCACCAATTTATGGCAAAATGTGAAGATCAGGAGACTGTTTCTGTTCTCCATTGCTGCATAATAAACTACCCCAAACTCAGTGGCTTAAAATAAAGACCAATTTATTATCTCTTATGATCTGTGGGTGGACTGGGCTTAGCAGGGCAGCTTTCCTTCTCCAGGTGATGTTACCTGGAGTCATCTGACGGTCCGATGTTCTGGAACAACATGAAATACGGTTCACTCATATGGCTTGCATTGGACTCAGGTCCTTGCCTAGGACATCAGCTTAGGATTTCAACTGGGGCACCTCGGTTGCCCTTTAGCTGACTTCTCCATGTATCTTGGGCTCCTCATAGCATAGTGACTGGTTTCCAAGAGGAGAAAGAGAAAGTTACCAGTCTCTAGTGGGCTCAGAAGTCCAGAAACAACCATCACTTGTACCACATTCTATTAGTCATAGCAAGTCCCAAATCCATCCCAGATTCAAGGAGAGCAGAAATAAGCTCCATGTCTTGAAATGACATGCTTATATAGGGAGAATTGGCAGTGGTGGAGAATATCCTCATCTTGCAAGACTAACTACACAGCCTTTTTGGTAATATAAAGAGACTCTCAGTTCCTGCAGTCAGAGAACAGAAAAGGCTGATAAAGAGTCTCTGGGATTAAACATAAGGGGGAAATTTGACTTCTCAGTCAGGCCCAGTGAGTCTGCCATGTCAATGTCAGGTCCCTTGTTGGGAAGGAGAGGGACCCTGAGACTTGAGATATGAACATCTCAGTCAACGCACTTAAAAATGTTTTACCACTGATTGCCCTGAACCTCCTCTAACAAAGGGGTCCACTTCACTTCTCTAAGGCTGACACCAATATCTGTATAAAGACATGCCAAAGTCTCTGCCTTGCAAAACAAATGTCATCTCTTTAGGCTGCCAGAAAAATTACTAGGTCAAGTCACAACATAACCTGGCTGGATAAGTGCTGGGACCACTAAGGGAGTCCATATAATGAAGGAGCTGTGGGACCTAACCAAACATGCATAACCAGAGCTGAGAGAATGGGTTCAAGTTGGATCCTGAGTCTTGAAACAAGTAGGGAGGAATATAAAGTTTAATAAGGGACAGCTGACTGATATGGGAAAAATCACTTATGATATAGGATGTTACTCCCTGCTAATGACCCTCGAAGACAGAGCTAATATGCTGCTAAGACAACTCTTGGGAAATTTGGTGGAAGCAATGGTCCACACACTGGTAGACAAAAGAAAAAAAGATCAAAAAGCACAGAGAAGTGGGCATGATAGAGTATGTATGCCAGGATCTACTAAGGCCAGAAAACTTATTAGGTGACCACATTCTGTGAGAGGTCCTGGAGGACACACAGATAACCAGAGTTATAAGAAATGTGCTAGTTAGATAAGCTCAAGGAATACTGGCATACTCAATGGTGCCATCATCCAAGGCCAGGGCTGATCATAAGGGATGCTGTTACAGACCAATGTTCCTGACAGCAATAGTAAACACAATGATCAAGAATGGCAGTCAAAATAGCAATCAGGGATTGTTGACACATACAAGCTAATGGAGATATTTAATGAAACTCAGCATTTTTTATGGATAGATAGGTATTCAAGAAGTATACTATTCAATCATATGATCAAAACAACTCAAAGGTAGGTGATTGTAAAGTTGAGAAGAGCTGCCTCAATAAAAATTTATGACCGCTTGCCTAATTTCTGGACCTGAGCCAGTTTATTTTGACACCAGGCCCATTAACTAAAGGAAAAACTGGGTTCTCATAAAAAAAGACCCAGAAACCCATGACAAGTATGTATATTAATGATTCCCACAGTCCTTCCCCAAAAAGGGCCTACAGCCATTTACTGAGGTACCCAAAATTAGGGACAGGGGAATGAATATTCAAACATGTCAAGGACTGTTGGATATACTATACAAAATTATAGTTAATGGTACATGACTTGCTCGGTTGGTCAGAGGCCCGGAAGGAGAATGATTGGAAGTTCAGGAGAAAGGAGGTCTGGAGAAGGAGGACCTGGAAAGACCTATGGGAGTGAGCATGAAGCGTGAACAGCTTAAAGAGCTTGTTATCCTATGTTACAGCCTACCAGAGAACAGCCATCACAAAAGAGGCAGACACAACCAGCAAACAAATGGTCAGCTGAGATCAGCTAACCCTCCTTGACCTCGAAAGTGGTAGTACAATGGTGCCAGGACAGTGTCACTACCCAAAAGCCGGTAGCCTGACAAAGGATAAAATGGCCTTTTGAATTTGCAACTGAAATTCCAGCTTGAGTATGAGACTTTGCCAGCATGGGGCACCACATTTCTAGGATGCAATATACACCCTAAATCATGAGGATTGTTTAGGAACCTAGGGGTGAATATAAGAGTGGTTCATTTATCATTTCTCCCAATGACTAATTTGGGAAATTTGTGCTTCCTGTACTAAAAACTCTAAGATCTGAAGGTGAAAATCTGGTTCCGAGAGGGGAAACACTTCCCATGGGGACACATCAAGGGGTAAATTAAACTTTAAGCTATAGCTGCCACACAGTCACTCTGAGCATCTTGTACCAAGAGATCAGCAGGCATGGAAAGAAATCACAATTTCAGTGGGAATATTTGATTCTGATCATCAGGAGGAGATAAGGTTGATGTTTCACAAGAGGGCAGTGAGGACATTTTTGGCACTCAGGTCATTCTCAGGGGGCACTTTTGATATCCTCCGAACCAACTGTGATGGTAAATGCACATGTGCAGCAGCCTGAGGAGGGCATGGTGTTCAAGAACTCAGACCCTTTAGAGATAACGATCTGGATCACTCTACCTGGTAATCCGTCTAGACAAGCAGAGGTTCAGAGTGTGAGGGAACCCTGGAATTAGTAGGAGAAGAAGGAGATTATGAGTATCAGTTGTGGCCTAGAGACCAGCCACTGAAGCACAGGTTTTATTTTATCCCACTTAGTCCCCTCTTGCAAGTTTTTCCAGGAAAACAGACCAACCAAAATCCTGGAGGAACTTTTCCCCATGAGACTAAATGAAACAAGTGAACCTCTATATAGATGCTAAGTGAACCTCAACAATCCTCCCTTCAAGATCAAGATGGTCAAGACCAGGGCTGAAGGACCTGCCCCACCCCCCTGCCCATCTAGGCCATCCAGCCCTGGAGTTCCCTGTGGAATTGGCTTAAGTCTACAGTGCAATGGCTGACAATTAAATTCATGAACTTGCCACCGTGTGCTTACATTGGTGGCACTGTACAAAGAGCTCAGTAAGATTTCATAACCTTGGTATATCAGTGTCTCACAGCTGTATTTGTGTCAACATGTAGTGGTGTCTTGTTGAGTGGCATTCATTATTGTTGCGTGTTTTTGTGTGCAGTCGAGAGAATGTCTGAGCTTGAATTAGAGCAATACACAAACAATAAATTTCTTGTTAAACTTGGCAAGAGTGGAAGTGAAATCAAGTATATGCTAGTCCAAGTTTATGGGGATAATGCCATGAAGAAAACAGCAGTGCAGAAATAGATTAAACATTTTTCTGAGGGGAGAGAATGCGTCACTGATTAAAAGAGGTCAGGGCGGCCAGTAACAAGCAGAACTGATGAAACCATTGCAAAAATTCATTGAATTGTGCATCAAAATCATTGGCTGACTGTGAGAAGCATAGCCAACCAAGTAAACATCAACAGAGAAACAGTCAGGGAAGTCTTAACTAAAAATCTTGGCATAAGAAAGATATGTGCAAAAATGGTCCTGAAGCAGCTCACCGATTAACAAAAGCAAAGGAGAGTTGAAGTTTGCCAAGACCTTTTGGTGAGGCAAGACAATATTTTGGGTTGTGTTATCACTGGTGATGAAACATGGGTGTACAAATACGACCCTGAAACAAAGCATCATAGTGCACAATGAAAGTCAGCCAATTTTCCATGATCAAAAAAAGTTCTGTCAGTCCAAATCAAGAGTCAAAGCAATGTTGCTAATCTTTTTTGATACTAGAGGGATTACTCATTACGAATTTATATCAACTGGACAAACAGTTAACCAAGTTTATTATTTGGATGTACTGAACAGGCTGCATGAAAAAGTTAGGTGACCTGAACTTTTTGCCAACAATTCATGGCTCTTGCATCACGACACTGCACCAGCTCACAGACACTGTCAGAGAGGGTGTTTTTAGCCAGTAAACAAATAACTGTATTGGAACACTCTCCCTATTCACCTGATCTGTCCCCCAATGACTTCTTTCTTTACCTGAAGATAAAGGAAATCTTGAAAGGAAGACATTTTGATGACATCAGGACATCAATGGAAATGACAACTCTGATGGCCATTCCAGAAAAAGAGTTCCAAAATTGCAAAATTGTGGATTACGTGCTGGAGTTGGAGCATAGCTTCCCAAGAGGAGTACTTCAAAGGTGACTGTAGTGATATTCAGCAATGAGGTATGCAGCACTTTTTCTAGGATGAGTTCAGGAACTCAATTGTCAGACCTTGTATTTATATATTCTGTACTTTAAAAAAATGTTATAGAAATCCACATTTCAGAATCTTTCCTGGCCATTCAGAACTGATTTCACTTTTGTGGTGGCACGAGATCATCAATATGAATATGAATTGTCGCCCTTCATCCTTGGGCTCTGAATTTGGCATTCTGTCTTCAGTGCTAGACTTATGTATACTAACCATGTGACACAGGTCAGGTTTTCAAATCTGTTAATCTTATTTCTTCAATTTCTAATATGATTGAAAAATAGTACCAAATGTAATTATTGTGATTATTAAATAAAATAATCTATTTAAAGAACATAGGATAATGCTAAGATAGAATATAGAAAATATGCAATGACATGTTAACTATTATGGTTCCTTTTTATGGAAGGACTAAAGTAAATTTAAACTATTTTTAGGACTTGTCCTGGAAATTGCTTTTCAAAATAAAGATGAGATAGTTTGTTTTGTTTTACTCATAAAGAGTAAATAAAAGTTACCTGATTGTTTCGATTTGTAGTACATAGAAAAGTTACATGTATGTGATGTTTAGTATATAAATAATCATTTTTAATATGACATGTTTTCTCTGTTACAAGAATAGTAATAAGTAATGTAAAGACAATATAGTCTCTTAGCAAAGTGAGAGTCAGTGGTATCTTCATATTGTCAAATGAATATGGGATATACATTTTTATATTCTTATATGTGAATTCTGACTTTGTCAATTAAGGCTGTGTCGATTTGCACAAGTTGTTTCTTTTCTGAATCTATAGTTCTTCATCTCCAAATTAAAGATGATGCTCGCTCTACAGGATTTTCTGTGATACTATGTAAAAGAGCATTGTGCTTAGACTGTTGAGTCAATTAAAATATTTATTTCCCATTCCTTTTCTGCTTATGGCCAAAGACACTATACTTAGATAATGACTGCTAATATTAGAGGAACGATCTTTAGTCTATAAAAAATTTTGCTAGAGATTTTAAATCAAGTATTATGTCTTATAGTCTCATCAAGTACCTATAAACCTTAGTACTTAGCACAGAGTTGTAATGATATATTATCAATTAATGTTTATGATGGATGAGATAATAATTGTATGGAAATGGAATCCATCATTTAGATCACAGTATTATGTTCTAGACAAATTTCCCTATTAGTTTGTCACAATGTAGGTCATGAAATTGACTTTAAAAATGTGATAATATGAAAATGTTTTATAAAATATAAGCTGCAAAAAATTACTGTGTTTATAATATTAAAATGTATTTTATTACTTGAATTGTAAAATAAGATTCAAAAATTAAAAATTTTAAAGTCAGAAAACATGTATGTAATGAATCAATTTAAAGATTTACAAAGTTCATTAGATCACATTGCTTTTTAACAAAGAATTAATAAATAGTTTCTAAGAAAAAATATTAATATTTTACTATAAATTTGGTTTACCTTTTCTCTACTGTTGCAAAAATAAGCTTGGTGGAATGTCACTGATACGTGTAGATTTTGTACTTTAGCTCATACAGGCTCAAAGTTAGTCACTGACTAACTTTGGGTCTTAGGCTAAGTTTCTGACCTCTCTGAACCTCAGTTTTTTTCATCTATAAAATGGGAGTGTCACCTGCCTCAGAGGGTAATTGTGAAGACTAGAAATAAGGTCAGGAAAAAGCCTAACACACTTAGGAGTTCAAAACAGCAGCCTATTTATATCATGAATTTTTGCATTATGAAATACATTGGTGAATGGTGAGAACTGATTTCATTTGAGTTTTTAAAGAACTTGTCAGTTCTCTCTCTCCTTCTCTTTTAATTGCTTTGAGGTTTCACAATAAACTACAAACCTGCAACCCTATTTATTATGTTCATGATGTTTAATAAGCGCATTACAGTATTTCAATTCTGGCAATAGTATCTTGGCAAGCATTCTGGCTAGAATATATATGTGCTTCAGAACCTAAATGTGTAGTGACATATTAACATTATGAAATTCTGCAAAGACGCAGTGGCCTTTAAGAAAGAACAAAGCATATGTTTGCACTTCATTATATAATATTGTCTATTCTGTCATTGTTTTCCAGTTGTTGTAGCAATTGTGACTTTTGTGGATAACTTATAAAAATTTCAGGTTCCATAGATGAGCAATAGCAAGGTCAGACTGCCAATAGGCTGCTAACTTGAGTTATGCTACATTAAAAGGGAATATCAACATAAGCACATTTTAATAATAATAAATTCTGTACTTTGAAATACTTTCATTCATGACAAATAAAGAATTACATGTAGCTATCAACCATTTTCTAGTTCAAATAAGACTTTTACCATAAGATATTTATAGAACAACATATAATGTGAACTTTTAAAAAGTATTACACATGTTTAGTAATGCCTAAAGTCAGGGGTACAGTTTCATTTATTCCTTATTGAAGTTGTCCTATAACCACTGAAGGAGATAAATTCTCATCTTGTTCGGAGGGTCAGCAAATCAAAACTGTTTTTGTAATAATACTAAAACATAATTTCCTCTTTTCACTCTCTTTCTCTCATGAATTTACAATGGAATTTTCCAAAGGTTATATGATGTGACATTACAACTTAATGAATACAGAAAGGAGACATAAGACTATAGCTGCATTGTCTCTTAAACCTGACAGTAAATAGGTTTGGAAAATTATAAAACAATAAAATATTTATCACAAAATATGTTTTATTCTATAAAACACTTTTAACAAAAGCTTGTTAATATGTTATGCATTTATTATTATTTTTAAATGAATTAATAAATTATTTTAAAATATCTCAATATAGTAAATGCCAATATATATATATAACATGCACAAACAAAATATCTTTGGGTTATTCAATGAATTTTGTGTAAAGGGATCCTGAAACTAAAAGGTTTGGTAAATGCTGCCTTAGTGTAATGATTTAATTAAAAATTAGACCTCTGAAGATTTCCAATTTCCACTCAGGGATATGGAAAGCTAGGAAGAGATTGCTCCCACACTTACAATGAAAAGCTGGACAAATCAAAAATTCATGAATTGTTTTGTACCCACCGGAGAGTTGAGTTTGTGGGGCAAACAATTGGCTCCACATCTAAGGAGAGACAGCTGACTTCTACAAGATAATGTGAGCATTGGCTTACTTGGATAGACACAACCAGACACCAGTAAAAAGAGTTCAGTTAGGGTGGTGACAAACTAGTGGAGGCCAGGGGTCAAGTGGTAAGAAGTTTAGAAGACCCTAGAAGTCACAGAAATCTGAGGAGTCCACACTATCTTCGGGTTGGTTTCTCTACAGATTCCACCAGGTGCTTATAGAAAAGTTTGGAAATGTTTAACTAAAGTGTCCCTTGTGATGCATAGCTGGAGAAAGGGAATAACAACTGCCAATGGAGGGGCACAGAACTCCACCTGGAGTCTCTCCCTCTCTCCCCTACAGAATGAAAGCCTGAATCTACTGGGAGAAGGGAAACTAACACCACCACCATTGGGCACTGGAGAGAACCCATTGCAGCTATGGAAAGGAAACAAAAACATAACAACTTATAAGCTATCCTTGAGGGAGTGGAAAGGATCCATGCTGGGCTCAGAATTACAGATAAAGAAGGAGCAGGAGAACTAAAAAGCCATCACCCTGAATACACAGGGTGACAGTATCTGCCTCATAGTGAGGCTAAATGACAACAGCAGAAAACATACCACCACCATGTCTTGCTGCCATGCTAGCACAGCTCAAGTAACAAGTAACAAAACAGAAAACACTGCTCAGAAAAGGAACAAAAGTGTGGAGGAGACCCAATGTGAGGTACTGTGGAAAGACAAAAATCTAAAGCTGAGAAAGAAGCAGACAGTGAGGGAAAACAAAACACCTCTGACAACCCAGCCCTAATCCTAACACAATGTATCACTATAGGACTTGGAAGCCTATCACTATCACTGAGGTTCACAAAAGTGACAACAAACCTCAAGTCTAACCCCACTCCTAACTAGATTTACCCAAACCCTTGAACTAAAGAGCTAGAAAAAAGGAAAGGCTTGCCCATTTCTAAACATAAAAACTGTTTACCTCAGTCTCTATTGAACTACACAAAGTATTCAATTTTCAATAACAACAAATTACGAGGCATATGAAAATGTAAGAAAAAAAAAACAACATGCTCCCAATGGACAAAGCAACCAACAGAGATAAAATCAACTATAACACACCAGTGGAACTCTCTGATAGGGAATTTTATAAAATCATGACTAATGCATTAAAGGATTTAATGGAAAAGGAGAATAACATGAAAGATCCTATCAGAAAGTTCAGCAGAAAAGATGAAAACTATAAGAAAGAACCAAATGAACACGTTAGACTTTTAAAAATCCACAGTAATATGGATAAAGAATGCTTTCAACAGGTTTAGTAGGAGACTCAGCACAGTCAATGAAAGAATCAAGAACTTGAAAATACACCAAAAGAAACCACTCAAACTGAAATACAGAAAGAAAAATGTGTTTAAGAAACAAAACACAAGAGTATCCAAAAGTGATGGGACAATATCACATGGTCTAACATTTGAGGTATGATAAAAAAATACAGTGAATGTTTAAATTAAAAATATATATATTACAGTAAAAGACACATTGCCATTAATCCCCCTCACTTCAAACACACTTATCCCATCATTATTGCCACTTTCTGAATTAGTTCTGGAAGTCCTCTTTCATAAATGTCTTGGGTTGTGCTATCATGACTGCCTTGATGTCCTGAATAGAATCAAAGCATTTATCTTTCATGGTCAGTTTGACTTTGGAGAAGAGCCAGAAGTAGCACAGTGCCAGATCCAGTTAATAAGGTGGATGAGGACACACTGTAATGTTTTTATTTGACAGAAATTGCCATACTAGAAGCAATGTGTGACACAGAGCCTCTCTGTTGTGATCACAAAATACATTGAACGCTGCTGCTGAGTACAATCCAACGGAAAGGCAGGGATCTTCAATATGGGAAGTGGCACGTCGAACCTTAGTAACAGTGTGTGACAAATTTCAACTTGTTTGGTGCAGTCAGTTGGATGTGAGCTAAAGTTGAGAGAAGGTGTGTTTTAAAGTGTGCCACAAATCGTCCTCCATCATGACAATGATCTGCATCACACATCGCTTCTGGTATATGACAATTTCTGTTAAATAAAAACATTATGGTGTGTCCTCATCCACCTTATTCACCATGCGACTGGTACCGTGCATCTTCTGGCTCTTCCTCAAAGTCAACATGATTCAGGACATCAAGGCAGCCACAAGAGTGCAACTAAAGATTCACGAAAGAGGACTTCCAGAACTATTTCAGAAAGTAGCAAGAACGATGGGATAAGTGTGTTTGAAGGGAGGGGAAGTATTTTGAGAGGGATTAATGGTGATGTGTCTTTTACCGTATTTTTTTTTTTAATTTAAACATCCACCATATATTTTGATCACATCTCATATATGTAACTGGAATACCAAAAGGAGAAGAGGGGGAACAGGGCAAATATATGAAGAAATAATAGCCAGAAATTTTCCAAAACCAAAGACAGACCCATACTATAGATCCAAGAAATTCAGAGAACACCAGGCAGGATTAAAAAACAAACAAAATCCAGCTAACCATATCATATTCAAACTGGTGGGTGGGGGAAGGGAGGCAAAGGTAAAATCTTGAAGGCAGCTCCATAAAACGACACACTACATGGAGAGGAACAAAGATTAAAATTACAGTGGACTTATTGTAGCTAGAAGACAATGGAGTGCTGGAAGAAAAAAAAGGTCAACCTAAAATTCTATACCCAGTGAAACTATTTTTCCAAAATGAAGATGTAAAGACTTTTACAGACAGAGAAAAACTGAGATAATTTATTGCCAGTGAATCTACCATATAAAAAAATGGTAAATGAAGTTCTTCAGGTAGAAAGAAAATAAGAGCAAGTAGAAACTTGGATTCACACAAAGAAATGAAGAGTGCTGAAAATGGAATCAGTGACTGTAAAATAAATTCATTTTCCCCTTATTTTTAACTGATCTAAAATATAATTGACTGTCTAAAGCAAAAATAGTAGCAGCATATTGTGTGTTTATAGCATATGTATAAGTAAAACTTATAAATAACAATATCACAAAAGATGAGAGGGAGGAATCGAGAATACGATGTTATAAGATCCTTACATTACCTTATGTGACACACATAAAATGATATATAGTAATATTTGAAGGCAGGCTCTAATGAATTAAAGACGCATATTACAAATCATAAAGAAACACTAAAAATTAACACAAATGAATACATAATAAGTTAATAAAGAGATAAAATGGAATTATAACAAATGCTCTGTTTATATGAGAGTACAGTAAAAAAGAACAAACAGGTGGAACAAACAGAAAACAGCTAACATAGATGGTGAAAAAAATCAAGATCTAAATATATGCTGTGTACAAGAAACACACTTTAAATATAAAGACACAGATAAGTTAAAATTAAAAGGATACAAAAAGACAAACTATGTAAACACTAACCAAAACAAAGAATGAAGTAGCTATATTAATAGCATGTAAAATAGACTTCAGAAAAAGAAATATTAATAGTGGTAAAGAGGAACTTTATGTCATGATAAATGGATCAATTCTCGAAAAACACATAATCCTTAATGCACAAGCACTTTACAACAGAACTTCAAAATATATGAAGCAAAAACTGATAGCACTGAAGAGAAAAATATACAGGTCCATAATTATAGCTGGAGACTTCACTTTTCTTTAAGTGACAGAACAAGTACACAGTAAATCAGTAAGATTATAGAATCCCTGAACAATGCTATCAACTTACTTGATGTAAGTTACATTTATATTTATAGAACACTCCTAACAACAGCAGAATACACAATCTTTTCAATTTCACAAGAAACATTCACCAACTAAAGCTATATTCTGGCTTATGACAAACTCATCAAATTTTAAAATAGTAAAAGTAATATAAAATATATTCATAAAGTAACCTGTAAGCTAAATAGGAAATATCAAATAATACTAAAAATATCTTGAACTGAAAGAAAATGAAAATACAATGTACCAAAATTTGTGAGATACAGCTAAAACAATGTTTAGAAGAAAACTTGTGGTACTAAAAGGATTATATTAGAGAAATGACTCTGAAGTCAGACTGCCAGCATTCAAATATGGACCCAATTTATACTAAATGTACATTCTTAGGCACTTTGATTAAACTTCTCAGTGGATCAAATTCCTCACCTAAATAATGAAGGTAAAAGTATTAGATTGGTGCCAAAGTAATTACAGTTTTTGCAATTATTTTTAACCTCTTAAACCGCAATTACTTTTGCACCAACCTAATAATTTTTACTTCCTGGGGTGTTGAAAGAATTAGACATGATTATGTAGAACCCACAGCACAATGCCTGGCAAAAATCCAGTTCTTCATAAAATCAGCTAATTTGTTAATTTCTAATAATTGGTAGACATTTTGGTAGGGACGGAAGATAAAGATGGCAAACAATACTTATCCTCAAGAATTTCACAGTCTAATGGGAGACAAACAGATTTATAAAAATTACTACTCTATATAAAACTGGGCCCACAGGGAAATGCTGCTTATAAAACTGGGAGAATTAAGCAAGTTTCTCAGATATAGTAGACCTCTCATTAAGATTTAAAGAACTGGTAATTATATAAGTTAAAGGAGCCATTCTATGGGGAGAATTGTTTGAGCAAAGCAGGACATCGTAAGAATACATGCAAATTGGGAAACTAGAATTAGTTCAAATTAGTTCAAATTATGAGAACAATTTCTCATAGTTCAAATTATGAGAACACAGTTCTCCAAAGACAGAATGGAAGGTAGGCATGTAGGCAGGAACAAGAGATCCAAAGACCTCCCTTGTCATTCCTAAGAGTTTAGGTTTGATTTTGAAACAAGATGATACAGTCAGTTTTAGTTAGAAAGCTGCCTCTGGCTGCACTATTTACGATGTTTAATAAATGGTTGGGGAGAGGGGATGGGTCCATGAAACAAGATGGCTACTATTACAAGTATGATACTTAATGGTATCTCATTTGTATGCCAGATGGAGTGGAGAAAGAGATACTAATGATTGCTCATCAAGAGTGCCATGTGGACGTGATAAACAAGATGCATGATTCTGGCTTAAACCTCCAAGTAGAGGGAGGTAAGAATCACCATGGGAGATAATAAGAAGGTGGAACAAGACATGGAGGTTAGCAACAGGTATGGGATGCTAATAAACCATGTAGAAAGCAACTATCTAGTGTCTTCAGCTCAACAGAGAGATGTTAGACTTAGTATTTAGACTTAAGTCTCAGCTATGGAATTCATATTAGTAATTGAATGGATGAGGCTTTCTGAGGGAGAATTTAGGTGAGGACAGAGCCAACAAGGTGAGGACCCAGGCTCTGGAGCCCCCTGAAGACAACTGAGGCAATAAGAGAAAAAGAATTATAAATGGATATTAAAGATAAAGTGGGTACTCGACTAGGTATTGATGATTCTTGAAAATTTCATTTGAAAATCTTCCCTTGAAACTTATAAATATATCTCTTCAAAAACAGTGATTTCTAGATAGCACTGTATTTATTTTCTGAGGCTGCCATAGCAAATTATCATAAACTTGATGGCTTAAAACAACAGAAAATTATTCTCTAAAAGTTCTGTGGGCCAGAAGTCTAAAATCAAGGTGTCAAAAGGGCAATATTCTCTCTATAGGCTATAGAAAAACATTTACTCCTTGCCTTTCTCCAGCATCTAAAGGCTGTTAGAATTGTGTGGCTTGTGGGCCACATCTTTCTGCTCTGTCTTCACATTACCTTCTCCTATATATCCATCTCAAAACTCCTCTGCCTCTTTCCTATAAGGATACATTTGATTGCATTTGGGGCCCACATAAATAATTTAGGATAAACTCCTCTTCTTAATATTATTAACTTAATCCTATGATGGCATTATAAAGTCATGTTCACTCTTTTGCCATATTAGCTGCTATTGACAGATTCTGGTATAAGGACATGGACATATTTTTTCAGGGGCCATCATTCAGTCTACTATAAGCTGTCTGTCAAAAATTTAAAATAATAAGACCCATTGTTAGCAAATACCAGGGAAAGGATATTCATACACTGTTAACAAAAGTTAAACTAGCATGATCTCTTCAGAAGACAATGTGCAAAGTCAAAAAAAAATGTTGAAAATATGCATACTCCCTTTAATAAATTAGAACTTTCCAAAAAGAAATTTGATTCACCTATGAATGTGCAAGTAATATTTGAAAAAAAACCTGGATCTACATTAAAATGGCGTTAAATTGTGTGTGTGTGTGCATGTATGTGTGAGTGTGTGTACATATATATACACACATATGATTCATACCATGACATGTATAGCTATCAAATAGGTAATATCATTCCATGTTTATAACATGTAAAAGGATTCACAATATCATCAAATAAAAAGGTTAAAAATAATGTTAATAATACAATCATATTTTAGTAAAAAGGGTACATTTAAAAGAATCTGAATAACTTGATCATACAAACATTAAGATTAGGGTCACTGGAATTTTATTAATTCGTTTTTAGCTATAATTTTGAACTTTTATTCAGTGAGCTTACTTATAATTTTAAATAAATGAAGAGTGAATTAATATGCCAGACATATTAACTCTTCCTCAAAATATGTTTATAATCCTTCTTAAAATTTCAGACATTTTAATGCTTAAAAAAGCAAACTATATAGAAATATACAGAAGTGAATTTGGAGAAAAAATAAATATGTTTTCTAAATATTAGAAAGTCCCAGTGTAAAAGAAATTTGAACCACCTAAGTAAAAATATTAATCTATTATTATCTATTTATATAATAAATGAGAGTAAAACTTCTATTCCTGGGTGTAATAAACATTCACTACTTAAGAAAAAGTTAGCCTATACCTGTGAATATACTCTCTGAGCCATTTAAAAGCCATTTATGTATGTGTTTGCCTGGTAAATTAGACTGCAAATGAATTATAGCTACAAACAAATTATATGCATGAATTATGAAATTTAATTGTTTCTGGAAGAGGCTCTAATCTTACTAAGCATCATGATTAGTGATATTGTTGCCCACAATATGCATGAAAGATGCCCATGCATCTTTCAGGATTTATTTTGATTTATATTTAACATGTAAAAGAATGATATTTTATATACTACTAGTACAGAGGAAACTTTATAGGTTAACCTAAAAAAAATCATGAAAATACTCTCTTGCTATCATTAAATGTGATCCACTAATTCTCCCAAAACCAAGAAATACTCATTTCCACTAGTATTTGCTTCCTCATCTGGAAAATGGATTAATCGAAAAATGTCCTCTTAGAGCTTTATGGAAAACTTTGTGTAGCTCTTCATAAAATGAATAATAAAAATTGTGCAGTATTCACTAGCAGAACATTTGCATTAACATTAAGGTGAGAAGTAGTTCACTTACATTTAACAATTATGACAGTGAGTTGGTTGCTTTTTGTTTGTTTGTTTTTTTAATTCACTATGACTATCTTTTTGCCTACTAAGTACATGGCCTTTCACATCAAGCTACGGGAACAGATTTCCTAAATTATGATTATAGGTTGGAATTCTCAACTTTTTACAACAAAGTATAGTAAATGATTCATTTTTGTTGATATCATAAATAATCAAAAAGAAACTTTTCAAAATTCATTTTATATCAATAGAATTTGCTAGATTATTCTAACACCTGATAGAAAACTAGGGTAGACATGCTCATTCACACCTCTGTCATTGAGAAAACTCAGTGCTCCCTAAATGAGCCTCTTTTAATACAGAAGTTAATCATGAAAAAGCTGTTTCAATTCCGTCAGTTGAGAAAATTCTTAAAAGGTTGCCTACTTCAGAGCAACATTTATAGATGTCCCAGGAAGGGTGATATACCCTTGGAACTCTGAAGACCTGAGACAATAGATAAATGGGCGGTGGCCAGAAAAGATCTTATCACAGCATGGGGAAGAAGAGACCAGAGAATTTGAAGCCACATGAATTTATTAGGCATTCGGTGGAGGTTGATGGAGAGTCTTTAAAGGATGCACTAAGATCTATGCAGATCGGAAGAGTACCTAATCAAACTTCTCCGTTCTAATTTTACTTGACTCCAGATAAGTAAGAGAGTTGATAACATGTTGGGTCCCATATCTTAGGTCCGAAATTCCTTATTTCATTTCAGAGAAAGCTTAACAAACATTTTTCAGAATTCATCTCTCCTGTTTCTGGTTGTTATGACATAGTTCCAGTTTTATTATGATGCAATTTTTTAATATAAACTTAAGATCATGTACACTTGATATAAATATAATAAAAGGTCACCATAGCCATTGAGATAAATGGACCTTTAATAACATCAAGGATAAAATCAGTCATTTATACTGCATTCGCTTAAAATTATTTTTTCTTTAAAACTATGTGGGAATGTCTTCAAACTGTGACCAAATATTGAACATACTGTTCTCTGTGGGATTCTGATTTAATTCATGGCATATCTGAAAGTGCAAAGTTATTAATCTCAAACTGCAAAAAAAGAAGGCAGTACTTTTGCTTAAGTATTTATTTCTTAAAGGCTTTGCTGTCTTTCTTTCTTCCTTTCTTTTTTTTTTTTGGAAGGAAAATGCAAATACAACAGGTAATGCAATTGACTACTAAATTTGCACCTTATTCTTCACTTACTTTTCCAAAACCAATTTATTGCTAGATTTCCCTAGCAGCATGAATCTAACATTTATTGCCATTGTTTATTCTACTAGAAGAAACTCCTTTTAAATCTAGAGTATAATTATATCACCTACCCATTCACTCCAACAACTATGTAATACCTAGTATATACCAAACTGTATATATCGAGGGAAATGAAACATAACTACATATTGTTTGGTGGGCTAAAATTTGATTTCCATTTTCTTTACTTTTTTGTAGCTATTTCTTCAGCCTCAACATCTAGGAAAATACTTCAAAGCTAGCAAAATTATTAAGTTAAAAAAATAAATGGTCCGTACATCATCACTACAAGAGTTAACAAAGGGTTAATTCATATTTGAGCAAAATAATATACTCTACATTATTTTTTAAATCCAATTGTAAAACTGACTGCTTAATATTTAGCCACCAGTACTGAAGTTGGACATCAGTGACTAACCATGTTCATGCTTTCTGTGCCAGATTTAAGCTCAGGCTCCTACTGTCCTACTGCTGATGTTAAGGTGAAGAAAGGTATCAGCTCCACTTTCCAGGAATTGGCTCAGTGGCATAGCCACTGTGAAAGGCACACTAAAAACACCTCTGCAAAAAGAATTGAACCTGTGCCAATGATAAAGACACAAAGTTTAGTCCATATTCTGGACATTACTTTTGGGCACGCAAAAAACTGTTGCCCTACATTTTCAGTCCAAAGTGCTATTTTAATTCAAAATTTACTGAACATCTGCTACAGGCTAGGCATTACGCTGAGGATATTGCAATGAGAAAGATAGACAGGATGGCTACTTTCATGGAACCTAAACAATAAGATACACTAGGGAGGTTGGAAAAAAAGTGGATAATCCTACTCCTTACCTCTATTCATTGGCAAACACCATAACACCGCCATATTATAATGTTTCTATAGTTACTTCCAAAAACCTGGCATAAATTTCTTTTTGTTTTTTTTCTCTAAGGAATTTGGTTGCACCAGTCTTTTCTCTCTAATGTGATAGTAAATTCCTGGAGGGCAGGAACCCTACATCATAAAAAAATTTATTACCTCCTCTAATATCCAATTGCCTAGTAGTTTACACTGGCCCAGCATTTTCCTGCAAAATGGGTAATATCATATTCACTTCCACATAAAAGCAATAGCAAAAGAAAGTTACAGCACTCTGAACACTTATATATGAATTATCTACGAGTATAAGATAAAAGTTCTCAATAGACTAGGGTGCCTGTGTGATGGTTATATTAGTCATGTTACAACACAACTGACTTTCCATGTGTACAAAAACTGCCAATCCTTTCAGGTCCTCCCACTACCCTAACCCCCATATCCACACTCAATGCAAGTAGGAAATCCATATAGCCTGATTTGAGGTCATTGTAAAAGTAGATGTCCTCTACTTAAAAAAATCTCTCCCCAGACTTCTGGTCAACATGACAAAGTAGGTAAATGCTGTGCTTGTGTCCTCTCATGACCACATCAAAATTACAACTACACTGCAGAACAACCATCATTGAGAATCACCTGAAATGCAGCTGAACAGAAATCCTATGACTAAGGACATGTAGAAAAAGCCAACTAGAGATTAGCAGAAGGAACAAAGACAGGAATGGGCTGGTCCCATACCTGCGAGTGGCAGGCAAAAATTGGGAAGGATATCTTGGCTATGGATGTCCCCTGTTCCTGGAGGAAGGAGGGGTCCTAGCCCTACACCAGGCTCTCCAACCTAGGATTCCAGTGCCAGGAAAAGAAGTCCCCACAACTTCTGGCTGTGAAAATGAGCAACATTGTGACTTAGTGAGATGAGAGCAGCTAGAGTCCCAGGCATTCTTCTTAAAGGACCCATGCACAGACTTACTCACTGGCAGGCTCACTCTCTCTGAACTCCAGTGCTGGGGCAGCAGTTCAAAAGGTGCCAAGGAGATATAGGGAGGAACTGAATTATCTGGCTCCAGGGCTAGGGCTGGAGGGACAGCTTTCTCCCAGACAGCAATACTGGTAGAAGCCACTGTTCCTTTGTTGAGCCTTCTCCCCTCCCAGCATGCAGACTTAGGTGGACACCATAACTGAATCTTCATCAGTCTGGCTAGCACCATCCATCCCATGCTGGTGATTCCCTGAGACCCTGCCCCACCCAACTTGTGGGCCCACCCAAGACTCTTCCAGTGGCTTTTCCATACAAATGGCCTATCTTGGCTCATGCTGCAGACTTTCATAAAATCTATCAAAGGTCCACAAACACTAAACAAGCAGCATCTGGCCTCAGCATGCCCCATGCTAAGTAAGCCCAAGCCTGGTGCAATAGCAGCCAGACTCGATTCTTAGCTGAGCCTCTCCCAGGCAAATTCCAAGCCCAACGTGGGTAGTGGCTATGTATGGATTGCTTTATAGCTTAGTCCAGGTAGTCCCTGGCAGGGCACAGGCAGCAGCTAAACTTGGCCTAGAGCATGGCCCCTCCAAGGAGTCCCCAGGCCAACCATGCTTCAGACTGAACTGGCATGCCACCCAGCTTCCTCTGCAGATGACACACTCCAATGGCAGACTGGGCAGGCACCAGACCTGCTAAAGCAAATCATTCTCTGTAAGGTCAGCCCTCACAGAACAGTTCCTCCAGGTAGACACAAGCAGTCCTCCCAACCAATCAGCCCAAAGGTCAATCCCACTGATGTGCAAATGGCCACCAAGGCTCAACTACAACAGGAGGGCACACACAACCCACAAAAGGGACACACCTGCAGCACCACTCAGGTGACCACGGAGACTAAGCCATTGAGCCCCACAAGACACCTACTACATAAGGCCACTCTACTAGTACCAAGAAACATAGCAGCTCTACCTAATACATAGAAACAAACACAGAGAGGCAGTCAAGATGAGAAAACAAAGAATCATGTCCGGAATAAAAGAATAGAACAAAATTCCAGAAAAAGAACTAAGCAAAATGAAGACAAGCTAACTACCAGATACAGAGTTCAAAACACTGGTTACAAGGATGCTCAATGATCTCAGGGAGAACTTCTACAAAGACATAGGAAACATAAAAATGGAGATAGAAACCATAAAAAATAACCAGTCAGAAATGAAGAATACAATAGCTGAAATAAAGAATACATTTGAGAGAACCAAGAGTAGATTAGATGAAACAAAGGATCAAATCAGCAATTTAGAAAATAAGATAAAAGAAAACACCAAATCAGAATAGCCCAAAAAAATTTTTTGTAAATGAGGCTAGCTTAAGCGACCCCTAGGACAACATCGAGGGTAATAATATTCTCATCATATGGACAGCAGAAGGTGAAAAGAGAGAGCAAGGAATTGAAAAACTTTTTGAAGCAATAATAAGAGAAAACTTCCCTAACCTGGTGAAGGAAATAGATGTACAAGCCCAGGAAGTGCAGAGTCTCAAACAAGATAAATCTGAAAAGGAGCACAGCAAGACACATCACAATTAAAATGCCAAAGGTTAAAGACAATGAGAGAATCTGGAAAGCAGCAAGATGAAAGCAGTTAATTACCTTTCAAGAGAGCTCTCATAAGACTGTCAGCTGATTTCTCAATAGAAACTTTGTAGGACAGAAGGAAATGGCATGAAATATTCAGTGATGAAAAGCATGAGCCTACAACCAAGATTACTCTACCTGGGAAAGTTATCATTTAGAATCCAATGACAGATAAACAGCTTCCTGGGGGGAAAAAACACACAAAAAAACAAAGAGTTCATCACCACCAAGTTTCTGTTATAAGGAATCTTAGAAGGACTTCTTTAAGATGAAAAACAAAAATCAAAAATAGGAATAATAAAAGGGCAATAATTACATACCTATCAAAAATTACTTTAAATATAAATGGATTAAATGCTCCAATCAAAAGACATAGGGTAGCTGAATAGATAAGAAAACAAGGCCCCAACATATGCTACAAGAGATACACCCAAACTGAAAGTAAATGGATGGGAAAAAGATATTTCATGGAAATGGAAATGGAAAAAGAAAGCTGGGGTAGCAATATTTACACCAGGCAAAATGAATTTTAAACCAAAGGCTATATAATGAGACAAAGAAGGACCCAGCAATCCCACTTCTGGGTATTTATCTGAAGAAACCAAAATGACTACTTTGAAGAAACATGTGAATTTATATGTTCACTGCAGCATTATTTACAATAGCCAACCATGGAGGCAACCTGGCAGTCCATCAATGGATGAATGTATGAAGAAGAGATTAATACACACACACACAATGAAATATAACTCAGATATAAAAATGAAATCTTGCCATCAACAACAGGGATAGACCTAGAAGGTTTAATATTATGCTGAGTGGAGTAAGTTAGACAGAGAAAGGCAAATTCTGTATGATTTCATTTATCTGTAAAACAAAATAAACAAAGAAACAAACAAACAAACTCATAGATACAGGGAGCATTTTGAGGGTTGCCAGATGGGAGGTGGCTTGGGAGGATGGGTGAGAAAAAGAAAGAGGTTGCCGAAGTAAAAATTTGTGGTTAAAAAATAGTTATGGAAATGTAAAGTACAGCACAAGGAATATAGTCAATAATATTGTAATAATTATGTATGGTGTCAGATGAGTACTAGATTTATTGGGTGATCACCTCCTGAGTTATATAAAGGTCTAATCACTATGTTGTATACCTGAAACTAACATAATATTATATGTCAACTGTAATTGAAAAATAAACCAATTATTTAAAAACAAAAATTTATCCCCAAGTGGTCTTGATAAGGCATTTGAAAGTCCTGTCCTATTCATGCCTTTGAGTTAAAGTCCAGAAAGTCCCTTTCAAAATATAAATACTGTGATTGCTTCTGCTTTTGAATTATTGTACTACTTTCTGTCTACTCCTGAACCAAGGAACATATTTATTTATTTCTCAACAAGAGAAAGGATTTACGGAGAATGAAACATGTATCATATTAATACAAAATAGAGACTAGTGAGGAAGAATGCTGGGACTAGAGCCAGACATCCTGTGTCTGTTTCATTTGGTTCCACAAGTTGTTTCCTATGTGACCATGGACAATTCTGTACCTCAGTTTCCATATTTGTAAAATGGGGATAATAATATTACTACATCATAGAGTTATTGTAAGAATTAAATGATAATTCACATAACACACATAGCAAACTATCATCTGTCTAGGACAAAACAAAATATCAGGAAATTCTATATATTATTAAATTGTTACGTTTTCCTCTTATATATGTATTATCATCTTAATAAGATCCAAAATCATGTAAAATCAATAAAATGTGATTGGGTATACTGAGCAGCAATAATCAGGGAAGATACATTGTAATGAAAGAGGAAATGTATTAGGTTAAGTTAGAAGTACATGAAAATTGGTTAAGATTTGTTGAAGATACGATGATGAGATTATAAATATTGGAGATAATAGATTTTGAATAGGTAGAAATAGAATGCATTAATGTAGTGAATTTTGCAAATTACAGTTTGCTTGGTTCTACATATGAAGATGCAGGAAAATTAAGAATGGAAAGTTTCAGAGATTTTATAATCTTGTAAACATAAGAACAAGGTGAGCCACAGACACAGTCGGAGATTAATTAACCAAATGGAGCAGAGAAACTGCTTTCCCATGCTAGTGATATCATATCAAGTAAAGCCACATGCAGAGGAAGTGAAGAATAAATGGGGACAGAACAATAAGCAGATGGGTTAGACACCCAACCTTGGGGGAAGGTTGGAGGTGGAGTTGGGAGGGGAGTTATGCAATAAACAAAGCATGGAACCTTAAGGGACACCCGTGACTATCCTGAATTTGTCAGCTCCAGATCTTCTTGAATCATGCAAATCTGCCAATGTAAGTAAGATAGGTGTTTGGGAATCCACACTGCATCAGGGTTTACTGGGCCTCATTATGCAATGAAGCAACCTAGGATTAGTAGAGCTTATTATTTTGAAAATATTTGTTAAATTGGTATGGCTTATAGCATATTCACAGCTTGAAATTTAGACTGTGTCCCTTGTTACTATCAAGGGGTGGAACCCACCCCACCTAAAGAGAGTAGGAAGGGTGAATGGGAATAAAGAGTTCCTATGACTGTTCAGCCTAGTTTCAGATAGAAAAGCCATTTGTTGCTGTCATCTATTGTTTTAAAAACCCTGGAATGGTCACAGGTTTGAATTGTACATTATAGAGGAAATGCTGAGCTCTTAGGAGATCCTAAAATAAACATGGTCACCTCATTCTGTCCTTCTGATCATTGAAATGTGACTGTGACCATCCAGAATCCTTATGGCAATTGCAATGCATGAAGTGTCCCTGTTACATCAGTGTTCAGTGTCTCATTACAAGTAACTTCATAATACAAAGGTGATCTTTTCTGTCTAACCTGGGCAGATCTGTGATCATAGAGGGAGATATTTATTAAATCTCATTTAACTTTGGGCACTTACTGGATCTTTACTAAAAGATGTTTCACTTCTCTGAGTTTATTCATCTATTTGGTAGCAAGCTATTATAGCAAAACTGCTCTTATTTGATTCAGTGGAGGGTGGAAGTGGGTACTATGTATTCCACAATTTCACCACCACATTAAAATTGGTGGTGTTACCATACCAGATCCCACTGGGGCAAAAAACAACCTACAACACAAGCCAGAAAAGCCTGTTTCATCATTAGAATCATTAAATATCATATAATAATCACTTTTCAACCAAGGATCGAAAATTGTTTTAAAAAGATTAAATTGTGAATATCTCAAAACAGCCCTAAGAGTTACAGTTATTATTTCTATAAAATCTGTAACATAATCTATTTAGGTCAATATATTATTTTATCCTCAGTCATTTACATACATATGTAATATGTACAATACATATGTACATATATGTAATGTATGTATAGTATATACATATACATGTTATAGATAGATAGATGACAGATATATATATAGAGAGAGATATCCTGTTTCCCCAAAAAGAAGACCTAGCCAGACAATCAACTATAATTCATCTTTTGGAGCAAAAATTAATATAAGATCGGGTCTTATATTAATTTTTGTACCAAAAGACACATTAGAGCTGATTGTCCAGCTAGGCCTTATTTTGGGGAAACATGGTAGTTCACATCTTATTATATTCTAGTTCAGGATGAGTTAAAACAGCATGATAAAGTGAATAACTATGAATAAATTGAAATTCATTTAATTAATTCAAGATTATCATTAAATATTAACGAACTGAAGGTGTTATTGCTGAATATATCAAGAACCATCATTCTGAAGGTGCAAAAATATCATCTACGCTCTCACAAAAACATTATAGACTTTCTTCATGTAAATGTGTTGTATTTTTCTTAATTATTTTGTCTAAAGTGAATATTTATAAAATGCCTTAATTTTGCATTCTCTTGTAACATTCTACATGTATTTCTTACAGAAAAATATTAGACCCAAAATCACAATAAAAATAAACTTTGAATGCTAATATCCACTCACCAGATTGGCAAAAATTAAGAAGACTGGTAACACAGTGTTGGCAAGGATTCAGAACATTGAGGACTCTTATTTACCTCTTGTGGGAGCCCAAATTGGCACAGCCACTTTGCAAAACGGTTAGCTGGGCATTGGCTTGAAAAGCTGGCATATTGCACAGCCTAGCCTCTTACACATACTTACAATGAGACACGCGTAAGAATGTTTGTGGCAGCTAGGCGGGTAATAGCAAAAACAAACACAAGCGACAATCAACCATACCAAATATACAAAAATGCTGGATGAATGAGTGTGGAATAGTCAAAAACTGGAATGTGTACAACACTGAAAGTGCGTATATCAGCTTGGGTGGCTCTTCAAAGAATATTGTTAAATGAAACAAGCAAGTTGTAGAAGAATACAAACATTTTGCTGCCATTTTGATCATGTTCAAAAGCAAGCATAATTTAAGAAAATAGTAATGCTTAAGTACGATGCATGTAATAGAAAAAGAATAAAGAACACAGAGAGAATAACAATAGAGTAAACATCCAGAAAATAGTTCATTGCAGAAGATGAAAGGGGACTGCAGTTAGGACGTTGAGAAAGCTTGGAGCATTTTGTGGCTGGTGATGAAGTTCTCTCTGAAGATGGATGGCATATTTGTAGTATTTGTTGTGTTTCATATCATAAATGGACACCAAAAAATTAAAATATTTTAAAAATGTATCACCTTAAACCCAAATATTTTTTTAAGGATGTTCCTTTTATACCTGAAAAGCAATAATTAAGAGTTCTGATCCAGTCATTAATAGGAATAGTTTCGTGACCTAGGACACGTTACTTAATCTCTCGGGGGATCTTCTTTTTGCAACCTGAAAATACAGTTCTTAGATTGCAATCTCTTAAGTCTTTTCTAGAAAATATAATTCTATAAATCTCTGAACCTTCTACCTTAAGACAAAGTCCAGTCTACCTGAATTCAATTCTCGAAAATAAGCCCACAAGAAGTTAATCAAAGGTACAAATGTCTAATTGTCTTTTTAAACACTAAGTTATTTAACTATAGCACACATTTAATTTCCTCCCCTTTCCTAAGTTCTGGCACCCTAAGATTTGAATTTTTCAGCAGCCACAGGAGGTGGCTTCTCCCTCTGGGAATTTAGCAGAGCCAGATGGAAATTTTTGTTTTCTCACACAGTTCAAGCTAAGATCTGACTTTAAAATAAAAGTGGCATGCAGCATTATACAATGGAAATAAGACTGTACTGCATATTAGAAGACTACTCCTAATCGTGGCTTCAGCATATACTAGTTGGATAACTGTGGCTAAGTCATTTAACTTTCCTAGGCGTCAATATATTCATCTATAATAAGGTGCCAGAAATGGATGAAAGCTCTCTGGGAGCCAGGATAGTATAATTTCTGTTCCAGCATAGTATCATTGTACCGATTTAAGTTTGCTCTTGGGAGCTATTTTTTACCTAATATCCAACTGTTAACATAAAGTTTTAAATAGCTTGTTGAAATTGGTTACCAAAACCAAACATAAAAATCATCTGGTTCTTCCAGGAATACCTTGAAGAGGTTAAATGGAAATGGATACATACACTGATGGAAACATATAAAAATTCCTAATTCGTTTGTTAACTAATATTTATGAATATACTAGACACTGTTCTAGCCACTATAAATATGGTAGCCCTTAAGGAACTTACATTCCTGTCACAATCAACTAAGCACCTATTCTGAACGATAACTGAAGGTGGAAAGCAATGATACTCTTCATCACGTTGACCATTTATTTCATACTATCAACAAAAGAAGTATTTCACCTGTTAAAAATTTGGGGATATTAGCACCTATACACATCTACTTGACTCTCATCTATTCCTTCTTCAGTCATATCCAGAATAAGCCAACATCAAAATCTGGATGGGTTCAAGATAGTAGTTCTGCTTTAAAAAACAAAAAAAAACAATGACTCTGATGCATAATGAGTAAAATCAAATTCTTTAGTTTATGACCTAAAGCTTCTCTGTGATCTGCATGTTGCCACACACCCTATGTTCCAGCCATCACCAATTAATCACTGTGATGTAAACATGTTTAGCCCTTTTGCTTACTCATTCAGCCCTGGAACTAGAGCTCAGCTATGAAACTTCTTCAAAGCCCAACTCAAATGGTATGTCTTTCAGAAAGTCTCCTCCATCCTATTCTCTATTTTATGAATTAAAACCTGTTAATCACTCCTAAAGCATTATGTTTCTATACAATAGCATTTTCATCTGCTGCTTTATATCATAGACACTCATCTATACAGGTCTCTCCAACATAAATGTTTTGCCCTGTCTGAATTCTTAGCCCACGGAATCTGCAAGCACAATAAAATGGTTGTGTTATATCACTGAATTTTATACTGATTGGTTAAGCAACACAAGATAACTGATAAACTAACTTTTCCTGTCTCTAGTTTTGTATTTTGAGCTCTCTCTATTTTTTTTAACATTTTCTCTAAACCCTCTTTCTCCTTGAATCTGTCCAGATTACAGAAATAATCTGCACATCACTATCTTTCCTTTCCTCACAGTGCTGGATTTCTGTCACCCAGCTCACCCACCTCAGGTTCCATATACTTCCCATTTGTTCCAACAGTATCCTGTAGTATTCCCAAACCTCAGCTTTTCTGGGGGATGAATGCTTTTTCTATTGGCCCTGCAAGAATCTAGCTCTTCTCAATCAGGTCATAGAGAGACCAGCATGGTGACCAAGGTTTAGATATGTTGCAATCAGTGCACATGAGATACTGCTGGAACCTAGAGGAAGTGGTATATCAATCTTCCAGCAGAAACTGGGGAAGCCTTGAGTGGTCCACATCGTTTAGAGGTCTGCCATGCAGAAAAAGGAAGTAAGGACATCCCAAAGCACAGTTAACAACAGAGGCAAGACATAGAGAAAAACATGATAAAACATAGTGTTGTGTAGAAATGACACATAAGGTGGCATGAAGCATAAAACTACATGATGTAGAGAACTGTTAAGAGTTAAGGATGGAAATGAACACATGACCAGATCCTAAGAGACCCTAAATGCCACACAACAAAGTTGAAACTTTATCTTCTAAATCATGGAGGGCTAGAAATCAAATGATTTAATTTGAATACTTGCCTAATGAATATATTTCAAAATTATTTACTTAATGTAACTTCAGAGAATAGTTTGGAGGGCTGAAAGGGAACATAAAATGAGCAGGAAAGGAGGATTAGCAGAAAAAAAAAGACATGGTGAAGGTATCAGGTAGGCTGGAGGTTCCTGGGTTGTGAAAGGGAAGTTTACTTGAGAGAATAAGGTGTAGGTAGTTAGAGAATATAGAGAATAAACGTAGGCAGTTAGTAAAATTTATGAGTGGATGTGAGAAAGTAAAAGTGAAGGCTACTCACTTGAAAGCTACCTCAGAAATTGCCTCAGCTTTCCGGCTTGAGCAGTAGAAGCAAAATGTTCATGAAATAGAAAATACAGTCACATAAAAATACTGACATAAATTCTGAATAATGAAAATGTATTATGGTAAAATGAAAAGATATGGAATAAGAGACAGGAAAGATAACTTCCGCAATCCCAGAAAACAACGTACAAGATAAAAGAAAGGTGAAACTAAAATAGCTAAATTAAAATGGTAGCAAAAGTGGTAGCATCATTCAACCATCTCTCATTCCCCACACCAATAGAGAGGATGCTGACGTAAAATTACCATGATTTAACTGCATCCATAATTTAACTTTGGAAAGAGTTTTGGTATATTTTAATGCAATTGCTCCAGATGTTCTACAAACTCATAACTCTTTAATCACCGTAATAAAATCATTCTACAAAAGTGTAATTCTGGAGAGATGAAAACTGCCTAATTTCTAAATTCTTTCTTTCATTTCCCTCTGCCAACACACAAAAAGATTAAACTGCATAGTGCCCAAAACATGGCAGCAGCAGGTCACACAGGAGGTGGGACCAGGAAAGTTGAGGAAAGGCTATGAATGCTCAGGGGCTAAAAACCAAGTACACACACAGACAGATATACATTAGATGAGTTAGGTGGTTAGAAGCCAGTAGAATGCAGAAAGGTGGTCAGATTGATCAGCAGAAAGCTCAAAATATGCATTTTGGTAGCAAGGGGAAGGTCAGATGCTCAATGAAACATTTCTGGAAGTAGGTAGGGTGGAAAGTTCCCAGAAAAGTGATGTGGATGATGAACGTCTAAGTATTGCCTTGTTTTGTACACCTGAAACTAATAAATAAATAAATTAATTTAAAAAAAAAAAGTGATCTGGAAAGTAAACCAACATGGCCATGTGAGGAACACTCTAGTAATGATCCCTTGTTTCAAGCACTGATTTTTTATGTTTTTTCTTTATGAAAAAAGCCAATTTCCAAGCACAATTACCTGGGAACTGCAGGCAGAGACATAAATACCTAGCTGAAAGTAGGAACCTAAAGGCCAAGGGTTCTGTTAAAACAGTAATTCCGGGGCCCCACCTCCAGAGTTTCTAATTCAGTTAAGTCTGAATTGGGTCTAAGCATTTACATTTCTGACAAGTTCCCAGATAATGCAATGCTGAGACCAGACTTTGAGAAATACTGCTATGGGTCATTGGTTCTTATCCCTAGATGTGCCCTAGAATCATGTGACATAGAATCATGTGACAAGTTTTATAAATGCTCAGACCTGAATCTGCTCTAGAGATGGAGACTGCAGAGGTCTAGAGACGTGAGATCATATATCTTTAAGTTCCCTAGATGATTCCAATACCTAGTCATGGTTGAGAATTGCTGATACATATAGACGTAAAGTTAAATGATGACAAATTAGTTTTTTGGTTTTTTTTGTATTCAGCAAGGTATCTTTCTGAAGGGGAGCTGGCTTCTGTTTTTAAACCCATGGGGTCTAACAATGGTTATGTTTTACTAGGGCACTTTACTTACAGTTCTTGCTCAATCCAAGTCCTACTTATGCCAATAAAGGATTTATGTAACAACATCAATAATTAAGAAACCATCATAGAAATCTTACTTTACCTTTAGAAAACAAAGGAAAGATCTCTGACAATGGAAGGCTTTGATTTTCTCCATTTATGCTGCCAGGACTTAGGGGGGGGAAACAATTTTTCCCAAACAATGATAAAGTAGCCTAGAGGAAAATCCAATAAAGTTACTGAGGAATGACAGAACAAATGGCTGGCTCATTTCTGAAATTTTATGAAGACTATCACCTGACAGAAATATCGACAGTTATTTTTAACGCAACATTAGAGACAGGGAAAATAATCAAGTCCCTTGCAACGTACTAGCCAAATGAGACACTTCAATGCAGGAATAATGTTTTTGACCTGTTTCATATTTTTCAGAATTACTAAATAATTGATCAATTAATAATAACTAATGTAATATATTATGCTAGTATGATCTTGATTTTGTTTACACATTTCTCTTTCTTGTCTAGTAAATATGTGTTTAAAAATATTTATTTCTTTTTCCTAGGGCTAATTTTTGTCATGAAAATAATAGACTGTCCCCTTTGGAAAAACAACTTAAGAGCTTCCACGGCTTCCTTTGGAAGATTTACATACCACCTCCTTCAGGTACTGGCAGTATCTCATGCACACTTATTACAACACATTGCCAAATTTTGCTTATATATTGGACTCTCCATGACCTGGCACCTTTGTCCCCCAGTATCAAACATCGTACATGGCAAAGAAAGGATCAATAAATGTTTTGAAATACCAGCCTGATTTTATCATCCAATAGGTCTTACATTATTTTAAGTCCTTAGACAATCCTTTTGGCTGTCACGTTTCAGCCCATCATCCTTAAAAGTGTTCATCAACTTTATTTATCGTATATATATATTTAAATATATATTCAAAGGGTGCCAAAAAATGTGTACACATTTTAAGAAAGGCAAAAACTATATTAAAAATTGTAATACTCAACATATACTGATAACAAAAGACGAATACAAGTCATGTGTATACATGTTTTTGGCACCCCTGGTAGTTGTGATGACTTGAAGCCTGACTCTGTCTGCTGATAGATTTAAAAAGTTATGATGTTTAAAATTTTGAAGAAAAAATGTAGATTTTCTATAGAATTTTTACCTAGTATATGGCATAGAAAACTTCTACAAATTCCTCTTAGACACTTTTCATTCCCAAGCTTCTTACTCAAGGAAACTAAAATCGCTCATGCTTTCTCCCAATGATCAATCATTTATCCCTAATCCCACCCTATTACTTCCATTTTTCTCCTTTCATTTTTTCCATCATTACTTTCATCATTCATCTTCTCCAAGAGTATATCCTACAGTCCCCCCAAGGAACGCAGTTTATCTTCATCTTCCTTTGTTATATACTTACTATTTACCTAGTTTACAGAAAACATGCCCAATCTTTCTTCACAGACTTCCCATTTTTTTTCAAAATTTAATTGCTGTTCCCTAGCTCATTATTATAATCCTACAGTTTGTACAGTCATTCAACTTCAGTGGGTATTTCATATTTCACTGAAACCTCCATGAAGCACACTCTCATCTGAAATTACAGCTCACAGAGTATTCGTATTTAAGGGAACCTCAAAAGGACACTGTCATCCGTGTCAATTGACACATGGGTAAACAGTGACCCTGAGAGGGGTGCTTATTATATGCCACAGAGCACTGTTGTTGGCAGCATAAAAAGGAGGTGATTCATATGAATGGACTCAAAAAATGCACATTTCCTCCCCATCTTTGATATTCCTTTGACATCACTGATCCCCACCTCTGAGAAACCCTCCAACCTGCTGAGTTGTGTAACCCTGCTCAGTCCTACCACGGCACCCTGTAACACCTCATAATCCTGCTACCCCCAATAGATTGATTCTTATTCTGTCCTTCTTTCTCACTAGCCTGTGAGTTCACTGAAACGAAGATGAATGATGCCATTTCCACAGATGAGGTTCCAAGCACTTATTAGGAGTTGACATATTCATAGAATTGAAACTTAAAATGAAAGCTTTAAACATAACTTCCTCAACTAAGAATTATTTAAACTTTATGTTCAAACAAGCCTTGTTGTTAATACAAGTAAGAATTTTAAATTAGTGAGTACTTTGTTACTTTACTTTTATTATTTGGACAAATATTAAGAAGCAATGTTTGATACATATTTTTAAGAAGTTCTATGCTAAACAGGGTGCTGAGAAAGAGAACAATGGGGAAAGGTTAAACTACTTTACAAATGCTGGTCAAGAGTGGCATTAATGAGAAAAAATAACAGTCATGTGAAAAGGAGTTGAGAGTAAGGAGGGGGCAGAATTCAGACAGATAGAACAAAATATCTTAGAAAATATTAGTTATCCTTACATTTTATAACTAACCATATATGACTATGTGATGTGAACACTCAATTTCAGTTATAGAATTTCTAATAAAACGTTTTGACTCACATATATTCCATATATGTTTATACAAATTAATTTTAAGACCATGAATAAGTAAATTTAATTTGAATTTCAATGTAGGACCCTTGTAGATTGAAAATGGCCAAGTCTTTGCCCATAATATTGCCTGTTTTCAATAGATTAATACATTACTATTATTAGTACACAAATTTACAAGGACCAGTCTAGAACTTTCACTAAGTTTATGTATTATGTCAACTAAACAATGATATTTATTTTGGGTCAGGAATGGAAAGCAATTCAACAAAACAAAAGCATTAGAGATAATCTTTACGGAAACACAGGAAGAAAGATTTAAGATATTTCACTTACAAAATGCATTTGTTGTCTGTGACACAACAAGGGCAGCAAGGACTTTATAAAGGACACTCTCTATTCTATCAGTTTTACATGTATCCACCTTCATTCCTTTATGTTAATTTACATGAACCAAATATCCTGTGCCAATATTACTTATCTGAGGCAGGGATGCTTATAGATTCATTTACCTTTTTCTTAAAAATTAATGTTAAAAAAAATATGTAGTGGCATGCTAGCATTTTTTAGTCCAGTTGAATCATCTTTCTCTTAAGGATATAACAATGTTGATTTATCAACATTTATTTAACAGATTGAAGTTTTTAATTCCTGCAAGCTGAATTGCAAAGAATCCTAAGCAGCAATGAGCACATTCTTTGAAGGATAAATTAGGAGGATGATCTAATATCTTCTTTTCCCCCTTGCCATTAAAGTCCCTATCTGATCCTCGCAAAAGGTGTGCCTGGTTTGCTAATTGTGTTCCCTAACTTGTGTCCTTATTGCAGACTCACTGTGTTTGTGCTTCCTTTGTCTTTGAGGGATGTGCTCATTTCTCCTTTCGGATAGATTACTCACTGGGAAGCAGAGAGCTGAAGTTCCTCTTGCAGCCTGTGGATCCTTTCCTGGAAAGAAGGGACTGATTTTCTTCAGAGCAAGCAGATGGCCACACCCCCAGAAGCTGCCACAGAGACTCACATCTGTCACACAAAACTTCTCTGACAAATGGAAGAGGCAAGTGGAAAGTGGAAGGTAAGCCAAACAAAACCTATTTGTGTGCTTGGTTCTTAATACCATTAAAATGCCTGCATCCTGAAAGAACCCACTGAAGCAGGCACTAGCAAAAATCAAGATAAAACTAAAAAAAAATAAATAAATAAATAAAAATAAATAAACTATGGAGATTCCATAATACAACAGGCATTACAGAACAAAGCAGCTTCACCTTCAAACTAGAAGGCTGTGATTTTAGCAGAAGTAATTCTATTTCTATTGTATTTTCCACCTATGAGATATATGGAAACAGGAGGAAGGAATTAAAGAAAAATAAAGGACGTGTCACTTCAAGAATTTCCAAATAACCACCTCCTGGGCCAGTTAGGCTGTGAAGTGAGACAATTTAATAAAACAAGAGAGTATATCTTGCAGGCAACTGGAGACACATTTCTAAGAGTAATCAGTTTTGTGATATCGCAGTTTACTTGATTTCCATTTCATTCTACATTTCTTGGATGCCAACCAAATGCAAGGCACTGGGTTAGGTCCCAAGGGAGTACAGAACCTAGTGATAACAGACCTCTGTTCAATCATCAGCTCCACCCAATGAAGTTCTGTGGTATGAGAACATATTCTGTAAAGAATGATTATCATTTTCTACATAGGGCTTAGTTCATAGAAAGCATTCAATTTGATATATAATCACAATTATTATTACTAGAATTATTATTACAAGGATATAAATTTGTTAAGAAATATGCCTTATGTTACAGTTCATAATCTAGTGAGAGATTTTTAAAAAAACACAAGTAGCTACAATGCAATATGGTAGATACTATATGTAAGGAATATATAGACTGCTATTAAAACAGAAAGGATAAAAGAATAACACAGCAGTGAAAGTAATCCCACACCTCTCCTACAGCTTTTTCAAATCCTAAAGCTAGAACATTTCAAGTGAAGGTCTGAATTAAAAAATATAAAATTAAAATAAAATAAAATAAAATAAATAAGCTTTTTCCTTCTATGCCAGAAATTTATCTAAGAACAATGCTTCAATAATCCCTCTCACCGGGTTCTTTTTTTTGTTTGTTTGCTTTTCATAACCGTTATTTTTTTCTAACATTCTAAAATAAGTAGTATTGTGTTTATTTTTAGTTGTCTGTTTCCTGCCATTTGAATGTAAACTCCACAAGGGCATGACTTTTGTCTTTTGTCCTTGATCAGGACTGAATTCAAAGTACCTAGAATAGTGTCTGGCATATACTTGTTAGTCAATAAATTGTTGTTGGTTGATGAATGCACACATAAATGACTGAATGAAGTGGTAATTCCCATCGCCCAATAATGGCATCTTCAGGACCTGAAATGCATAGAAAAAAATATGTGGCAATACGTACCTCAGTATAAAGGAATATAGTTGTACCTATCATTCCTAACATACTGACATCTAACTTAAACACAAACACTCATCCCAGTTCTTGATGCAGGACACAATATGGACAATTGAGCTATATTAGACTTTCCTGCCTTCTTCCAAATTCAAATAAAGAGAAGTAGTTTATAAAATGTAAATGTTTAACAATTTTCAGTCCTAAAGTAGGATCTTTCAGCTCCCTCCTCCCCTCATCAGGGTCTGATCCTGGATCAAGGGAAACCTTATCTTTGGGGTGGCAACTGCTATGGCCCAAGTATTGTCTAGCACCCAACCACTGGCAGAATCAGGGGGTTGCTAATACTGTGGCAGAAGGGGTGAGGTATGTTCCTAATCACAATTTACAACTACTTTTTTTCATAGGTATAGGGTCCTGAATTTTAGATTGATATGGTTTTCATTAGAGTAGCACTATTTTGCTCGTAGAAAATGGATCAAAAAGACTTGCGAAACTCAACTTTAGAAGCCAGCCACTGTAGAATAACACAATTTCTATGTAATGTCCAAAAATATTCAATTTATAAGCACTCCTTTGGAATACAATTTATCTGTAAATTAGTATTCCCAATAGTTAAATCTGAGTTTCATCAGTTCTCTTTGAAGCAGCTCAACCCATTTTATGTGTGCTAATATTTCTACACAAAAGGAATTACTGAAATAATAAAGACATGAGAAAAACTATTTTCTATGTGGTTCTATTGGGTTTTAAACCTAAATCACAACATGTGAAATACTGTGTTACTATTACAGATACAAAACCCAAATAATCTAGATATAACTGTCCAGAAACTGTTCCTTGAATGAAAAACAGATGGAACTTTCCCACCTAATCAATCAATAAAGTTCTCATTCTGTTTTGTATTGGTTTGTATCTACTCAATGCTTTCTAAGAAACAAGCTGTGAGCATACCGAAAACACATGACTCGGAGGCAGAAGATAAGCCCCACAGAGCAGAGAAGGTGGAAGCAATCAGAAGTCTCCCATGCTCCACCTGCCACCTTACAACTAACTCTGGGCTCACCATGACCGTTAGATGTTTCTCCATTAGGATCAAGCATAACTGCTTCTTCCTGGTTACCCGCTAGATTTTTTCCATATCCCATTCTGCCTTAATAAATATGCATTCCGATGAGAGTAAATTAAAATTTACATTTTTAATGTTGTTTTAGAGGCATTAATTGTTTCACAATTAAATATTGCTTGAGGAGGGGCTCAATAAATACTAATATTGAACTTATTTGGTGAATTGCTGTCACTGTTACCATATAATAAAGAAACATGAAATAAGATCAAGGAATTTTCAATAGGAGAAGAAAAATATTTCATGACTAGACAAGTAGTTTTTAAATTTTTTACTTGGTACTACCTTGATGTAAAACATAGTTCACAGATTAGTTCTTACAGATAAAATATATTGTGAATAATAGCATTTAGTAATTGCCGACCATGAGACCACCAATGAACTGGATACTTTACATAGCTTGGCTCATTTAATCCTTTCAAAACCTCTGATATGTAATTTTAATTATCTTCCTTTTTCAGATGAGAAAACTGAGCTCAAATAATTAATTAACTTGCCCAAAGTTAGCAAAGTGACTAGCAAAGTGGCTAGCAAAGGGACTCAGGATAGCAGAATCAGGATGGGATGGGGGTGGGGTGGGTGGATAACATTCTTATCCGGAGCACAGAAACAAAAAGCTGATAGTATCATGAATCTACACATCACCTTACAGCAGATAATGTCCTAATCAAACTTCAAATTTTATCATTTTATAAAACTTAGGTTTATTGTTTCCCAAGTTGCTGATGGACCATGTCCACTATCATCTCAAAAATCAACATAACCAAAACAAAGCTCAAGTTTTCTCACTACAAATTAGCTCCTGATCCCAAACTCTTATATGTTCTACTAATGTCACAATTCCCAATGTCTTCACAGTCCAAATCTCCACTCAGTCTACGCCACTTTCAATAACTAATTACCAATCATCAAGAAAGCAGCTGCCACCCATTGAAAAACCACTCTGCTGGTTACTGGGGTTTGGCTTAGGAGAGATACAAAAGCATATAAGCCAATTCATCAGTTAAAGGAGCTTAAAATCTAGGATTACTCACGTAAAATGTTTAAAATGTGAACCATAAAGTAAATGATCCAGAAAAAGGCAACTGGAATTCAGAGGAGAGTTTACCCTGGGCTAGAGTAGTCATAAAATCTTCAAGTGAGAGGTGAGATTTGACTGGGCCTTGAAAGATAGAGAAGGCATTGAAACATTTTTTTTAAAAGAAATCCTTGCTCTTGATAAAACACTCAAACTGTATGGAAGGACATGAAGGGGAGGGGAAATCCCTGACTCTCCTTGTCCTAGCCCCAGGAGAATCTGCTGTTAGCAATTCAAAGACATAAGAATTTAAATACAAGAAGAGAAAAGAAACAAAGGAAGAAAAAAGAATGGGCAGAATAGCACAGTCCTGACAAGCAGAGGCTGTTTTGGAGGAGAGGTTTGATGTAGGGGACTAATTACAAAATGGAGCTGAACAACAAAAGGAGCCAGCTGTGCCTTCCTGCTTATGTCCCAATCACACACGTGTCTGAACGCCAACCAAGGTCCAGGAATGTGCTTGGATCTGGGGGATCCAGGGGAATAAAAATGGATGTGATTGCTGCCCTCATGGCCTCAAGGACCACATTAGAGGAGTCTCAAAATGACTTTGACTGTTTTTTAGAAAAGTAAATCTAGATGCAAGTTTAATCAGAAGGTGACCGGGGAGGCAAGAAGTTCCATTACCTGCCTTTCGTGTATTTCAGGCATAAAATGACGAAGACTTGAGGTGGTGTGGCTACAGCAGAATTCACAGACTACAATTGCTACAAATTCTAACTGAATGTGAAAGAAATTAAGACCGAAAGAAATTATTCATATGCATTTTGCTCAAATTTGGAATGTAATTAAAGGCTTTATAAAATAACCATCAATAAGAAAGTCTTCATTGTCACCCCAATAAACTTTAATTAAAAAAAAGTCTTGAAGAACTATATGTGAAAATAAAACTTTGATAGTTTATGAAATATGAAAGGATACCTTTATCACTTCAGAACTGGAAATAATTTCTTACACAAGCTATCTTATCTGTACCATAAATAGAAGAATCAAAAATGCATCTTTTATAATATATGTCTAATTATACATATACAGCAGTAACAAAAAAATTTTTAAATGCATCTATTTTTAAATTTTAAAAATAATCTTTTCACCAAAAGACATCATAAAAATGAAAAGACAAGTTACCAGTTGGGAGAACATCATTAAAATGCATATTACAGAAAAACTCTAGTATATAGAATATATAAATAGCTCTGACAAATCAATGATTTTTTTTAAGCAGTAGGAAAGCGGACAACATGTATAAATAAGCATTCCACAGAAACCTGAATATTAATCAAGAAAGGAAAAAATGGTCAACGTTTTGAGCTCCCTAGCACTTAGGGAACAACACATTAAAACTACAAGGATATCACTTCATATCCATACAACTGGCAAAAAATAAAATTTTATCATCAAGATTTGGCAAGAATATGGAACAAAAGGAACTCTTATAGACTGCTGGTGGGAGTATCAATAAGCACAACCCTTTTTGGTAATTTGGCATTATCTGCTAAATGTTAACATACAAATCCCTCCCTCCTACAATTCCACTCCTAAGGAGATGTCCTAAGGAAAGGCTCCTCTTTGTTAGCACAAGGAGAGGTGCACGTGAATGTTCATAGCAGCCTTGCTAGGAAATATCCTAAATGTCCATCAACAGAAGATTGAGACATTAATCACAATAATTCAATGGACTACAATATCACAGTAAAAATGAATAAATTAAATCTACATACATGAAGAAAATACTAATCAATTAAAATAAGGTGAAGACTACAAAGAGCACGTCACTGTTTATATAGCTTAAAAACAGTAAAAAGCAAAATGAGACTATATTGCTTAGGTACAAACACATACATGGGAATGATACACACAAAATTCAGTATACAGAGTAAGTACTCCTGAGGGGAGACGTGCTCGTATGTGCAATTAACAGTATGTGCAATTACTTATTTAATAATCTTTGGGGTGGGTACATAGGTTTTATATAATATTACTTAGTTTTTGGTATTACTGATATATTTCCCAATAATTTTTAATTAATAAAAATTGCAAAATAGTTTGTGACATAAATACAGAGTAAAAGAGAAAGGCAAGAGTCAAATATTACTTGAAAATTTGTCAAAATATTTCATGTCTTCTTTTCTCCCATTCCTGTTTCCCTAGACCTTGTTCTCATCATTTATGCCTCAATTAGTGCAACGGCCTCCTAATGCTTCTCTCTGTCCCAATTTAGTAGTAGACTGATCTACTTCCATCAATCCAAGAGACAACTTCTTCATGTCACCATCTATTCAAAACTCTTCAATGCTCCTATCCACTCTAAACATTAGCATTATTGTATAGTGATTAAACCCTCCAGAATGTATCTTCATCCTTCTCAATTAAATTCATCTCCAGATCTAATTAAAATGCACCAGAAGAGATACAGCAGAAAACCACGTCCCTGAACCAAGAATATGCCAAGTTGGTTTGCATCTCCATATCTTTGTAAACATTGTTGTGCCTTATCTTAAAAGGTATCCTTCTTCCATTTAACTCATACTCAATCATGCAAGTCCAGCTCTGGACCTTCCTCTTTAGAATGCATTCCACAATAATGTCACTTTTTGTTGAGCCCTGCCCCTCCTTAAAAACCCAAGAAAAGTATGATTTGTCCCAGGTATTTGAGCACTTAGTTTTATTTTAACACATTTTACAAATTACTTCTTAAGATTACATCTTAATCGTATCATTTGTATTAGAGTTTAAACTGCCAAGGATTTGAACAATATTTTGCACTTCGGTACTCTCCATACTACAGACTACACTGGAGATATTATAATTTTTGTTTGTTTGTTTGCTGATACTTGAAAAGGCTACATACGTACCAAATATCTAACATCTATCATCTAGATGCCTTAGCATACTTAAAGCAGAATATGTTAAATTGTCAATTAAAGAAAGGCAGATCTAAAGAAACTTGTATTCATCATAGTTTGTAAAAACATGGGCTCTGTCCATGTTGAGTCTTACCTTTCCTCCCGGGTCATTTAAGGCTGAACAGTAGATCTGGCATCTAAAGCAGCATGGCAAGCGGCAGGTTAGCATATCGACAAAGATGACCAACTTCACCATATCATTTAAGTATCTCAGAAACACACAATAGAATGTGCTATATGCTTGGCCATAAACTTGTATAAAAAAATCAAGAAAATACCTAGAAGGCTATGATTCCATATAATTTTAAATGATAGGTTCCAATATGCCCTATGAATGAGAGCCACCCCTCATAGATTCTAAGTAACCATTTGGAAGTCAGCCTCAAGTATGAAAGTCGGTTGTAACCACTTCTCTGTATCCCTCTACATTTGTCTCTCATCCCTGTGATCTTTCAATCCTCAAGGAATAGTTGTAATGCTTCCATACGCAAACCCTATTCTACCCACTATCTCTGTTATCCCTTGAGCTTATGGTCTCATGGAGGTAGACAGGCACATAAACAAAACATGAAATACAAAACCAAGATATAAATATGAATCAGATTCAAAGGAGGCACAGGAAGGAATGCTAAATCCTATGGGGTAAAGGGTGGGAAAAGAACTGTGCTAAGCCTTGAAAGATGAGGATAAATTCAATATACAGACAAGTGGGGTGGCTAAGCTATTAATATGTTTACTTTGAGTGAGAAGGAGGAGAAAAAGGAAGGGACAAAAGGAAGTCTTTTTTTGATTTATTTTATCATTATTTTATTTCAGCCCTGTGTCTACCAGATATTATCCGAGTATGCTTAAGACCAAAGAATGTAGAGTGTGAGACTGCAAGGCGGGCATGCAAAAACCACATACTACTCTCAGAGTTATGGTCCTTACAGTCAGGCCAGTCACTCATTTGTTTTTTCATTCATTCTCTCAACCAACGTTTACTGACCACTTATTAAGTACCAGGTGCTATGCTAGGCATCGGTGATATATGGTGAACATGTTATATTTAGTTCTTGATTTCATGGAATGCACAGTTCAGTGGGGAAGGCAGTCAATTGGATAATCACAAAAGTCAATTCATTACTTACTGTAAAAGGATCACTGAAAAAAATATAGAGTTCTAAAACTGCATTCAACTGGCAGGCTTTACTAACTAAATGACTTTTCAGTTGAGGTTTGGGAAAGAGGAAACAATGTAAGAAAGAGTGTTCCAAAGAGAGCACAGGAAAGACAGCTTATCCAGCTTCATAGAAGCTATGGAGTCAAGTGAGTCTCACCTGAATTGCCTAGGCCAGGGCTCACAGAATAAACTTCTAAATGTGTTACCACTCCAAGGTTTCCCTGCTGCCTCTTCTGAGCTCTAAATGGAAAAATGCATCCCTATTTGATAGAATTAAAAAGGTTCCTTTGCCTTCTGGGTTAATGTCTAGGAAAAGAGCTTCAAAGGCAGTAACTGTGCCTTGTCTTTTTGCTAGAATAGTGTGATGAATCATATCAAAGAATAGTTGTTTGCAAAGTCTGAGATCACAATACCATTTTCCTCTGAAACCGCAGCATGTTTTTTGTAAAGAAATCTCAGTAATATCTAGCAGGGAAATTTCTAGTCCAGAAATAGACTTCCACTGCATTTCCACTGAAATTGAAACCGAGAAAGAAAGGGTCTCCTAGGAAAGGTTATAATCATGAGGTCAGAGTGAGGATTAATGCCTGTTCTCCTATCATATACTCATAACCATTCTCCAGTACTAGAATTAAAAGGGAAGTTACTCTAGCAGATGTTTTCAAATTAGCCAAAAACATGTCACGGAGAAAAGCAGCAGTGCTGGATATGCGCCCAGAGAGAGAGACCTTCCCAAAAGCCTCCTGTGGGAGCCATTTAAATGTCTCTGAGCCCTCGAGGTGCAGGCTGGGATGCACAAACTAGGGAGATAAGCAAGTCCCAGCACAAATCCTCCTCTCCTAATTGCTTATCCACAGCTTCAATAAGACCTCTGCTGAATGCTAAGAAAACCTGGCAGGGTTGGGCAGTTAATACACTGCCAAATCACTCTTCATGCTTGCTTTTGTTATGTTGCTTACAAATCTGATAAGAAAGCATTGAGTGGAGATATAAAAATTGTCAATGACAGTAGATGAGCAAACTGTGATAAGGGAATATGAAAATGAACAGTTTCGTTTTGCACAATCACCAGGAAGATAGTGGTTTTACATCTTCCTAGCAGATCCAGAACACTGACAGCTAGTTATTAGGTTGGTACAAATGTAATTGTTGCTTAAAAGGTTAAAAAAGAATTGCAAAAAACACACTTACTTTTGCACCAACTTAATACTTCACAACAACCCCAAGTGGGGCAATCATAGCCCAGCTATGTTGGTTCTTATCTACCCAAGAAAAGACCCAAGAATCTGGGCCAAAGATCTGTAGCAATATATCCAGAGGGCTTTCTGTGTGTAAGCTGGTCTTCTGAAGTGGGATATTACTTGTTACCTAGTAATCATCAACTCCTACAGAAAGGAGAAAATAAACACCAACCAGGAGAAATCTTAAGTCAATAAAGGCAGAGAAAATCTCTAGCTCCTCAACTTGTCCACCAGTCTGATCCCTACCATCTAGTAGAGTGAAGGATGTAAAATTGATGGCTCAGTACATCTCATATACAATACCAACCTCTGTGCAATCAGAGTAAGGAAGAAAGACCTCAAAGGGAAGTCATTCACTTTTTTAACCTCCTTGTAGCTCCATCCCATTTTTCCTGTTCTGAACCACATGTTTTGCTCTGCAGGTTTGAGTGTTTCAGGGTTACAAAAAAGGTAGTGTGAGTGTGTGTGTGTGTGTGTGTGTGTGTGTGTGTTTGTGTGTTTGTACAGAGAGAGAAAAAATAGATAGATAGATAGACAGATAGACAGACAGACAGACAGACAGACAGATAGAGATAGAGAGATAGAGATATATAGATATATATCTCAAACGTATATTTTGCATAAGCCAAATAGATATGTGTTAAAAGAAACTGGTACCTGGTATCTCATACAATGAGTCGTCAGTGAATGTTTAAATAAATTAAAGTGAATGACTGAAGATTAGTTCTAAATCCTCCTTTGTTGCAGAAAAATATTTGATCTTTCTAGGAACAACATCTTTGACAATTCCTGATAGACTACACGTCTGGAGAATAGGGCAATAACAAGACTCAGTCTGCAAATTCCCCAGGATAAAACATAAAATAAAATTGGGGGAGGCCACTGAAGTTATTGTTTTTTGTGTGTTTGTTTTGTTTTGTTCTGTTTTTTAAATGGAGAATTAGAAGCCCTTTAGATCTTTTGGAAATAAATGAGACAGCCTAAGACTTGGGGTTCTTTTGAAGCTCCAAGTGTCTCATCAGCACAAAGATTTTGAGAATGCTAGAAAATGGTCTTGTGATTCTGCTTCTTTAAAATAAAAATGTACAAAGAGAGCAACATACCACAGACATAAGGCATAGATTGTAAGTGTGGGAGGTGAGGATTGGAAAAAAAGTGTTTAGATTTTTCAAAAGTCCTTTCAGCCTTCCTGCTTTAATGGTGCTCCTTTAGCCAGGGAAAATACTTATGACAAGAAAAAAGAAACAAAATAACTTACAAATATATCATTTCCTTAAATTAAGCAAGAAGAGGCAAGAGTGGTTTCTATAGAGATGAAATCTTCATAAAAGTCTTCCAATCGAACGCTTCTTAAAAGGAAAGAAATCCTTTTGCATAGAACAAAGTTGCTCTGATAAAGGGTGGAACAATTTATGGGAACTACAAAGAAGACACCATAATGTGAATTTGAGTCTATCATAGAAACGTCACTATAAAAATATACATTTAGATAGCCTTTTTACTATTTTTTTTCTGTATTTTAAATATAAAAATCAAAATCAGAACTCTTAATTCTTTGTTTCCAGAAATTGCTATTCAAAGAATGTGGCACATGTTTCAAGTTGTAACTGAAACTACTACTATGCCACATATCTCTAAATGAGTAGTTAGCAAAACTTCAGTTCCCCTCTGCCCAGTTTTAATTTTATATTTAAAAAAATAATCAATCTAGGTGGCTATATAGAACAAAGGTATACACATCTAATCAAGTCCAATCAAAATACATGCAATTTATATTTCCAAGTGTGATTCAATAGGGCACTTAAGCTTAGAAAGATTTAGAAAGTAGAACAGCATTTAGATTTGGGCAATTTCTCTATATAAGCTCCATAATATTTTGAGAGAAAAGTCTTGATTTCAATGATCACTGATATACTTTATGAAGGTTTTTGGCCTGGCAGGACAACGTTTATATTGAAGGAGAAATTAAAGATGCTAAACCATGAAAATTTCCCATAAGGAAAATTCACGTACTCAATATTCCCCACAAAAGCATAATTGTTCTTGTGTGATTTGAAGAGTTTTGTCAGAAAATTACTTCATACTTTTTTTAAAGACTCTGTTAACCTGATCCATTTGCCAATATTTATATTTCCTGTAATTTTTGAGATAAAATATTTTATTTGGAAAACTAGTCTTACAATAGAAATATATAGAGAAATAGATGTAAAATTTTTTAAATACCCTGTATTTGCAAACACATTCAAGGTTTCTCTCATACAAAGTAATTAATATTTTCTCTTAAATGAGTTGATTTTTTTCTAATATTCATAGAATTTTAGATCTGGAACTAGAAATATTTCAAGGCAGTGACTTCCCTACAGCAATTTTAAACTGAACTAATAAATCTTAAGGAAATTAATAACAAGGCTATTGATACCAGATTTCTATGAACTTTCCTATTTTGTGACAGAATATGAATTTTTCTGAAGCAAGAGTAACTTTTACAACCTAAACATTTAAATTTCATACATTTTGGATTGATATATTCAATATGGCTCTGAATTTCTTTTTTACAAATATAAGCAAAGAAAACGTTATCCTTTATGACATTAGATAAAGTACTTATATCTTGCCTTCATGTCATTTCCATTCAAGTTGGAATGGAGACTATTGCAATATACGCAAAATTAGACAGGCCAGTGAAAGTTGTTTCCTGAAACTGAAACTCTGCTGTAAATAACAGTCAAAACGCTGTTAGCTCCTTCCTGGTAAAAATAATTTACAAGATGTTCGCATTCAGTCCGAAAATTGCTTTCCTAGTTCTAAACATTCCTCATGCCAGGATCTGACTACAACTCATATTGCTCCATCAGCACTTTACAAAGCCATTCGTGAACTCTCAAAGCTAAAGATCTGTCTTTGTTACTTTCATTATATGTATTTCATCTTGTAATTCCATCACTTCACGTGTTGTGCCAGGGAAGACAGGGAGCATTGATTTCTCACGCACCGGAGCCAGCCTCACTGTGTCAAGAGTGCAAGGTCTCGCCTGAGTCCATAAAAGAAATTAGCATCTCACCCACTGGCATCCCTTTCCCGGCTGTCTGGCCACCTCCAGCCCTTTCCCTCCGCACGCATTCCGCTTCTCAAACAAAAAATTCCACAGCGTTACTAGCCAGGAGAGAGGCGAGCCCGGGAGCTGGGGGCGGGAGCGGCGCTCAGGCACAGGCACTCTGTGTCTTGGGCACCCGAGCGCCGGGCCGCTTCTTCCCACGGCCCCCCCGGAGCCTTCCAGCGCAGCAAGGACAGCTCAGCTCGCCTTGCGAGAAGAGCGCAGCAGCCCGAGTCCTGAATGCAGGGTCTTCATCCCCCGAGGCCCTGCGAAGGTCCCTCCCGCAGCTGCAGATGCCCTTCAATGAAAGTGCAATTTGTTATCTTTCCCAGCCCCAAGGAGAGATCCCTGTTTGGTCTAGGCTCCAGTCCTGCTCATTCAAGTCCTTGAATACCGAGTCTCATGGCTAGCCACGCGATTCGCCAGGAATTGGCCTCCGCGGCGGGCGGGGGCAACTTTCCAGCGACCTCCCCCTTGGACCCTGTCCTCTGTGTATGTCTCTCTTCTTGTATCTCCCATCTCTCCCTGTGCCTCTGTTTCTCTTTGTGCCTCTGTTTCTCTGCCTTTTTCTCTGAGGGAGCGCGCGCGCGCGCGCGCGCACACACACGGAGGAGGGTCTCCGCAACCACTGCCAAAATGTCACCTAAAAAGCAAGTGCAGCAACTTGCTTTGGAAAAGACCCAGGAGTTAGTGGAGAAATCCCCTGCAGTGAGCAGTCCCCTATTACCCTGCAAGGTGCGTCAGGGGTTGGGGTCGGGGGTGATATGAATTTGGCCAGTGGAGAGGATCCAGACTGGTGTCAACCTCTCTCCCTTCCAGGACCCTGTAGCAATTAGAAATCCATCCCTTCCCGGGGCCCCCAGGAAGAGAAGAAAGGACCGCACGCCAGAAGAGGGGCGCGCCGCCCCGGGGTCCCCGAGGTTCTCAGGGGGCCGCGCCGGGGATTGCGCCCCAGGCGGCGGAAGGCGAGGGAGAAGGGGTTGCACGGGCCCGCGGCCAAGAGCCCAGCCTATGGTCCCTCCGCTGACTAGAGAAGCGGCGGGCAAGAGACACCTAGCCCGCCGCGCCCGCGGCCGTGGCAGCTGTCGGGACTCCAGTGGCCGCTGCCACGCGCGCACGCCCCAACCCCACCGCGCAGCGCGGCGTTACCTTGTCGCTCCCCGCAGTCCGGCCCTCGGTCCCTGCGTCCGTCCGTCGGTCCCACGAGTCTCAGAGGGAGGACGAAAGGGTGTTCTCGCGGTCAGGACAGGCTCGCAGCGGTGTGAGCGGAAGGACTCGGGAGAAGAGCCTAGGTGGCCGCGGCCGCTCCCGCCGCCGATGCTGCCGACTGGCCGGAGGTGTGGAAGAGGCCGTGTCCTCCGGATGGCGGCCCCGGAGCGCTGCGCTCCCCTCCGGCGCCGAGGCTGAGTGCCGGGACGCGGCGGGCTGGGGCGGCGAAGCTGAGCTGGTCACCCGCCTCTGGGTGCATGTTAATACGGTGGGGAGGAGGAGTCCCGCGCTTCCTCCGCCCAACCACGGGAGCCGGGGGTGGGCGGCGGCCGCGGCCCGGAGCCCACGGCTCCCACCCGCCCCAGCTACTACGGCGAGGCCACTAACCTTGTCCCCAGCTCAGGCACGTGCCGAGGCCGCCGGGAGGCGCCGGCGTCTCCCCGAGCGTGCTCCGGGCCTGTGGGCTCTGCCCGCTCAGCCTTCGTGGTGGCAAGTTCTCTCACTCCGATCAGAGAGGAAAGCCCCACATCCCTGGTAAGGAACCCAGAGGCGGCCACCCGTTAGTGGGCGTGCCACATCCTTTTCCCTGCGCAGCAGCGTCTCAAGAGAATTAGACCTTCCCCTACCCTCTGGCCAGCAGCTCTTCCGAACCTTGCCTTTTCAAGGGAGGGGATTAGGAACTCAGAACACTTTCTATCACAGGAGATCACGTTGGCGGGTAGAGGGTTTGCTGTTCTCTCCTCTCCATCATCAGGGTCCCAAGTAAAATGTTTGAAGAAGTAATCGCTACAGAGGAAACAGGGTAGTGGAAAGAGTCTAGACTCACAAGGACCGACTGTCAAACCCCGTGCCATTACTTTCAGTTATTCCTTAGAGCCTCCGTTTCCCCATCTATATAACGACAGGTCTTGGAAGTCTGTGTGGATTTGATTACACTGTATATGTCCCACCGGTTTCTCTTGGTGTAGCCGAAAGGTAATCAGAAAAGCAAACCCCTTTTTCTCCAGTCCTCTGACCTCAATAAAGTCTCCACAATCCACTCCACCTGCATTTGGAAGCAAGTCTCATTCACACAGGCTGAGGTCCTCACCTCTAAGTACTCCGAAAATAGGAAGAATTCATATGGCTTCAAAGTAACAACAGAGATAAACAATATGGATAGGTGAACTGAAATATGGGTCAAAGAGAAAAAAACAAGTATCCATTGAGCTCCTTCTCTACCCATTTAAGTACTAATGTTCTGGATGGTAATAATCAAGGTTAATCATCATCTTGCTGTTTCCCTCTACTCAAAAAAGAATGGGCATCTTCATGGAGAATGTCCTTTGTGCTACAGCTTCCAGAGAGAATATTACGCCAAAGAGTATGTAATGTTCTTTATGTAATTGTGCCCATAAAGTTATAGCATAAGATTTAGCATCTGCTTTGTGTGATATCTAATTATAAATATTAATAGAATATCCTTTTTAAAGAAAACAGTTCTAAAAATGCAGGGAAGTGAAAAACAGTTTCCATATAAATATGACTCAGATAAATAATCACTTTTCCGCAATTTCACTGAGTGATTTTCCATTGAAGAGAAAAAGAAAATCTTTAAACCACTAGACACTCAAAGAAAGGGAGGTAAATCCTCAGCATTGTAGTACCACCATCACCAGTGCTTTAAAAAAACTCATATATGTATAATTATAGTTGACATTCATTATTGTTCAACTTCAGCTTCAGGTGTACAGTACAGCTAATTCAAGAATGACTATATGGGGCACTTAGGCTTCTAATAACAGTCTATGAAAAGGCAAAGTACTGATATAGGAAAATGTCTTTATAATCTAGAAAATCCATAGAATTTAATCCATAGAATTTTTAATGAGATAACATAAATAGGAAGTCTAATATAATTGTCAAGTCTTAACTCAAATTATGTGACTTAGGTAAATAAAATTACTTGAAGCAAAAACTAAATTTTCATACAAAATTCTTATGGTAAATTTAATTCCACATCAATAATTTCTACATAACACTATTATCATTAGGCTTTTCTGACTATAAGTGACAGAAAACAAATCTAGTGAACTTAAGAGGAAGTAATTTATTGGTAAGATATTGAAAGCTTTCCTAATTGAAAGGAGTCTTGGAAACAGGATTTGAGGAAATACAAGAGGGCTTGGGAGCTCGAAAGACAGAAACAGTTTGGTTTGGTGCTCCTTAGTCAACATGAATACATGCCAACTGTTAACTCCTAACCTTATGCTACTAGATCAAGATTCGTCATAGGGTAGAGAATTTGACTGGCGAAACTTCAAACTGTACCAGCATAGAGAGAGGAAACATTTGTTTTTTTAACTTTCAGAATGGAAGGCAGGCATCTGGATTTATCACCCTTCCAAAAGTACACATGATTGAAGATAGGTAATTTCTCAAAACAAGTTCAAGGACCTGAGAGGAATGAGAATTTGATGCTTAAAAAAAAAAAAAAAAACACGGATAAATGTCTGTTACATTGACTGGCTATGAAATTTGCATTATAATTAGAGTTATTTGGAAATAAACAGTGATGTTGTGCAAGTAAAACTGATAGCACTTTTTTTGTAGTTATTATACATATGCTTGTTTTTAGTTAAGGAAAGCTGTTTAAATATACTGAGAATGCCAAAACAATGTATACACATTTTAAGAAAGGAAAGAGCTGTATTAAAATTGTAATACTCAATATATACTGATAACAAAAGATGAATATAAATCATGATTGACTTCTGCAATTATAATAAGTGCTCAAAGTGGTTACCATCAGTGTAATTTTAATACAGATTTTTCCTTTCTTAAAATGTGTATATATTTTTTTGGTACCCTAAGTATATATGACCAGTTACCTTATTTATATAAAGCATATTGCCTGTAACCACTACTATAAGCCAGGGCTAGCCGCTGTGTTCATTTCTAGTCAGAGACAGTGTGTAATAGCTGAATAATAGCCCTGGAAAGATGTCCATGTCCTAATCCTTGAACCAGTGAATGTTACATTACATGACAATTTGCAAGTGTGATTAAGTTAAGGGTCTTGGGATGGAAATGTAATCCTGAGTTACCCCATCTTCCTGATGTCAAAGGCAGAAGAAAAACATGGGATGATTGAAGCAAAGGTTGGCCTAATGCATTTTTTTTAATTAGTTTCAGGTGCACAAAACAATGTAATAGTTAAACATTTATCATATATATCCCTCACACAGTGACAACCCCCCTTCTCCCATCCACTGCCCCTCTGATATCACATATAGCCATTACATTTCCACTGTCTCTATTCCTAATGCTGTACTCCACTTCTTGTAAATATGTATATTATAAAATTATATATATAACTATACATGTATATATAATATATTATATATATTATAAAATATATTATATATATAAAATTATAGTTGACATTCATTATTGTTCAACTTCAGCTTCAGATGTACAGTACAGTGTTACATTTTGAAGATAGAGGAATGCAGCCATGAGCAAAGGACTACAAATAGTCTTTAGAAGCTCAGAAAGGTAGAAAGATCTCCCCTAGAGTCTTCAGAAAGAATGCCAGTCTGTTAACATCTTGATTTTAACTCACTTAAACTGATTTCAAACTTCTTTGCATTCTATGATGAGTAAATATTGTAGATTTGTTACGGGTACATAAAATTTCTTGTATCTTTTATCTGTTTTTGTGTTTTGTAATTATTTGTTACATAAAATGAACCATAATATGTTGAAAAGTAAATGCTAAAATTCCTTTATAATACGGAAAACAATACTTAAATGTAAACAAATAAAATTTTGAATTAAAAATTAAAATGAAAGATTTTTTTTCTGTGAAAGTTTGGGCCAAAAACATGGGTGTGCATTATACACGGGAGCACATTATACACAGCAAAATACTGTATATCTACTTCTGGAGAAGATAGCTCAAATGAGGCTAAGTCAGTAATGTGTTGGTAAAAACAGGAAATTGGAAACCATGGAGATAGGATTCCTATTCATGAGTTTTTATTTGTCTGGTTAAATAAAAATGGTACCATTCCTCTTAAACCACAACATGGTTAAACAGGTAAAATCCCATTAAAATGAAGTATAGTTGTGAAAGAAGAAAGAACTGAAAGGGAAAAGTTAATGGTAAGTGTGAAAGACATGCTTTTTTTTGCATTAACAAAGCATTCTCATTCTTTCTTTGGTTTTACGTAACATTTAAATGGTGATCCCATACCTATATCTTCAGCCTTGACCTCTCAGCTAGGTTACTTATTTGTGAATCCAAAGACTTACTTGGACAAATCCACTTGGAACTTTCACTGCTACCCCAAGCTTAATAGCTACAAGTTAAACTCCTCAGTTTCTGCCCTTTCCCTCCATTCAAATGTACTCCTTTTCCTGTTTTACTATATGGATTCACGGCACTATCATCTACCAAGTCACCAATGCCAAAATCCTGTGAGTTATCCTAGACTTGCATTCACCAATCTAATCCATCACCAAACACCGTTGATTTCTCTTATCATCTGAATTGATCTTAAACCCTTCTTATATTCCCATTTCTTTATATATTCCCATCAAGCTTTTTCACCGTCTCATCTCTGGGTTATTATCCTCCTAACTTCTTTCTTTTCCCTCAATCTTGCCTCTTCTTCATAGCAGCAAGAATGGTCTTCTAAAAATTCAACCCCAATCGTGTTAATCTAATGGTTTCCCTACAGTTTAGCTCCTTATAAAGTTATAAAGTTTAGCTCCTTATCATGACCTACAAGTCTTTTCATAAACTTGCTTTTATCTCTCTCTTCAGCCTTTGCTCTCATGATTTATACATTATGCTTGAGTACATCACACTGCTTACAACATTCATATAACATGCTGTGGAATACATATATCTGTAAGTTTATCATACTATTCTCTCTGTCTTGAATGCCCTCTCTCTGCTTTTTTATACAGGTTAATATTTATTTCTCCTTCAAGGCTTGCTTCAGTATTTCTCATGCATAAATCGTTAGGTTGGATTAAGTGTTGCCAGTGTTCATCACACCTACTACTTACTGTCTTAGTCCTTACCACAGTATATTAAAAATTTTGGGTTATCTGGGTATTTTTGAGACTGTAGCTATCCAATTTGGCCATACTACTAGCATAATAATTACTCTAAATAGAAAATCAATACATATTTGTGGGACTGAGTTATCCTGAACTATTTAGAGAATATTTTGTGATTTCAGTATATATCTTAATATAATTTAGTAGAAGACTATGTGTGATATAAATAACCTGTAGCCAAAATTTACAACCCATCACTCACCAGGTTTAATAAATTTAAAACTTTATTTTTCATGCTAAACAAATACATATATATGTGACATATGAAGACATCATGTCTAGTTTTTCTTTTTAATAGCCAATCCAGTGAAATAAAATGGTCTTGTTATCCTCAAATGCTTTTTCCAGGAACATTTTTGCTTTATGTTTTATTTAACATTTTTTATTAAAGATATAAATGCTGGAATTAAATTGATTTAACTTCTGTTTCAACACTTCTTTTATATCCTATCGTTTTGTTTATACATTAATCTATGTACGCTGTCTGCTCCTCGTGTCACCTTCACCACACCCCCATTTACTTTTTCATCCACTGCAATATGGTATGAGTCCTGTACATTGCAATCTGGCTTTGTTCTGATAAAGGTGGTCTAATTTTCCCAACAAAAAGATCCTTTGAAGTTCTATTTCTTAATCTCTAATTAGAATTTTATGCTGTGTATTACTAACTGAGTTTTTAAATTTTCTACTATAAACTTCAATTACTTTACTGTCTCTGAATTTTTCTTCTAGTCACCTGCCCCCAGTTTTCTTACTACCTCTATTAAGTTGCAATCATCATGTCCCCAAGATGGTAGCTGAGGACAGTGGTTATAATGAGATCTCTGAAGAGAAAAGAGCCTCGGACAGGACCCAGGGGAGCCTATACAATATCTATTGGGAAGGGAGAGCCCAACATTAGCAGTGGGAGGAAACCCAGGAGAGAAATGATATGAAAACAGCGGTTCCATGGAAACTAAAGAATGAGAAAATTTTAGGGGATAGGATTGTTCAATGCTGAATTTCAAGCCAGCATTTCTATACATGTAACATCTCCATCTGAAAGAAATGTATAGATATCACAAACTCAATATATACAAACCAAATGGGCCATCTTCCATCCTGCATTAGCACTTTTCTACAGTCTTCCTACTACTGATCCATTCCACCATATATTCAGATACTAAATCCAGAAATATAGATGTCATTCTGAGACTTTTCCTTCTGTTTTATATCTAGCGACTATATCTAGTCACCAAATTTTATCAAATTCCTAAAACAATAAGCTATCTATTTTATTCTACTGCTTTACATTTTCAGTACAACCTCCTTGTCTTCAAGATAAAAACAAAACCTTAGGTATGACATGCAAAGCCCTTCACAATCTGATTCTGTAGTCATTAAATTATCAAAATAATTTATTTGAGTGGCATAATTTTTCACATATTGGATTTTAAAAATTATTAAAATAATTTTAACATGTTAGAAATAACAATTTATAGCTTAAAATAAATTTGATATAGTTCCATTTGTTTATTTTAGCTTTTACTTCTATTGCCTTTGGGGTCAAATTCATAAAATGCTCTTTGAACTTCTGGCAAACTAATATAATTAAAGCATTTGAAATAGGGAAAAAAATAAATTTGAACAAATACAAGAACAATAAATGTTAAAAAACAAATAAACATATGTTCACACAATACTAGGGATGGCTGATATAGTACAGGCACCTGGACCATCTATATATCAGCATTATAATAAAAGTTGGAGAAAGAATCAGAATATCTTGATAATTAAAAAACTTAATTAGTATACTATTGTACACATTTTGAGAAAAGATATAATGCAGATTTTTTTTTTGTCTAGAAGTTTTGTATTTAAGAATTCCTTCTAAAACAATTCCATATACAATAGCATCTAAAAGAATAAAATGCTTAGGACTAAGTTTAACCAAGGAGGTGAAAGATCTGTATACTGAGAACTATAAGACATTGATAAAAGAAATTGAAGAAGACACAAATAAATGAAAAACAAACTGCACTTATGGATTAAAATGATTAATATTGTAAAAATGTCCATACAACACCCCCAAAATCTACAGATTCAATGCAATCTCTATAAAAATTCCAATGGCATTTTCCCCAGAAATAGAAAAAAACAATCCTAAACTTTGTGTGGAACCACAAAAGACCTTGAAGACAAAACAATGTTGAGAAAGAACAAAGCTAGTCATCACACTTCCGGATTTCTCACTATATTACAAAGTGATAGTAATCAAGACGTATGGTACTGGCATAAAAACAGACACATAGACCAATGGGAAAAAATGGAGAGCCCAGAAATAAACTGATGTATACATGGTCAATTAATTTATAACAAAGGAGCCAATAGTCAATGGGGAAGGAAAGTATCATCAATAAGTGGTGTTGGGAAAACTGGACAGCCACATGCAAAACAATGATTCTGGACCACTATCTTATACCATACACAAAAATCAACTCAAAATAGTTTAAAGATATGAATGTAAGAAATGACACTATAAAACTTTTGGAAGAAAACATAGGGGACCAGTTCTTTGACATTGGTCTTGGAAATTATGTTTTGGATTTGACAACAAAAGCAAAAGAACAAAAGCCAAAATAAACAAGTGAGACTACATCAAAATAAAACATTACTACACAGCAAAAGAAACCATCAACAAATGAAAAGGCAACCAATAGAATGGGAGAAAAATTTGCAAATCACACATTTGTCAATGGGTTAATATCAAAAATATACATCTCAATAGCCAAAACAACAAAAACAAAAACAAAAACAAACAACCCAATTTAAAAATTGTCAAAGAACCTGCTAGGAAGTATATTACAAGAAAGACAAAAGATAACAAATTGTTGGTGAGGACGTGGAGAAAAGGGATATTTACATGGTTCATGGGAATATAAATTGGTACAACCACCATGGAAAACAGTATGGAGGGTCCTGAAGCAGTCAATAACAGATTGAGTCAATCTAGATGGTGAATTTGGGAGGTTCCTGATTCCCTTTCTTCTGAATATACAGCTACTAATGGAGCAATTTCCTCTGAAAGAGATCTAGAAACAAGTCGAGTGATTCCTACACACTGGAAGAATGAGAAAATGCTCACATTAAAATGGTTAGGAAAGGCTAAGACTCCCTCTAGCATTAAACCCCACCTCAGCCCAGAGCCAGATAATCCGGAGAAAACCCCAACTCCCAGCTTCTCCCTGAGGAAAGATAGCTTGAGACCCCACATCTAGCACCCTAACTTTTAAGACACATGCTGGAGGGAGGGCTCCCAAAACACATAGCTCTGAAAGCTAAGGGGCTAGTGTCCATGAGATACACAAGACTCTAGCAAACAAAGAAGCAATTCTTAATGGGAATAAGCACTCACCTGGCGTATCTCCCCACCCCCTCTCCCCAATGTCTTTCCCTGAAAGATGTTGTGGGGACAAAGCCCCAGAGAGCCGTTTCCAGGCTCTCGGCCTCACATAGAAAAGTGCTGGCTCAGGTAGCAAATGGCCATCAACTGTGATTGGCTGGCCATCAGCTGTGGCTACTTGGCCGTCAGCTGTAACCAGTGAGCCATTGGCCACTAATATAACTGCCGTGGTTACGGTAGCAGAAAATGAGGACTAGCAAGAAGATGGTGGCTGAGGTAGCAAGCGCGGATTGCAGTTAGCATGGCGGATTGCAGCTAGCGAGGGGAGTCGGTCAGTTGGCAGAAAAGCAGACAGCAGGTTGACCGTCGTGTGAATCCAGCCTCCAGTGAGACTATAGTGGTGTGACTCCCCTACCTATGTCTCCATGTGTGTTCCTTTTTGGCCTCACCATGTCCTGCGTTCTTATGTGGGGAGCGGGAGCAGAGACCACGCAGGCCGCCCCGCATGACAAATGGTGCAGCGAGCAGGGTCCTCTGCGTGACAGATGTTTACTTGTATATTTTGAAAACTGCTACTTGAGGGTTAACCTTCTAATTTAGCAGGTACTAGGGAGTGGCCATGATCTACCCAGAGACCAGGGATTCTGGAGAACAATTCTCTCACCTCCTCCCTCCAGTTGGCTCCAATAATATCAAGACGCAAGTATCTCCCAGGATGGAGTTTGTATACATATCTGTGGCCTTAGATTTTCATCTGCCACCCAATGAAGGACCCCAAATCTCTTGTCCCAAACAGAAAATGGGGCCTGCATTCTCAAGTCCACAAAGAAATACCTGCTAACAAGTGCAGGAGCCCTTCCCCAACCAGGCTATACACCCAGGCCCAGTACAGAGGGAACAGGCAAATATGCCCATCTCCCAGTCTCTCTCTCAGGAATGTAACTACATACTTTCCCATCTGTTGCCTAAGAGTTCAGCTTCCAGTCAGTCTGCAACCAGATGCTGACAGGCCTTCATACATCCTTGACTACTGGGAGCCACCAAAAACAAAGAAGGAGCTTGGGCCAGGCTGATTGCAGCATTTTTCACAATAGCCAAGGTATAGAAACAATCTAAATGTCCACCCATGCATGCATTACACACACACACACACACACACACACACACACACACACACACACACTGGAATATTATTCAGCCTTAAAGAAGGAAACCCTGCCATTTGCAACAACATGGATAAACCTGAAGGGCATTATGCTAAGTAAAACAAGCCAGACCGAGAAGGGCAAATACTGCTTGTTATCACTCATATGTGGAATGTGAAACAAAAAGCCAAGCTCATAGAAACGGAGTAGAAAAGTGGTTGCCAGGTGTTGGGGAATGAGGGAAATAGACAGAGGTTGGTAAGAGGATACAAACTTTCAGTTATACAATGAATAATATCAGGGGATCTAATGTAAAGCATGATGACTGTAGTTGACAACATCGTACTGTATTATTAAAATGTGCTAAAAGAGTACAATGTTCTCACCAAAAGAAAAAGAAAAGAAAGATAAATACGTGAGGTGAGTGATGAGTTAAGTTACCAATAGTGGGATCCTTGCACAATGTATAAGTACATAAAATTATCATGTTGTACACTTTAAATACATTACAATTTCATTTTTCACGTATACCTTAATAAAGGTGAAAAAAAGAGTCCTATAAGTATTTTATTTTATTTTTTAAATATTTTTATTAAAATATAGCTAACATACAATATTATGTTAGTTTCAGGTATAAAACATAATTATTCGCAGTGTATGTATCTAAAGAAGTGATCACCACAATAAGTCCAGCAGCTATCTGACACTGTACAACACTATCACAATTTTATAGACAATATTCCCTATGCAATTGACATTACATGCATAATGATCAGACATTTATATAATTTAAGAAGTGATCCCCCTGACCAGTCTAGTACATACCTGGCAATACAGTTATTACCATATTATTGAAGATATTCCCTATGCTTTGCTTTACATCCCCATGACTATTTTCTAACTATCAATTTGTATTTTTTTAATCCTTCACCTTTTCACCCTGCCTCCCAAGCCACCTCCCATCTATCACCCCAAGAAATGTGGTACCATACATAGTCTGACACCATACATAGTCACTACAATATTATTGACTATATTCCTTATGCGATACCCTAATCCCTTCCCCTTTTTCACCCACCCTAAGACCGCTATCATATGGCAACCATCAAAATGTTCTCTGTATCTATGAGTTTCTTTTTGTTTTATTTGTTTACTTTGTCCTTTTAGATTTCACTTACTATAAGTGAAATCACTTACTATAACTGAAATCACATGACATTTGTCTTTCTCTGTCTGACTTACTACACTCAGCACAATATCCTCCAGGTCCATCCATGTGGTTGCAGATGGGAAGATTTTTTTTTTATGGCTAAGTAATATTCAAATGCATATATGCACCACCTCTTCTTTATCCATTTATCCTTTGATGAATATCCAGGTTTCCTTCATATCTTGGCCACTGTAAATAATGCTGCAATGAACATATGGAACCACATGTCCCTCAATGTAGCATTTTGTCTTTCTTTGGATAAATAACCAGAAGTAACATGACTATGTCTTTGTCTTTGTTATACCCTCTGTTTTAAGTCCATTTTGTCTGGTGTAAATATTACTACTCCAGCTTTTTGTTTGTTTGTTTGTTTGTTTGTTTCAATTTTCATGAAATATCTTTTCCCATCCCTTTACTATCAGTCTCTGTGTATCTTTCAATCTGAAGTGGGTCTCTTATAGGCAACATATGTATGGGTTTTGTTTTCTTATCCATTCAGCCACCCTATATTTTAATTGAAACATTTAATTGATATTTAAAGTTATTGTTGACAGATATATAATTGTTGCCATTTTATTATTTGTTTTTTTTTTTAATTTATTTCCCCCCATCTTAAATAAATCCCTCTAAGATTCTTTGTAATACTGGTTTGGTGGTGAGGAGCTCCTTTAATTTTTTTTTCTTTTTTTTTTTTTTTTGTATGGGAAGGTCTTCATCTGTCCTTTAATTCTAAACGTTGATTTTGCTGGTCAGAGTAATCTTGGTTGTAGGTCCTTACTTTTCATCACTTTGAATATTTTATGCCAATCCCTTCTGGCCTGCAAAGTTTCTATTAAGAAATCATCTGACAGTCTTATGGGAGCTCCTTTGTAGGTAACTAACTGCTTTCCTCTTGCTGCTTTTAAGATGATCTCTTTGTGTTTAACTTTTGGCGTTTTAATTATGATGGGTCTTGGTGTGGGCCTCTTTGGGTTCATCTTGTTTGGAACTCTCTGTGCTTGAATACCCATTTCTTTCACCAGGTTAAGGAAGTTTTTTGTCAATATTTCTTCAAATAGGTTTTTAATTTCTTGCTTTCTCTCTTCTCATTCTGGTATCCCTGTGTCGTGAATATTTGCACTCTTGAAGTTGTCCCAAAGGCCCCTTAAACTGTCTCATTTTGTTTTTTGATTCATTTTTCTTTTTGCTGTTCTGATTGGGGGTGTCCTTCTACTTTATTTTCTAAATTGCTGATTGAATCCTCTGCTTCACTTAATCTAATTGAATCTAATGAATCCTCTAATTCACTTAATCCCTGTAATGTATTCTTCATTTCAGTTCTTGTATTTCTAATTTCTGACTGTTTTTGTTTCTTTTTTTTTATATTTTCTATCTCCATTTTTCTGTTTCCTGTCTATTTGTTGAAGTTCTCCTGGAGATCACTGAGCATCTTTATAAAAAGTGTTTTGAACTCTGAGTCAAGTAATCTACTGATTACTTGTCTCCATTTTGTTTAGTTCTTTTTCTGGACCTTTGTTCTGTTCTTTTATTTAGGACATGTTTCTTTGTCTCCCCACTTTGCCTCCTTGGGGTTGTTTTTATGTATTAGGTAGGGTAGCTATGTCTCCCCATCTTACTAGTGTGCCATTATGTAGTAGGTGTTCTGTGCAGTTCAGTGGCACAGTCTCCTTGGTCACCAGAGCTAGGTGCTCCAGGTATGTCCCTTCTTTGTGTTGTGTGTGTCCTCCTAATGTAGTTGAACCTTGGCTGCTGTTTGCAAATCAATGGGAGGGATTGACCCTCAGGGTCATTGGTTGTGAGGACTGGACATGACTACAGTGGAGGAGTAGTGGTGCAGGGGCTGACCCTACAGAGCAGGTTTCACTTTAGCAGGGCACTAGTGCCTGCGTGGTCTGCCCTTTGGGTGTGTCATTCTTAGAGGTGGCCCAGTGATGCTCCAGCTCAGTTCAAAGCTGACCACTGGTCACGCCAGTCCTTGGGCTTCTGGCCAAGTTTAACAGCAGCCTGTGCTCTACCCAGGAAAACCTGAAATGAGCCAACAACCGCAGATGGCCACTACCCACACTGTGCTTGGAGGTATGTCAAGAGGTCAAGGTGTAAACCAAGGCAAGCTGTTGCTAGTGCCAGTTAGGGCTACTTAGCCAAAGATACAGAACATTCCTAAACCAGATGCTGTTTGTTTGGGTTTTTTGTTTGGGTGAATCTTTGAGAGATTTTAGGAAAGTCTGCAGCATTAGTCAAGTTTAGCTATTTGTACATAAAAGCCGCTGAAAGCAGCTTGGGTGTGCCTGCAAGTTGGGTGGGGCATGGTTTCAGAATCACCAGGGCAGGTGAATGAATGGTGTTAACCAGGTTAATGGAGACTTAGATATGGTGGCTGCCTGTGTCTGCACACCAGGAGGGGGAGGGCTCAACAAAGAAATTATAAATTCTGCCAGCTCCTCTGTCCTGGAGAAAGCTGCTTTTTCAGCCCTCACCCTGAAGCTGACAACTTAGTTCCTCCTTGTATGTCCCTGGCACCTTTCAAGCTGCTTCCCCAGAGCTGGAGCTCAGAGCAAGTGAGTCCGTCAGTGAGTCCGTCAGTGAGTAAGTTCATGCATAAGCCCTTTAAGAGGATTACCTGGGACTGAGGCCCCACTTGTCTTACTCAGTGCCAATCTCTCATGGTTTTCACAACCAGAAGTTATGGAGACTTCTCTCCCCACCACTGGAAACATACGCTGGGGATTCTGGTGTGTGGCTGGGACCCCTCACTCCTCCAGATGGCACCTCTGCAGTTGAGACATCCTTCCTGATTTTTCATGGTCATACATGGGTGTGGGACCAGCCCATTCTGCATCTCTGCCCCTCCTATCAGTCTGCAGGTGGCTTCTTCAGAATGTCCTTAGTTATAGGGCTTTGTTTCTTCTAGATTTCAGGCAATTCTCAATGATGGTTGTTTTGTAGTTTAGTTCTAATTTTGATGTAGTTGTGAGAGAATGCAAGCACAGTGTTTACCTATTCTACCATCTTTACTGGAAATCATACCTTTAAGTATTTTATTTGAGAAAGACATTTTATGGTTTCAAGAAATTGCTTATAATTATGTAGTATTATATTTTCTTCAGAGACAAACATTATTGACAGACTACATTAAGTAAAATTGTTTAAAAACAAATAATAGGATTAGTATTTGACCTTTAATTTTATATGCAATATATCCAGTTAACTGAAAGAACACATAATTGTTATTTATCTTATTAATTTTTTGCAGTATTCTTAATTTGACAATCTTTTTCAACTCTAGTTCATATTTCAGTTTTTCATATAAAGATAGACATGTTCTTTATATGTCTGAAAGAAAATGCTGTGTTAAACATGACCCTTGTTAAAGAGAATCTAGATTAAAGAATAATTCATAAAACTGGAATGACATGAAATTAGTATAAACCAGCAATGAGTATGTTCAGTCGTGTAGAATTTTATTTTGTTTTTATCGTGTTCAGCAGCTTTAAAAGTAAAACATCTTTTTCTTTTTAGTGAAAGAATGTGCGATTTAGGGAAAGTCAGCAGTGAATTTGCAGGGAATATCTGGATAAAGTATGCACAAAGAATGCTGTGAATGAGCCATATTCTCTGAAGAAACAGTTTCTTTAGATACAAATTTGTCATAAGATATAATTTATTGAATCCTCAGAAGCATAGCTTCCAGACATGCGTTATTAATACTGATATGTCCATTCTAAGACATTTTATGATACATTAAGAAAAAAAAGTTGAGTATACATTCACGTATACTAGCTAGAATGACTGAGGTACATTTCCTAAGTGTTAGGTTCAATTTCTAATATTTATTCTTTCAAAAATTATTAATCATACTCTGCTTTTACTCTACTGAATATCAGGAGACTTGGAGGGGGGAATCAAAATATGCTTCTGTCCTTAAGAAGTCTTCACTCTAAAGCAGAAATTAATGATACAATAATATTAAAATAAATAGTGCCATACTTGTTGGAATGTTGGCATTCAATAAATGTTAGCTGAAGATTTCCACAGTAAATGTTATTATTATAGTTTTGGAAGCATTGGTATTTAGAGTGATAACATATCACGTAAGAATTCACATACCAGCAACCCGAACTCTGAAATAGAGCCCCTACATAGCTCTACACAATAACTGGATATTACTAAGACTATATCCTAAAGCTCATTTCAGTGTTCTTCAGACCTTCATTGTTAATTTACATAGAGAATGTGGTAGAGACATACAGGCTGTTAACCAGAACTAGATTCCCATTTCTTCTTGGGCACAAAACTAATCTGCCTTTCCCAGACTACCTTACAGTTATGCCCATATGACTGTGTTATGGTAAAAGGAATATAGGTAGAAATAATGTATGCTACATCCAAGCCTAGCCCATAGAAACTTCTTACAATATCTTCCACTACTTCTCTCTTCTAGGCTGACTGATCGTGGAGTGTGCTTTGTACTGAAAATGGCAGAGACCCCAAAAGAATCCCCCTCAACCCTGCTACCCGTTGGATATTCTAGGATATTTTCTAATAGAAAATACATTTCTATTGCATTTAGCCACTGAGGTTTTGAGGCTTATTAGCTACAGAGCTAGTGTTAACTCATCTAATACAGTGAAGAAAGGGATAAAAAATTTGGGGAGTGTCTACTGTGTAGTAGACATTGCATATACAGTATTTTATCTATTCTCCCAACCAAACCTGTGAATTATCTAAAAATAGTCCCATTCCATGATGGGGAAAGTGATGCTTGAGTTAAATAACTCCTGGGACTCACAGCCGGTAAGTGGCAGTCACAATTTGAACTTGAGTTTATTGGTCTCAAGGACTGTATTTTCACAACACATATTCATATAACCTTTGGTTGACTGTTAACAACTAAATCATAAGTGTTCATTTCTATAACAAATTCAAAGCAATAAATCAAGACAAAAAATTTACATTTTAAATCACTGACAACCAATAAACTATAAAAAGCTGAAACAAAATGTCACAAACTATAGAAACTGAGGGCCATTTGTGTGGGTAAATGTGCCTCATGAGAGATACTGACATTACCTGTATGCTATGGCCTAAAACGTGGTTAATATGCTCAATAATTATTCAGAGTTAGGAAGGAAAACGGAAATTCTATTCATATACAGTGTTTAAGATGGCAGAGAACTATGCAGTCGTATTAAATAGATTTGTTGAAATATAATTGACATACAATACACTGCATATGTGAAATTGCACAATTTGATTAATTCTAGTGCATGTGTGTGTCTGTTACATATGTGAAGCCATGAAGCAATCACCACAATGAAGATAATGAACACGTACATCGCCTGCAAAGTTTTCCTCTGTCTCTTTGTCTCCCTCCCACCCTTCACCAAACTGCTTTTTCGCTGCCAACTCCATTCTGCCTCCTGTCACCATAGATTATTTTATAAAATTTTGTAGAAATGGAATCATATAGCATTCACTTTTTTCTCTGTGGCTTATCTCACTCAGTGTAGGATCTGAGAGTCATGCGTGTTGTTGTGTGTATTGATACTGACAATTCACTCCTTTTTATTGCTGAGTAGTTTTCCATTGCATGTATACATCGCAACATTTTTTATCCATTCACATGTTGATGGATTTCCCCCCAGTTTTGGGCTAATACAAAATTAGTTTTCATAAACATTTATGTGCAAGTTTTTGTATGCATGTAAGTTTTCATTTCTATAGGATAAATACCAAGGAGAATCAAAGTTTAGTTTTTTCATATACATATGCAATTGTTTTGGCACCATTTGTTGAAAAGATAATCATTCCTCTCTCCACCAAATTATGTTTGCAACTTTTTCAAAAATTAGTTGACTATATGTGTGAGTAATTTTCTGGACTCTGTATTAGGTTACATTGATCTATGTATGTGTCCATCTTTATGACAATACCACACTGTCTAGGTTGCCATGACTCTATAACAAATCATAAAGTCAGGTTGTGTAAATACAGCTCTGTTCATTTTTTCAAAGATAATCTGCTATTCTGGGCTTTTGCATTTCCATGTGAATTTTAGAATCAGAGTGCCGATTTCTAAAAAGAAAAAAAAAAACCAGACTATTGGGATTTCAACTGAGATCACTTTGAATCTAAAGACCAACATAGGGAGAAATGACATCACACATTTCTCCTTATTTAGATCTTCATTTCTCTCAGCAATGTTTTGTAGCTTTCAGCATACAAATTTCGACACCTATTTTAAGTTTTAGCTGAAGAATTTCATATTTTGATGCTTTTATAAATTAAACTCTTGAATTCAACTTCTAATTGTTCACTGAAAGTGTATGGAAATACAATTGATATTTGGATATTAATCTTCTATCCTGCAAAGTTGCTAAACTCATTTACTAGTTTTGGTAGTTTTTGTACATTTCATAAAATTTTCTAAACAGACAATGTTGTCATCTGCAAATACATAATGTTTCACTGCTTCTACAATCTTGATGCATTTTATTTTTATTTGTATTTAATTATTTTATTTTTTGCCTCATGTCCCTCGCTAGAAACTCCAGTATAGTATTGAGCAGAATTGGTGAAAGCAGATATCTTTTATGTGTTCCTGAACTTATCAGGAAAACACTCATTCTTTTGTCATTGATTATGATGTTAAGTATAGTGTTTACATAGACGCCTTTTAGCGGTTGAGGAAGATTTCTTCCATTGCTATCTTGCTCAGAGCTTTTATCAGTAATGGTTGTATTTTGTCAGATATTTTTTCCTGAATCTACTGAAGTGTTCACATTTTTTCCCCTCACTTTAGTCTGTTAATGGTGAATTACACTGATTTTGTAGTGTTAAACAAACCCTGATTTTCAGTGATAAACTTGATGTGGTCATGATTTATGATCTTTTTACAATATTTCTGGATTCAATTTGCTAAAATTTTGTTCATTTATATTTATGAGGCACATAGGTTTTCAATTTTCTTTTTTTTGGATGTCTTTTCTGGTTATGATATCAGAGTACTGTCAGCCTCATAGACTGAGTTGAGTTTCCATTTTCTGGAATTTTGTGTAGAATTGATATTTTTTCTGTTAAGTATATGGTAAAATTTATCAGTGATGTCAACTAGGCTTACATATATATTTTAAATATCTATATTTTTTAATTTCAAGGAAGTGAAATATTTAAACCCAAAGAACTAATATAAGCAGCCAATTTATTTGGAGTTTTATACCTTAAACAAGGCCTTAAAACCTCCAACGAGGCACATATATGCTTTTATGTGCCAGGTTGTCCCACAGTCCTGTTTGTTTGTTTGTTGGTTGGTTGGTTGGTTGGTTTCTTTTCCTCAGAAACTTCTTGTTCTGTTCTAATCTTACAGGAGTTGCATCCAACTTACACCCTCTTGGTCATAACTTTGCTTCCAATCGGAGCTTAGGTGGAGAGTTCCATGTAGATCTGATTGACTTTTTTTTGGCAGCATCTTGTATTAAGCCTGGAATGCACATCTTTGCATTCTGCCTCAATGGTACTCCAAAGTGACCAGATATCCACGGCACTTGTTCATCATACCTATCCCATCATAAGAATCTTGGAAATATAGGAGGAGTTAACACCCTGAGGCAACCCTCGATCAATGATGATGGGAGCTCTTTCTTCCTGTTCTTTAATGGATTATTCTGGGAGATAATCTTTGTCCTGGCAGAAGTAAGGTTTTATTGTACACTGTGTTCATCTTGATAATGAGCATTAATATGCATATTTTTTCCTTTCTCTTTCTTAATCTCTGTAGTTCATCACTCCTACACATTGTGCCAACCTCCCAAACAAATGACCAGCACTGAAGTTCTTGTTTTTATCTCCACTTACTGGATAACCCAAGCTAAAACAGATTGCTAATTCATTATTCTTGCTGTTCAGTTAAGTGGCCGTATTTCAGCAATATGGTTATGACAACCATAGGGCTTTGGAAAGGGCATCCTTCCAGTGAAATAATTAGTCAGTGAAATCATTAGTCTTTTATACAAGTCTAGTCCACTGGCTTCTCAAGAAACTGCTCCATACGTCAGCGCAGTCCAATGGGTGACTTTTCTGATGGCCTGAGTTGAGCTGGTACCAAGCTTTTGGATAATGATTCCTCAATGCTCAAATTTAGACTATTACGATTCCACAATGTTTATAATTAATTTTTGTTTGTAAACTTCTATGTTTTCTAAGCACAATTGAGAAAAGCAAAGCTCAGAAAAGCTAAGCCACTTGCATCAGGCCACACATATAATATAGTATTATCTATTGTGGCCAAGACTTGAACCCAGATTCCTAGGCTCTAGGGCCCTTTCAAAAGGCTCTAAAGTCTTTTCTTCTAGACTGTACTGCCTCTACTGAATGGTCAGATCTTCCTACAGGGCTTCTAACTCTGACCTGTAAGCTAGTGGGATAGGCAAAATCAGCAAATCTTGGGACAAAACTGACACCAGGAAAAGTGAGGTAGTTATGAAAATTTCTGGGTCTTTGTTTTATTAGGGAGTAGAGATCATATTATCAGATACTCTTACTTTCACATCTGTTAGCAACCACATATGCATTGGAATCCTTATCCCGGTTTTAATAATCAGGAATCCAGGATGTAATTGGGAGGAGCATAGCTACCCCAGGCAGTGTCACACCAGGTGCAGTGCCAGAAGTAGGGCAGTCTAATCTTGGGTCTGCAGTCAAGTGTAAACTCCATGGGGGCACTGATCTACGATACATGATCTATGTCTTCTTTGCAAGTATATCCCTAGTATCTTAAAGAGTGCTGGCACATAGTAGGTGCCAAATAAATGTTTATAGAATGACCAAATTAGTCAATTACTAAACCTGTCTCTCACCTGTAGTCATTATCCCCATCTGAACCCCACATGGGAAACCAGACTATTAGTCCGCCAACATTTCATTGTAGCAAGCATTCTTTGAGCATCCTGTGTGTAGAAAGCATTGTCATAGATGCTGAGGGGGTAACATAGAGATGTTAGACTTAATGTTTGCCTATAAGGAATTTGCAGCTAGTAAGAGAATGAGAAGTAGGAACAGCTAATATAATACAAGACATAATAATATATATGCAAAACCTATAGAAGCATTGCTTTGGCAAGAAGGAGTAATTAAATTTAACAGTGATGCCTCGTTCTGAGTGCTGGGATGATAATCTGTATGAAGTAAGCTCTAGATAAATGCTGCTAGTTTACTGGAAATTTGATAATTTTCATTTAATTAGTCCTGTGATAAATGGAAGAATTTTTCCCCATGAAGAAGATTCTGCTTAAAAAGACAAATGAAATAAAGTGCATTACACTTTAAAAGAGTATCCCACATCTTATAGGCTGCTTTCCTGACCCCTCAATTATTTAGTTTTGGAATCTTAGTCACCTATTTATTCCAAACAAGTCTGGAACTAGTAGCATAGATTTATGCTCTTTGCAAGTCTTAAATTAAAATAAACCCTCCTGAAATTTTAGTCAATTCCTTTTTTTTCTATTCTTTTCTTCTTTTTTTTTTCCTGATTGATAACATCCAAATTAAGACTAATAAGGTGGTTGCAAAACTACCATAAAAAATTTAATACTTCTGTGTTAGCATTCCAGTAATGTACAGGCATTTTTAAAGAGATTTCAAGTAGAAGTGCGAATATTTTATGTCCCAAAGCTCAGCTCTTCAAGTTTTATTTCACAATGCAACACCTTTGGCTTTGCTTAGCAGTGCAGTGCCGAACTCTTTTCACAAACTCTGGGAAACAAGTGGGTCAAGTTATGGAGGTGTGAAAGTGCTGTCTCTGTTACACATATACACGCACTCAGCACTGTGTAAGGAAAACCTCCTTGAGCAAGATGCATTTAGCATTGATGTAGCTCACAATGGGGAGGCACTGAAGTGTTTTAGTCAAGAATGAGGGAGGGTAAAGAAAAAAGAAAAATGAGATGGCATTGAAAGTAGTAACAAAAGAAGCAAGAAATCAAAATTTTAAGAAGCAACATTCTTTAGGGCTTGTTTCCTTTCACATAAAATCCAGCAAAACATTCTATTTATTTGCTTTTTAAATCAGTAACAAGAAAATGTACAGAAATAAAAAATGGATAATTAGAAGAGTACAATGAAGAAAAAACAGTCTTTTGAAGAGATTTTCATTCTTGACATGATCCTGATAGGACTGAAACAAAACACAAATCTGAGGGAAACACATTTCTGACAAAACATTCCACCTGGTCTGGCCTTAGTTCAATGAACCTGAGTGTATTTGGTCATTGTAACAATGAGTTTAAGTTATTTTGGCAGACTATTTTTCTTTTCTTTTTTCCCCCTTTTTTGGGGGATGAAGGTAGGGAATTAAACATTTAAAAAAATGCCCTTTCAAAAAGTGTAACAAAGTATCACTTGACATTTTAAAATAGGCTGACAAATGCTATATATATTGCAATACATATATATATATATATATATATATATATATACACACATGTATATATATATACACATATATACAATAGTATAAGAACTATTAAGCAGAACTTCTGGAAAATACAGAGGTTTGCCAAGTGTTGAGGATAGGGAGAGAAGATGAGAGCATAAAGTCAGCACAGGGAATGTTTGGGGACAATGGAACAATTTTGTATCTTGTTTGTCCTGTTTACACTTTTGTCAAAACTCCTACACCAAAATGAATTCTATTGTATTAACTTTAAAAGGGCAATGCCACAAACAGTGAAGAGAAAGATAAAAAACACCATAAACTATTTTATTTGGTTTGTTTAAAAATAATACAAACAAAATAAGAAGGATCCATAGAATGTATAGAAAGATGGGTTCCTAAAACATCCACACATATATAAATCCCTGTGAAATCTCATAACACTAAGAATAAATACATATCCTACAACCTGAGAGAGAGAACATAAAACCTACAAAATAAGTAAAATCCCACTGAAAGTAAATTTATAAACAGCGTATAAGTCTATACCTGATCAAACTGTTACTCAAATGTGGGTACAAAAAACCCACAATGTAATTCTTGTAGAAATAAAGAATGTGCACTACAAAATAATTGAAATCCCACTGACATTAGATTTATAAACAGCCTATGAGTCTGTACCTGATCAAACTGTCACTCAAATGTGGATGCAAAAAACCACAATGTAATTTTTGTAGAAATGAAGACTGTTCACTTTTGATGTAACTTTTCTAAACAAGGGGTAAAGTTAAGAAAGAGAAACAGTGTAACTGAGTTAGGAATACAATGAAAAAAATAGTGGAAGGATTTGTCTATAGTAAGACTACAAATAACTGATTCAAATCAGATTTTACATTCAATGGACTCTAAGAAGTAGTATTCAAAATGAATGGAACAAATTCCAATTAATAAATGAAATAAATAGGTAGCTGGAGATTCTTATGTTGAGGAATGCACATTTATTCTCTCAGCCAGGACAATGTAGGAAAAAGGAGATATTCTAGGAAAAATAAAGAATCATACTACAAAGCCATGGTTAACTTATGAAACAAAATAAAATAAGGCATGATTTCAGGCAATTGAAGAAGTATACAAAAAGTGCAATTTGTTTGATTGGGATTTAAGCAAAATTCTTCTCAAATGGTCCAGGGTATGTAACGTTGGACATGAAAAGATTAAAATGGTGTCCTAGACTAGTGTGTTCTTCCTTGGGCAGTAGTTAGTTATACAGCTGTAATCATGTAAATACGATTTACAGAGTTCCAAGAATCAGCTTATACAATATTTTATTATACAAAAGAACACAAAATGTTATCAGTATTGCCATTGTAAAGCTAAAGCAATATCTGACAGAATTTATAGGGGGAATGTGAAGATGAGGAGGAAAAATTAGAGAGCTAATATCTTCAACTGAAGCAGAGACTGTCTGAAGTTGATATATCAATATCTACAGATAATTCTATTTAAAGTTACAAAGACAATCAAGATGGAGCAGGAGGTAAACGCTGTGCTTACCTTCTGTTACAACGCATCAAAATTACGACTAATCTACAAAATAACCATTATTGAGAATTGCTTAAAATCAAGCCGAAGCCTTCAATTAAGGACACACAGAAGATGCCATCTCCAGACTGGTAGGAGGGGCAGAGACACAGAATGGGCTGGTCCCACACCCATGTGTGACCATTAAAGATTGGAAGGGATATTTTGGCTGTGGGAGTTCCCCCATCCCCCAGAGGAGTGAGAGGTCCCAGCCCCACCCCAGCCCAGGGTCCCAGCGCCAGGGAGAGAAGTCCCCATAATTTCTGGTTGTGAAAACCAGTGATGATCATGACTGAGAGAGACTGAATGCAGCTGCACTTCCAGGCGCTCCTCTTAAAGGGACTGTGCGCAGACTGACCCACCAACAGAATCACTCACTCTGAGCTCTAGCGCTGGCGTAGCAGCTGAAATTGTGGTAGGGACATATGGTGGGGAACTGAGTTGTCTGGCTTGGGATGGGGACTGGAGAGGCAGCTTTCTCCTGGACTGGGGTGCTGGTGGAGGCCATTGTTTCTTTGTTAAACCCTCCTCCTTCCCGGTGTGCAAACACAGTTGGCCACCATTTCTGAATCTCCACCGTTAATTCCCCACACCTTGGTGATTCAAGAGCTGGCCCCATCCAATTTTCTGGCACACCCGGGCCTCTTCCAGGGGCTTTTTTGTGGAGAGAGCCTTGGCTCAAGCTTCAGACTTTCCTAGGGTCGCTCAGAGGTTCACAGAAGCCAGACAAGTAGCATCTGGCTTGACTGTGTCCTGTACCTCTGGCTGAGCAGCGCTAAGCACTAGCAGCAGCCAGCCCTGATTCATGGCTTGGCCTCTCACAGTGCTACCAAGCACATAATATGGGTGGCAGCCATCCGCAGATGTCTTTGTGGCTCCTCCCAGGTGGCCCTGGGTGGGGCACAGGCTGTGGTTGAACTTGACTTACAGCAAATCCCCTCCAAGGTGGTCCTGGGGCTGGTGTTTCCAGTGGCCAGCTTCAAAACAAGCTGGAGCATTACTCAGCTGCCTTCAAGTATGACAATCCAAGGGGAGTAGTGGACAGGCACCAGAGTCCTACTGAGGCAGATCCTCCTCTGTAAGGTCAGCCCCTGCACAACAACTCTTCCACTGTAGTCAAGGCCAGCCCTCACAACCAGTGAGCCCAAGGGTCAGTCCCTCCTATTGATGTGCAATTATCAACTGAGGCTCAACTACAAGAGGAGGGTACACACAACCCACACAAGGGACACACCTGGAGCACGCGGCTCAGATGACCAGAAAGACAGCGCCACTGAACCCCACAGCACACCTACTACATAAGGCCACTCTACTAAGACTGGACGACTTAGCAGCCCTACATAATACATAGAAACAAACACAGGAAGGGAGACAAAATGGGGAAACAAAGAACAAGTCCCAAATAAAAGAATAGAACTAAGCAAAATAAGCAATCTATCAGACACAGAGTTCCAAACACTGGTTATAAGAATGCTCAATGATCTCAGGGAGAACTTCACAGAGATAGGAAGCATAAAAATGGAGATGGAAACTATGAAAAAGAACCAGTCAGAAATAAAGCATACAATAATAGAAATGAAGACTATATTACAGGGAATCAACAGTAGATTAAATGAAGCACAGGATCCAACCAGCCATGTAGAAGATAAAGTAGCAGAAAACACCCAACCAGAATAGCAAAAAGAAAAAAAGAATTCAAAAAATTGAGGAGAGTTTCAGGTGCCTCTGAGACAATATCAAGCGTATCAATATTACATGATACAGGTACCAGAAGAAGAGAGAGAGTAAGGAATTGAAAACCTATTTGAAAAAGTAATGACAGTAAACTTCTCTAACCTGGTGAATAAAATAGACATACAAGCCCAGAAATCACAGAGAATCCCAAACAAGACAAAATCAAAGAGGCCAATACCAACACACATCATAATTAAAATGCCAAAGTTAAAGACAAAGAAATAATCTTAAAAACAGCAAGAGAAAAGCAGTTAGTTACCTACAAGGGAGCCCCCATAAGGCTGGCAGCTGATTTCTCAACAGAAACTTTGTAGGTCCAAGGAGGGAGTGACAGGAAATGTTCCAAGTGATGAAAAGCAATGACATACAACCAAGATTACTCCACCCAGCAAAGCTATCATTTAGCATTGAAGGACAGATAAGGAGCTTCTCAGACAAAAGCTGAAGGAGTTCATCAGCACAAAACTAGTTTTACAAAGAAACCTTGAGTGACTTCTTTAAGATGGAAGGGGATTTAAGGATGGGTGAAAGGGGAAATGATTAAGAGGTACAAATTGGTTGTTATACAGTAGTCATGGGGATGTAGGGTATAGCATAAAGAATATAGTCAATAATATTGTAATAAGTAGTTATGGTGCCAAATAGGGTACTAGATCTATCAGGGTGATAGATGGGAATGGGGTTGGGAGCAGGGTGAAAAAGGTGAAGGCATTAAGAAATACAAATTGATAATATAATATGGGAAATATAATCAACAATGTTGTAAAGATCATGCAAAGTGCCAGATGGGCACTGGGCTTATCAGAGGGATCACTTCATAGACTGTGTCCAATGCGCTATACACCTGAAGCTGAAGTAGAAAAATATTGAATGTCAACTATAACTCAATATATAGATATATATAGTCACAGGATGTGGAGTACAACATAGGGAAGATAGTTGATGGTATTATAATAGCTATATTTAAGTTGTCAGAAGGGTAGTAGCTTGGGGGGGGTGAGTTATCGCTTTACGAGGTATTTAAATGTCTAACTATTACATTGCTTTCTACACCTGAAACTAATAAAAAATAAAATAAAATAAAAATAAAGTTACCAAATCAAGTAATGACAAGTAAAGTAATAATATGAGTATGAGCATAAGAACATTATGAGGTGGCTACATGGGGATTATTTTTAAACTTTTATTTACTTTTTTACGTGTATTTTTCGAGGAAACATCAGCTCCAAGTCAAGTAGTTGTTTCAATCCAGTTGTGGAGGGTGCAGCTCACAGTGGCCCATGTGAGGATCTAACCAACAACTCTGTCTTTAAGAGCACAGCGCTCTAACCAACTGTGCTAACCGGCCGCCCCACACATGGAGATCTTTGAAATGATCTAATTCTTAATGATTCACAGACAATAAAAATTTTGTTTGATAAGTCAAGATATATCTGTATATTATTATGAGTTACAGGTATAACCACGAGAAGAATCACTATAAAGAACTACTAAATATGCTTGCTTGCCAGTAGCAGGATTGAAGATGATGAGGAATGAAATGAAATATTATAAATTACTTAATACTACTTAATTATTACCATGTTCATAGGTGACTTTGATAAAAAAGGAAACAATAAACAAAAATTAGAACGCATTAATTAAAAATTACATGTGGAAATATAATGATAAAAAAGACATTGAGTATAATCAAGCATGACTCCCTCACTTCCAAAATGCATAGAAAAAATAGATATGCTTTAATAGGGAGACACTCTTGAATGGAATAATATTCAACAGGGATGAAACATTCTATAATTAATACAATCACAAAATATTCTGAATTGACAGAAAAAGCAAAGCTTGTAAAAAAAATCAAAACACGTTTCAAAGGGGAGGCATGTCTGTCGAACTCAGATTTTGAAAATCACATTTTCTAATGTTGAAAAGAGAAGCATAGATCCAAGAATGTCTACTGAAAGATGGTCTAGCCTCCATTCTTATGATTTTAGTGTAAGGAAAAAAACATACAACTGTATAAAACAAATTGAAATAAGAGCAAAGATGGCCTAAGAACAATCATTTAGGCAGATTGCATAATGCTACCAAACTACTTAACTTATTTTCCATGTCCTTTTTAATGTTACTGATATTTTTTTTAATAAAAGAGAAAATTCTGCAATATAGAAAAGTTTTAAAACTGTATTAAGTGAGATGTGAAACCTGATAAAGGTGAGATATACTAACATAGCCTTAGGTACTTAAAATGTGTAAAAGTAAAATATATTGAATATATAAAATATATTTTATATAGTTTACCATATATATAAAAGTAAAATATATGGGAATATATTGTATCTTCAGATACAAGTGAAGAAATATTGTTAATAATCTTCTTTTTTTAAAGTTGTAGATAAAGAAAAAGTATTAGGTGACTTATGACTTTAGATGTACCAAGTCACCATAATATTTTTCAAAAGGAGATAAAGAAAAAGTTGATATTAAATATTGCCATATTTTATACTAATCCCAGCAAAATTTTTCAAAGTACTATGAAAAGTACTTAAAGAAACTGGTCTTCAGTATAAGCAAATACACCTGCATAAGGAATAAATTTTCATAGGCTAACTTGTAACAAGTTAGAATTATTGACTAGACCAGGAGTCAATACTGGGACTGTATCTTGATTTTTGGCAATGCATGTAATACATCCCTCATGCCCTGTGCACAAGATTGAAAAGTGAACACCGTATTATAGTCCAATTAGTTGAAATCATATTTATTTGAACAATTTTATTCCAAGTGTCAATTAATACAATTTGTCAGTTACTGAGGATGACAATCAGAAAATTAATAGTGGCAGAACACAAGGCTCTCCTGTGTCCTTTTTACACTTTTGTCCCTGGATTGAATAAAGAGGCAAAGCTGCTTAAATCTGCCAATGCCACAATACTCCTAGCAAATACCTGACACTAGAAGAGCAAATAGCTACTTATAACAACCCTGGCATGCTTAGGCGATGAGCAAAAGCAACATGAAACTTAGTAGGGGATAGATGTTATGGCCTCTTACTAGAACATTTCACCATACATTTTAAAAAGATCATATGATCAAGTAGATGTGGAAAATTTTATGCAAAAAAATTTACAAACTTAATAAAGCTCAGTGTGAATCAAAAGTAGGCACGCCTCCCTAAAAATTTTACATAAGATACATTTCTTTAGCAGAAGACATAATTGTTCTTTGATCTGGGAAACTGAGCCTTCTAGTGTTTACAGCATTCCTCAGCCGATGGCTGAAGAGTTAAAATTCAACCTGTTAATTATATTTGAAGTTGACTGGCAAGAAACTGGAATATGTCCAGAGCAGCACAAGCAGAATGATACAGGAACTAGAATCCATATTATGTAAGAAAGAGTTGTCGAAAGCACAGGAGCAGTTAGTCCAGAAGACAGACTTCTTCCTGCTGTATTTTCAGTGCCTAATAGAGTTGTCAATAAATGCTTATGAAAGATTAACTGTACTGTGCATAAAACAAAGTTATATCCAAGAACTATAACATTCCTCTAAGATAAAGAGGTCTTTTTTAAAAATATACAATTGTGTCACATGTTAATGGTTTTTTACTCCTTGTCTTGAATTGAGATCTATCCTTTTGTGATAGTTTAAACATAATTGCTTTTGTCTTAGAATGCTTGAGAGTGAGCCAAAATTTGTCAAAAAGCATAGTTTTTTAACGATCTCAGTGAGGAAACTTTCTGGACAAGTGACAACATGAAGACACAGTTGTACCCTTGACCGCATTATTCAGAATATTATTCAGAATATTATTCAGAATATTATTCAGAATATTATTCAGAATTAACTTATCAGATTGGACTTTAACAAAAATAAAGGCACTTGTTTGGTACTTGAATTTTCATGACCTTGTTTGGTGCGATAACCTTTAGATCACTAGTAACAAGGGCTCTGTTCCAAGTGTTTCCTATATGTATTCCCAAAAACATGATACTTTCATTATTTCTCTTATTAAACACAAGCCTTGGCCCAACAGTAAAGTTCTCACTGTTTTCCTGGTGCTCTGGAGATGTACACAAAGAGGCAATATGTTTTTAGTGTTTTTTTCCCTTTTGTTTTCTTAGCTGCCTTTGAGATCACATTTTGTTTATTTTGATGTTTTTCAACAAGGCGAAGCAGAGTGATATTAGTGCAGAGGTGGCCATATGCTACTCCTCTTCAAAATTTTTTCTGGCATGAAGAGAATTTACCCTAATCTTTGTGTGGAAGTTGTCAAATCCTAAATTGAAATTATCTCAGTGATGGTAAGTTCCAACATACTCTAACTTCGTCTGTCTTCAAATAATAGCCATGTTCTATATCCTTCCAATATCTGAAATCTTTTCCAGAAAAACAATGTCTACTAAATTTTGGTCAGTCTCCTATATATCATTCATTCATGATTTATTTCAAACAATGATGTCATTATCTACCCAGTTTCTCAAGCTGTAACCACAGTTATGTTCTACTATTCTCCCTCCTTTAATCCATACATCTAATATGGGCACTATTTTTGTCCTCAGAAATGCTGATGAAATCGTCTTTAATCTGCCACTGCTAAGGTCAGGCTCTCATAAATTATTGTAAAGCCTCTTACACTTGTCATATAAGTTCTTTTACAATCTTACCCCATCAAACACCACCAGTACTCATTACATATGATCATATGCTTGCTATACAAAACTTACCTCATTTCCCAGAACACACTGCATTCTTTCATAATTTCCTGCATTTCATCTGAATGTGATACCTGTTTATTCTCTTGTGATCTCCAAGGCAATGTTTAATTCCATAAACATATATTAAGAATTTAATACATGAAGAAGAGTGTTCTAAATCCAGGTATTATAATAGAAAGAAGCAATCATGAAAAAATAAAATAGTATGTTATGTGATATAACAAAGGGATGTACAAGGTAGAGAAGAAGGACAAAGAAGAAAATGAATATTTTTCTCCTGAGGCAGACAGGGGCCTACAGAGAAGGACACATTTGAATTGACAATGTAAGGACTGTATGGCGAATAAGACATAGCACAGCAAATATGAAGAGTGAGAGAAGTCCTGGTAGAGGAGAGTCCCAGTAGTGTACAACCTAATACGTACAGGAAGAGGTAAGTCATTTAATATTGTAGGAGCATAAGGAAGAAGTGAGAAATATAACTGGAGAAATAAAGAGTCTGATTAAGAAAGTCCGGAAAAGATTACCAAGGGGTTTAGACACTTACACTTTACTCCACAGGCATTGAGGAACTATGGTGCATTTTAAGCAAGACAGTAATCAGAGGGTTAATAATTTTATAAGATTACTTTGGTAATTTTTGAAACTCAGATACTTTGAAGGAGATCAAACCTAGAGGTTGGAAGGTTAGTCAGGAAACCATGGTTCTGGTCCAGACTGGGAAGATAAGTGTTGTCATATTGGTGGTTGAGCAATGGGATGGATGATTGGGATGTTCAAGAGTTCTACTCAAACATATGTACAGTTTTATTACAATGGGAAGTTAATGTTTGAGGACAATGTGTGTTAAACTCAAAATTACTGGGTTCTGTGGTGAGGTAGATGGTGTTGTCATTGACCAAGACTGAAAATGTGAGAGAAGAGACCTGCACAGTAAGGGTAAGAAAAGCTCACTTTTGAACATCCTGTATTTTAATGTTGTTTAGACTATCACCGTAGACTTGTGGAAAATTGTCCCCAGTGGCGCTGCTGTGCAGAGTAAACAAGGAAATCTGAACAATGCTTGCCATTACTATATAAATGAGCAATTTTCTTCATCTTTACCCATTCCTTTATATTAAACAGTCTCTGTGATTCTGTACTTTTCAAAGACTTTGATAAGGTCTGTGGTTTTGTGGCTAGGTCAGGCTCTACAGACAAATTTTCCTCACAGTGCATGTGAATAAACACTTAAAAGGAACTAAACTATTTTTTTATCAAAGTAAGCTCTCTTCTCGATTCCCCACTGCTGCAATTGACCTGGTATTATATTATATTATATTATATTATATTATATTATATTATATTATATTAATTATACCTGGTGTTATATTACATTATATTACATAAGATCTAGTCTTATGCTATATTAAAATAAGACCAAGTCTTATATTAATTTTTGCTCCAAAAGACGCATTAGATCTGATGGTCTGACTAGGTCTTATTTTCGGGCAAACACGGTAGCATAAGATGATAGAATTGTACATGGCACATAGTTTGCACTCCATAAATGCTACTAAATAAATATTTCACAGAAAAAAAGTCTATTCCCTTAATACTGTATTAACAACTGTTCAATAGAATAGGTGATAAATTTTACTTCATAACAGAAAACAGGGAAATTGATAGTCATTCTATCTTGACCTTACCTCTCCTCCTTAGTGAACATGTGAGCTTTTACTACAGGCAGCACAGGCTTTTCTTAGAAACAGTTATTACCATTGAGTTAATAATTGTTTTAGAAACTCAGATGATCCCAAATCCTTAAATTCCTTAATTTGTATATTCTATTTTCTCTTTGTTTTATAATCTCCTGAGGCACACAGTGCCTACATGGGAATATTTATCTAAGTTTATTTAAGCTTGGATAGCCAAATAGTCTCTTAAGATCACCACATGTAATTTATGGAACCACTGAAGTGCTGTCTCCTATGATTGATTCATGATCTATTTTGCATTGCAAACAATTGTATTAGTTGCTTTTGATTTAATAAAAGTGTCTTTATTAATTTAAAAGCACAGATAGCTATAATTTCTACTATTATCTATAAATAGCTTAATATGCTTCATCACAGCAAGCATCCAAAACAAAACGAAAAACACAAATTTTAAGTACAAATCAGACACGCTTTTCAATACTTAATTGCAATGTGTTTTATTTTCTAAGTTTATTTTTATACATTTCGGCCTAGATTCTTTCTCATACATGCTCAGACCCAGGCCCTGTTTACAAATCCTGACTCTCCTATACCACCCTGTCATTGAAAGCACTAGTTGACTCTAAGCACTTATGTACTATTCCTTGTTCTGCTATAGGAGATGACTTTCTCTTTCCTCTAGGCTAGGTTATTACTTGGATCACTCTCTTGCTTTTTCTTATTGTCTCCCTAGTGTTACAGGATAAAAGCGTTCTTGGCTTCACATAGGAAAGAATTCAAATGTGAGTCGTATGGAGTTTAAAGTAAAAGTAAGTTTATTTAGCAGAGAGTAAGTAAGAAAAGAAGGGCCATCCCTCAGAGTGGCAGTTTCTGATCATTAGTGTAAGAGAGACCCCTTCTGTCCCCCAGGCTAATGTTTATATGTGTTTTCTGCTTCCATGGAAAATTCATTGGTATGGGGGGAAAGGAGGATAGAAAAACAATGGTAAGTTTAACTTCAGTAAGATGTAAGAATAGGGGCAGGCTTGTCTTTAATTCGTGTAAAGTGCAACCTGTGCTTTTTGTTTGGTTGGTTTTGTTTTTGTTTTTCCTGTGGGCTTAACTACAGGGATGGTCCTAATGGCATCTCTAGTCTTTGGAGAATCTGCTCTGTGATTGATCAAAGTCTGCCTGAGTTCTGTGTCTTTGAACACGTAGGCAACTGGCTTGGAATTCAACCTCCTAGTTCTTTCTTTTGCAAAAGGAGTCCTCATACTCTTTCCCTGTATTAGAAGTTCTCTTCTTTCACGCGAGGAAGGTCATATGTATCTCTATTGTAGTTCCCACTCCATTAGACCTCTTTGTATTCCAGTAGCTCACCTTGGGTCTGTACTTTAAGACTGAGTTCCCTATCTATTAAAAGGGGTGAATGACAAGTTAGTAGTTTATTTGGGTTTTCCAATACTCCACAACTGAAATTACATGAAATAATGGAATTATTATTATCAAGTTTTATATAAATATATATATATATATATATATATATATATATATATATATATATATATATATATATATATAATCACCATGAATGTCAAGCTAATATTTGATAAATGCATTTGATGAGGTTCCTGCTCTGACATCAGATCCTCAACACTTTCAAATTCTTTCTTCTAATTGCATATCTAAAGATACAGAGAAGCTTTCTATTTTATTCTAAGGTCTCTCGGCACATGCTTTCTACTTTTCTGGCACATGTTCCACCATTATAGAAACTCAAGTAAAATTTAAAAAATTTGGGGTAACACATCAATGCTACTGTTTAATCTTTTGAATTCAATTCTGTGTTAAAAAAATACTTTTTTCTAGATGTATTACTCTCTGTTACTATGTGCAGTATTCTAGGAAATCTAGATCTAGGAGATCAAAATATAGAGGAAGAAAGTAAAGAATATAATTAGAAGATCTGCATTAAATTTCCTGTGCAATATCTACAAAATAAACACAAAATGAATTTTTTAAAAAGCCTATACATAAAATTTAAAACTATAAAATTCTTAGAGGTAAACATTGTTGTGAATTTTTGTGCACTTGTATTAGGCAATGGCTTCATGTGATATCAAAAGCAAAGCAACCAAAGCAAAAATAGATAAATTAGATTTTATTAAAATTAAAAACTTTTGTGCTTCATAGGACACTATCAAGAAAGTGAAAATTCAACCCATAGGGTCTGAGAAAATATTTGAAAATAATATATGCAATAAATATCTAGTATTCAGCATGTATAAAAACTTATTCTATTATTGAATACTAGATGCAATAAACATCTAGTATTCAGCACGTATAAAAACTTATCATGGTGATCACTTCTTTAGGTATATAAATGTTGAATAACTGTGAGGTACACCTGAAACAAATAAAATATTGTATGTTAGCTTATTTTAGTGAAAATCTCTTTAAGAAAAAAAGAACTCTTATAACTACAACTTAACAATAAAAAGATGAAAAAAATAAATAAATAGGGCAAGTAATGGACATTTGAATAGACATTCCTCCAAAGAAAGCTGATAAATCACCTATAAATGACAATGAGGTACAGTATCTGATGGACACTTGTCTCAGTAGGGAGAGCACCTCAGGAATGATGTAGATGCCTGATCACTGCACTGTACATCTGAAGCTGAACAATAATGAATATCAACTATAATTATATATATAGTTCCACTATATATATATATATATATACATGTATATATGTATATATACATATATATATATATATATATATATATATATATATATATATACATATATATATATATTTACAATAAGTGGACTACAGCATTAGGAATAGAGACAGTGGAAATGTAATGGCTGTATGCGATGTCAGAGGGGTAGTAGATTGGGGGAGAGGGGTTATCACTGTGTGAGGGATATAAATGATAAATGACTAACTATTACATTGCTTTGTACACCTGATACTAATAAAAACAAAACACTACAGCAAAATACATAAATTAAAAAAAATTGAAAAAAAAATGATAATGGTTACAAAATGTGGAAAAATATGCTACACATTTCTGGAAGACACAGCAGAGTAGGTAAGTAAGTGCTGTGACACCTCCTCTCAGGAACACATCAATTACAACTAAACTACAGAACAACCATCATTGAGAATCTCCTGAAGTCTAGATGAACTGAAGCTGTATAACTACAGACACACAGAAGAAGCCACCTCGAGACTGGTAGGAGGGACAGAGACATGGAACTGGCTGGTCCCACACCCCTTGCATGTGACCGTTAAATAGGGAGAGGGGATTTCTGGTCAAGATGTCAGAGTAGGTAAATGCTGTGCACACCTCCTCTCAAGACCACATTAATTACAACAAAGGCATAGAATAATCATTATTGAGAATCCCCTGAAGTCTAGCTGAACCAAAGCCCTACAACTATGGACAGACAGAATAAGCCATGTTGAGACTGCTACGAGGGGCATAGACACAGAATGGGCTGGTCCCACAACCGTGTGTGACCATTAAAAATCAGGAGGGATATCTCAGATGGAGAGGTTGCTCCCTGAGGAGTGAGGGGTCTCAGCCCCTCCCCACCCCAGTGTTTCAGTGCCAGGGAGAGAAGTCCCGATAACCTTTGTTTGAAAATCAGCAGATTGTGACTGACTGATGCGAAGGGTGGCTGTACTCCCAGGTGCTCACTTAAAGGGCCTGTGCATGGACTTACTTGCTGACAGACTCACTTGCTCTGAGCACCAGCCCTGGGGCTGAAGCTAGAGAGGCACCGGGTACATACAAGGAGGAAATGTATTGTCTAGCTTCAGGGTGAGAGCTGGAGAAGCAGCTTTCTCCTAGATGGAGGAACTGGCAGAGCCATTGTTTCTTTGTTGAGTCCTCCTTCTCCTGCATGCAGACAATGCAGACACCATATCAGATTCCCCATCAAACTGGCTAACAGAGTCCATTAACCCTGATTCCCTGAGACCCCAACCCACCCAACTTTCAGGCACACCCAGTCTGCTTCCAGTGGCTTTTCTGTATAAATGGCCTGCCTTGGCTCATGCTGTGGAAAATTCTCCCAAAGGTTTACAAAACCCAAACAAGCAGCTTCTAGCTTTAGCATATCCCATACCTATAGCTGAGCAGGCCTAAGCCCAACACTAGCAACAGCCAGCCTTAGTTTGTGACTTGACCTCTCAAGACACCTCCAAGCACAGTGCAGACAGTCATCATCTCTGGATTGCTTTGTGGCTCATGACAGGTGGTCTGGGGCAGGATACAGTCCACAGCTGCACTTGGTCTGCAGTGGGTCCCCTCCAAGGAACCCTAGGGCTAGCAGGTTCACTGGCTACCATTGGACTGGGCCAGAGCATCACCCAACCATCTCCAAGGATGACACACTCAAAAGGCAGACTGGGAAGGCACTGGAGCCTCACTAAAGTGAACCCTGCTCTATAGGGTCAGCCACTGAGCAACAGGTCCTACCAATCACATGGTAGTCACAGCCAGTCCTCACAACTAACGAGCCTGAGGGTCAATCCCTCCCACTGATGTGCAAACAGCAATCAAGTATCAACTATAACAGGAGAGTGCTCACAACCCACACAAGAGACATACCTCGGACACCAGGCTCTGGTGACCAGAAAGACTGCACCACTGGGTCCCACAGGATGCCTAAGGCCACTCTACGAAGACCAGGAGGCATCGCAGCTCTACCTAATACATAGAAACAAACCCAGGAAGGCAGCCAAAATGGGGAGACAAAGAAACACATCATAAATAAAAGAACAAAGCTCCAGAAAAAGGACTAAAAAAAAAAAGGAGACAAGCAATCTACTAGATGCAAAGTTCAAAACACTGGTTTTAAGGGTGGTCAATGATCTCAGAGAGAACTTTAACAAAGACTTAGGAAACATAAAAATGAAGATAGAAGACGTCAAAAAGAAGTAGTCAAAAATAAAGAATAGAATAACAAATGAAGAACACATTAGAGGGAATCAACAGTATATTAGATAAAGCAGGGGATCGAATCAGCAATTTAGAAGATAAGGTAGCGGAAAACACCCAATCAGCATAGCAAAAATAAACAAGAATCCAAAAATAAAAATAAATGAGGAGTGTTAAAGAGGCCTCTGGGACAACATCAAGCATAACAAATATTTGCACCATAAGGGTACCAGAAGGAAAAGCAAGGTATTAAAAACCTATACGAAGAAATAATGATAGAAATCTTACTTTACTTGTTGAAGGGAATAGACGTACAAGCTCAGGAAACACAGTCTCAAACAAGATGAACCCAAAGAGGCCCACACCAAGACTCATCATAATTAAAATGCTAAAAGTTAAAGTCAAAGGTCAAATCTAAAAAGTAACAAGAGAAAAGCAGTTAGTTACTTACAGCTGTTTTCTCATCAGAAAGTTTCCAAGCCAGAAAGGAATTGGTAGAAAATATTCAAAGTGATGAAAAGCAAGGATCTACAACCAAGACTGCTCTACCCACAAAGGCTATCATTTAAAACTGAAAAACAGAAAAAGAGCTTCCCAGACAAGAAAAAGCTAAGGGAGTTCATCACCACAAGGAATCATAGAGTAACTTCTTTAAGAGAAAAAAACAGAAATATGAATAATCACATGGCAATAACTACATATCTATCAACATTACTTTAAATGTAAATGGATAAAATGCTTCAATCAAAAGTCATAGGGTAGCTGAATGGATAACAAAATATGACCCTTACATATGCTGCCTGCAAGGAACACACTTCAGATTGAAAGGCACACACAGACTGAAAGTAAAGGAATGTGAAAAGGATACTTCATGAAAATGGAAACAAACAAACAAAAAAAGCTGAGACAGCAATATTTATACCAGACAAAATAGACTTTTTTAAAAAAGGTTACATATAAAACAAGAGACAAAGAAGGACCCAGTAATCTCATTTCTGGGTAATTATCCAAAGATACCCAAAATGCTATTTTGAGGGGATGCGTGCGTCCATATGTTCATTGCAGCATTGTTTACAATGGCCAAAATGTGGAGGAAGCCTGGGTTTCTATCGATGAATGGATGAAGAGTAGGTGGTATGTATGTATGTATATATATGTATATACGTGTGTGTGTGTGTGTGTGTGTGTATACAATGAAATATTGTTCAGCCATGGATGGGAATGGGTTCTTGCCATCTGCAGTGGCATGGATGGACCTGGAGGGCATTTTGCTGAGTGAAGTATGTCAGACCGTGAAAGACAAATGCAATGCAATTTCACTTATTTGTGGAATCTGAAGAGCAAAATAAGCAAACAAACAAAACAGAAACAAATTCATAAATACAGACAACATTTTGATAATTGCTAGATAGGAGAGGGTTGGGGGTGAGTGAAAAAGGGGAAGGGATTAAGAAGTACAAATTGGTTGTTACACAGCAATTATGTTGATGTTGGTTATAGCATAAGGAATATTGTCAGTAATGTAATAACTATGTACGGTGTCATATGGGTACTACATTTATCAGGGTGATAGATGGGAGGGGGTTGGAGGGTAAGGTGCAAAAGTTGAAGGGCTTAAGAAGTACAAATTGGTAGTTACAAAATAATCATGGGGATGTCAAGTAAAACATAGGGAATATAGTCAATGATATGGTTTTAACTATGCACAAGGCCAGGTGGGTACCAGACTAGTCAGAGGGATCACTTCTTAAATTATATAAATATCTAACCAGTATGCTGTTCACCTGAAACTAATAGGAAGTAATATTGAATGTCAAAATAAATTAACAAATAAAGTGTAAAAAAATTAAAATCAATTCAAGATGAAAAGAAAATATGTTCAATTAGTTATCAGGAAATTCAAGCAATACCACAATGTTATACCATTTCACACCTACTTAGTTAGCTATAATTAAAAGATGAACAACTAGTATTGGCAAGAATGTGGAGAAATTGGAACCGTTGTACACAACTGGTGAGAATATAAAATTGTACAGCCACTTTGGAAAACTGTCAGACAGTTCTTCAAAAAGTTAAAGATAGAATTACTATATGACTGAGCAAAGCCCTTTCTAGGTATACACCCAACATCTGTTCAGACAAAAATGTGTACATACATGTACATTGAAGTGTTATTCAGAACAGCCAGAAAAATGGAAACAATCCAAATATCCACTGACTGATAAAAGATAAACAAAATCCATATAATGGAATAGTATACAAAAAGAAATGAAGTAATAATAGATACTACAACATGAATAGATCTTGATAAAATTATGTTAAGTAAAAAAATTCAGACACAAAAGACCACAAATTTTATGATTTCATTTACATGAATTGTCCACAATGGGTAAGTACATACAGATAGAAAGTAGATAATTGCTAGGCTCTAGGAAAGCAGAGAATGAAGTATGCCTGCTACTAGGCACAGGGTTTCATTTTGAGGTGAAATTGTTCTGGAATTAAGATAGTGGTGATGGTTGCACAACTTTGTGAATATAGTAAAAGCTACTGAAGTAGATTACTAAAGTATACAATAAAGTATACTTAATTGTATACTTTGATGGGGTCAATTTTGTTATTATAAGTTATATTTCAATTTTTTTAATGTCCTTATGTGAGCACAATTTTAAGAGTAAAGAATTCTGCCTGGATATATCAGAAAAAGCAACAAAAAATGTTACATTTCATATGGCTTTGGCGTCATCAGAAAATGAGCCAGATTATGATGTACTAAGACAAGTACTACATGAAGGAAGGAAATAGTAAATGCTTTACTGTCTGAGTGGGTATGTTTTGAGATAGGAAAATATATTTTATTTTTTAACATTCTAAAGTAAAAACAACTACATTAGGTCTTTTTTATCATAAAAGGAAAATGTATAAAATGTTAAAATAAAACAAATTTTTAAAGATTTTGTATAAAGTGTCATTAACAATTAATAAAATGTTGGCTTTTTCTATTATTTTTCTATTTAACGATTGGAAATCAATTGGCATTTACGTATATTCTGACTTTTCAATAAGCATTTTCAAAAGCATTTTGCCATGGGACTTTCCATGTGATTTAAATTTCCTCAAAAATATACCTGTTATTTGCTACATTTATCAGGTAACCCCCCTAACGTTGTACATTTAAGATGTTTCTAATATTTTGAAAACAGATAATGCTCCATGACTATACATATTGGCCCAAAATTTGGATGTTTTAAAAATAGATTTCCTCTGTGCAATGATGAGAAAACTTTTTACTTAACTAGTGCCATGTACCTTTGCTCTGTAATAAAAAAAATTCAGTGATAATTCTATACTGCATTCTCCTCCCACTCAGGCAGTAGCTTATCAAATTCAACTCATCTGCCAAGCAATTAGGCAAAATTTAACAGAGTTCTATTTGTATGGGTGTATGCAGCAATGCCATTTTACCCTTTGACTTTTTTATGACTAAAACATAAAATTAATATGTTTCTCATTTTAGAAATCATTTTTATGACTACATTCTATCAAAGGAATAGTCAGCAACAATAAACATTTTCCTTAGATAATGACTGGTTTCCATCTCATGGGAATTAAACAGTAATAACAATACAATACAGTAATTAAGAGATAAGAACAGTCTTTATTTTTTAAGGCTCCCAATCCAAAGCAGCTGAAGAAACCGGCTCAATATATCTCAACTCTAACTGATATGTAATTTGTGACTTGCTTGAATAGAGGGGCGTGAGAGAATGATGTTATATTACTTCAGAAGCTAGATCATAAAAAATGTTGCTCCTTGCCTTTTTAGATAGACACTCATATTTGGAGTGCTGAGCCACAATGTAAGAAATCTGGCTATTCTGAGACTACCATACTGGAAACGCCAAATTAGTGCTCCAGTTGACAGACTAGTAGAGCTCCCACCTTAGGTGTCCACTCAAGTCAAACTTTCAGATGACTGTAGCTCCAGTCATTATCTGACTGCATGAGAAACCACAAAGGAAGAACTTCACAGCTGAGTCCTTCCCAAATTCCTAACCCATAAATTAATAATCAAACTAAAATGTTTGTTCTAAGCCTCTCAATTTGGGTATCATTTTAGTATTGCTTTAATAATAAGAATTGACATACAGTACTACATATAAATATATATAAATTTTTAATCTATATATAAATCACAATAAATACACTAAAATATTGTATTATTTCTACCTCCCACCCCTCTTTTTAAATGCATGTGGTTTGACACAGAAGAGACAACTCTAGGTAGACAAGAATTTAGAAGATTTATTTCAATCACTGCCTTTCTCAGCTGCACCAAGTAATTGTTCAACTTTTGATATGTTTTCAGGGACAAACATTCTTACTTTGTGACATAGTTTTACCATATTTGGATGGTTCTCTGCTTTTCAAAAGATTTTTCTTGAGTTCTATACAGTTTTCCCTCATTAGCCTTGGTTTTACTTTTCATTTACCCTCAAAAATACACTTTTCATTTCTTTCTAAAATTCAAATCGTGATTATTCTATTTTATAAAAGTGTAATAATATATAAGACAAACAAAAAGTGTTGTGTATAACATTAAAAACAAACTCACATTCCACTATTGCCACCTAACCCCTAGCAATTTTTATTGCTGTCCTTACAACCCAGGTATAAACTAAAGAATTTGCTGATTTCATGGAGACATTGCTTCTGGAAAAAAATGAATCATTTGCCATTCTATGACATTTTAGGACATTGTTAGATATGGAACATTGTTAGATAAAATGTGTTACAATCTGAATTTTTGGAAGTTTATTGGAGAAAAAAAAATCAGAGAGAGCTAAACAAAAGCAAAAATAAACCAATAAATGCGCTTAGGACTTTCAAGCCTCCATTAGAATTTTCATACAAATCGAATACTATTCAACCAGGAAAAGAGCAAATGGAAATATTTCTAAATTAAAAAAAAAAAAACTCACACATACACATACAAGAAAAGTGATTCCCCAGCTGGTATCAAAATTGGAGTTCATTGAAAATGCATTGTTTGATGGAATATCCCATGCTTTGTTAGGATTCATCTAAAATTGCTATTTAAAAACCTTCTTGAATAAACTGATGTGCAGGAATGCACACAGGTGACCGAACAGTAAAAAAAAAAAAAAAAATCCAATGTATAGAATTCCTAAAAAACAATTTCAGTTAGTGACTTTTCAGAAAACAAATTAGAAAAAGAAATTGGTATACCATAATTTACCAAATAGAGAGTGTGCTAGCAGGACCCTAAAAGTTAATCAAAATTCATATACATGCATGCAATACAAACTTTATATTAATTATTTGATGCTTAAAGGAGAAGAGATGGACAACTTAATCTATGGTGTTCATGTATGAACAAAATGTACTTTTTGTTATTTTAAAATAACTTCAAAATTTACTTCCTCAATAATAAATGTTTAACTGCAGAAATCATGACGACAGTTGGCTAAATTGAAAGTCTTATTAAAGATTCATATTTTTGGTCACCCCTTTCCTGCTGCCCCATACTACACTACTCTATGATTTTTATTCCATAGTTCTGGGGTTGCACTCAGGAATCATTATTTCTAGCGAGCACTCTATGTGAGTCTTGTGCCAGTGGTAATCTGATCACAATTTGAGAAAGGACAGTATAAACACGAGAAGAAAAGTTTTCTGGATCATTTACTGATTTTCTTATTCTTTACTATGAACTTACAATTTATAAAAACAAAGCCATTATATTTCAACCTTTTTTTTTTTACTAACATTGATAATCATTACTAATTTGAGTATCCCAGTTAATCATAAAATGTTGAAAGAAATTTCAGATGTGCAGATGTAGAAACTTGAAGCTTGGGTTTGTATGCTTATCCAATTAAAAAAATACTCTAGATTTGATAAATGTTTAATTTTAGAGTAGTTTTAGATTTATGGAAAAACAGCAAAAATATTATGGAACATTCTAATATGCTCAAATCAATTTTTCCTAAGACATCTTACATTACTATGGTACATTTGTCTCAACTAGCGAACCTATTTTGATACAGTAATATTAATTAAAGTCCATACTTGATTCTTATTTCCTTAGTTTTTACTTAGTGTCCTTTTTGTTTCAGAATCTCACCCAGGACATGATATTATTACCTTAGTTGTTATATGTCTATAGGCTCCTCTTGGATGTGATAGTTTCTCAGGCTTTTTCTTGTTTTTGATGATTTTGAAAGTTTTGAAGGGCATTGGCCAAGTAAATTGTAGGATGCTTCTCTATTGGAATTTCATCTGATGTTTTTCTCATGATTAGAATTGGGTGATTTGTTTTTGGGAGGAAGATCACAGAGAAAAGCTGCCATTCTCATAATTTTTCATCAAGGGTATGTATATACTATCAAAATTACTTGTCACTGTAAATGTCATCCTTGAATATCTGGCTGAGGTAGTGTTTGTCAGATTCCATGACCATAAACTACACTGTGTTTCTTTTCATGCAGTAGGTATTCTGTGGAAGGAAGTCACTCTATCTGGCCCAGACTTAAAAGTTATGCTTCATCTCCCTGAAAATAGCATATCTACACAAATTATTTGAAATTTCTCTGTCTAGGAGATTTGTCTATCTATTTCAGTTTATTTATTTATTTAGTCATTTCTATCAGTATGGGTATTTATTTTATACCTTGGTCTTGTTTAGATTTTTAATGATCCAGCACTTTATTCATCTTATTGCTCAAATTGTTCTAGTTCCTGTGTCCTGTTGACATCCCTCCATCAATGTGGATTGTGCTATTTGTTTGCTTATTTGTTTACATGTTTTGAGTACTTCCTTACCCAGGTCATCTTATGTATTTCTTGCCCCTGGTCCGGAATTAGCCATTACTCCAAGGAGCCCACATTCCTTTTATCAGACAATTATATTAGAAACCAAGATCTGAGTACTAGGTGTGTTCTTTGCTACTGGGGTATTATACTAACCTGTGTATATACACACATCCATAACTATTTCTTTGTATAACCATTTGTGTCTACCCTGTTTTCCCGAAAATAGGACCTAGCTGGACCATCAGGTCTAATGTTTCTTTTGGAGCAAAAATGAATATAATACCCGGTATAATTATATTATGTTATGTTATGTTATGTTATGGTATGTTATGTTATGTTATGTTATGTTATGTTATGTTATATTAAAGACCTGGTCTTATATTTAGTAAAATAAGACTGGGTCTTATATTATTTTTTTGCTCCAAAAGACATGTTAGAGCTGATTGTCCAGCTAGGTCTTATTTTCGGGAAACATGGTATATTAAGCTAACCATGAGTTCATACTGATGTCTCCAACTCTAATCCACTAATTCACGGATCTGGTAGCCTCCATCCCTTGCTTGTATGTAAATTCCTACTCAAATAGTGAGAAACCTGGCTCCCACTATCAGCCATCCTCTTTATCATTCAATTCCAGTATACACATATATTGATTTTAGAAATGTTAACCTGTACCTCCGTGGAAAACCATTTAATAAACTAGAGAACAGTGTTTGCATGCAGTTCCTTTAGCCTTTAGTCTTACAGACTGCTCCTTTCAAAAATTATTTAGGTCAGCCGTTTTTACTACCACTCCTTCAGTGAGATTGTTTCATACATTTATAATACTTATATTCTCTTGTCATATTCTACATTCCATCCTGGGATCCCCCTACTACCTCCTAAATGATCTTTTTTTCATTTGCGTACATTAGGCTTGCTTTGTTTACTATAAATTCTATGGGTTTAGACAAATGCATAATGACATATACTCTTGTGATATAATATCGTACAAAATAATTTCAGCATCCTAAAAATACCTCCTGTTCTTCACCTATTCAATCACTGCTTCCCCACTACTTTGGAAGTCCTGGCAATCATGATCTGTGTACCAGCTCAATAATTCTACCTTTTCTAAAATTTCATATAAATGGAGTTATATAAGATGTGGCCTTTTCAGACTGGCTTCTTCTAGCAGTATGCTTTTACTTGTGTGATCAATATATCTGTGTGACTTGATAGATCATTCTTCATTTCTGAAAAGTATTCTGCTGTTCATATAATTTATACCACTTTTTTTTATACCATAGTTTATCAGTTCACCTATTGAAGGACATTTTGGTTGCTTCCATGTTTGGAGATTATGAAAAGCATTCTATAAATATTGATGTGCAGGCTTTTGTGCAGACACAGTTTTAAAATTGGTTAAATACCAAGGAGCACGATTACTGGATTGTATGGTGAAGCTGTTCAACTTTATATGAAACTGCTAAATTGTCTTCCAAACGGGTTGTAGTACTTTGCTTTCACCCTAGTTATGAATGAGTTCCTCTTGCTCCACATCCTTAACAGCAACCGGTCAATTTATTTGTCAATTTATTTTATTATTTTCCCTTTTTTTAGCCATTCTTATAAGTAAATTGTGACATCTCTTTGTGAAGTAATTAATATTTTCCTAATGAAAAACGATTTTGATCATCTTTTCATGTGTTATTTGACATCTGTATGTCTTTTCTGGACAAGTGTCTTTTCAAATCTTTTGCCCAAATTTGTTCATTTTTTGTTTCTTGTTGTTGACTTTTAAGAGTTCGTTGTTTATTTTGGATACAAGTCTTTTATCAGGTATGTATTTTGCAAATATTTTCTCCCAGTTGGTGGCATGTCTTTTGATTTTAAAACAGTGTCTTTGGTACAACAGAAGTTCTAATTTTAATAAGATCCAATTTATCGATTTTTTCCCAGGTATTATGCTCTTTGTGTGTCTTCTTTAGGTTTTATATGATTAAAAATAACTCTACTCTCCACTTAGCAGCACAATGATTATGGAATAAATAATACTTTAAATTTACAAAATAACAGGTCTGCATTAATAAATAAATGTTTAACTTATCCCTTCCAGCTCTACAATTATCAAATATATGTACCCCTAAACAGTGATTATTATTTCCATGATTTTTTTGTATTACGTGTACACAACTTAAGTACCTCATATTCTTCAGGTTTCCACTTGAACTTATTTTAGAATATCCAAGTGTTTCTCTATCTTTTTAGTTTTCATTTTTTAATTTGAAAAAAATGTTTTTGTAACTACTACACAGCTTTTTCCCCCTTATATTCTAGCCCTTTCTCTGAGTCCACAGATTGGGAAACTTGACTTCAACTCAGCAAATACTTTTCTTCCATTGAATAACAGGTTATTAAGATATTAAGATTTTGGTACAAAGTTTTTTCTACTTGTAAATACATATTGGTGTTCAATAACATGGTGATATGTCTCAGCTGATAGGTACCTTACTCCAAATTTACTCCCCAAGCAGTGTTTAGAGATCCTGTATTTAATACAGAAGGCAGAGCTACAGGGTCTCAGATGCTCACTGACAAAAGTATTTTAACCGCAGGATACCTTTCTTGACACAAGTAGATGAGAATGTTCTCATGGTCTCCTGACTCTAATGTTATAAACACAACTTTGGAAATTCATTGTACTGCCTCCATTAGTATCTAGGCTCTGGATTTAAATCCTCAGGTATCTATCTACAAGGGATTGATGCGATGTCACTAGTAACTGATTTTATATTAACTGCTAGGGCCAGTCCTGAACAAAATTGTTAAATTTTGGATATGAATTTTTAACCCATGTTCTTTCTTATCCTCGCATTCTTCACTTTTCTTTCAAATACTCACTTAAACTATTAGGCCTTATTTATTCCTAATCGAAGTTTGTTTTCAGAGACTTGATTCATGAAAGATTACAACTAATAATGAAAGTATTATGTCCTTCTTTCGATTATTTAGGTTTTAATAAGGATTCACATCATAAACCAAAAAAGTGAAGCTTTTGCTATAGTTTCATGGGAGCTAGAGGGCATTTCAACATTTCTAAAATGGCCTTTTGCAAGCTGTTGCCCATCCTATCTTAAGGTCAGCTCTAGTTAAGTATAAACTTTCATGGCAGTAAATTATTTGGTAAGAAATGTTCATTCTTCTTGTATAGCCCCCAAAAAGCAATTTAGAATGAGAAAAAATGTCACAACTTAAATATCACTATAGACCTGAAAATGCTTTACTTATTTATATAATTATAAATATTTTATAGTAAAAAAGTAATAGATATGTATGTATTCAAATATTTTTATGTAAATTATTTTTCACCCACATATATTTTCTTATTTTAAAAACATCACTTATTAATAAGGGGGCTTAGAAAATCAGTTTCTTTTAATTGGAAACAGTACTTTAAAATCTTTAGTAGTTCCAAAATTGACTCATGTTTAAAAGTCCCAATGAAAGTAAACCTAACTATGAACTTGGAACAAACTTAGGCTGATTAGTTTTCTATTTTAATTCAAACGATCATTTGTAATCCATTCATTAGATTACTGCTTTCTAAACATTACTGTTTGCATTACCCTTATGTAACTTTTAGCTATATGTGTATCCCACCTATACATTTGCTTACTCTATATTTTACTTTTTATGAAAATGCATGTATTTAAAACAATTTTATATCACTGTCATGCATTTAAAATGATCTCACTTGCCATAAGTACAGTAATTGTAAATGTAAATATGATTAAAATCAAGTTTCTATGGTAAAGAAAGTTTTTATGTAATGCTAAATCTACTCTATTTGCAAAATTACATACCTAAAATTACGTTACTTAATGAGAAAAATCTTAATGGTTTTGACTAATCATGATGAAGGCACATTTGGCTTATCATAAAGTGAAGATGAGATTCCTGAATAAAATAATTTTATTTTTAAAGCTTTTAAATAAGATTTTTATTAAAATATAGCTAACATACAGTATTATATTAGTTTCAGGTGTCCGCCATAGTTATTCAATATTTATATACCTAAAGGTGTGATCACCATGATAAGTCAGCAACCATGACATTGTGCCACACTATCATGATTTCATTGACTATATTCCTTATACTGTACATTTCATCCCTATGACTTATTTGTTTCATACATAGAAATCTGAACCTCTGTTTTCACTTTGTCTATCTTTTTAAATTTTTTGATGATAGGTGACATTCAATTATTTTACATTAATATTATTTTACATTAATTTCAGGTATACAGCATAGTAGTTAGACTTTTATATAATTTAAAAAATGATCCCCCTGGCACTATGCATAATAATTACCATGTTATTGACTATATTCCCTATGCTTTACTTTACAGCCCTGACTACTGTGTAACAAGAAATTTATACTTCTTAATCCCTTCCCCTTTTTTACCCACCCAAACCCTCTCCTAGCTGGCAAACATCAAAATGCTTTCTTTATGAGCTTGTTTCTGTTTTGATTGTTCATTTATCCTGTTCTCTAGATTCCACATATACGTGAAACTATATGACATTTATCTTTCTCTGTCTAATTTGCTCTACTCAGCCAAATACCCTCTAGGTCCATCCATGCTACCACAAATGGCAAGATTTCATTCTTTTTTTATGGCCAACCAATATTATAGTGTATATATGTACCGCCTCCTCTTTATCCATCCATCCATTGATGTAACCAAGGCTGCCTCCATATCTTGGCCATTATAAATAATGCTGTAATGAACATATGAATGAACACATCCCCTCAAAGTAGCATTTTGGGTTTTTTTGGATAAATACCCGGAAGAGGGATTACCAGGGTTTTTCTTGCCTCTTGTTATAGGTTTTGTTTGAAAGTCCAATTTGTCTGGTACAAGGATTGCTACCCCAGATATTTTTTTTCCATTTCCATTTTCATGAAACATATTTTTCCCATCCCTTCACTTTCAGTCTGAGTTTGTGTGTAAGGGTCTTGTTTTCTTATCCATTCAGACACCCTATGTCTTTTGATTGGAGCATTTAATCCATTTATATTTAAAATAATTGTTGATAAATATGTAGTTATTGTCATTTTATTATTCATATTTTTTATTTCTTTTTTTCTTCCTAAAGAAGTCCCTCTAAGATTCCTCATAATTCTGCTTTGGTGTTGATGAACTTCTTTAGCTTTTTCCTTTCTAGGAAGCTCTTTATCTGTCCTTCAATTCTAAATGATAGCTCTGCTGGGTAACCTTGATTCTAGGCCCTAGCTTTTCATCATTTTGAATATTGCATGTCAATCCCTTCTGGCCTACAAAATTTCTGTTGAAAACTGAGCAGAAAGTCTTATGAGAGCTCCTTTGTAGGTAACTAACTGCTTTTCTCTTGGTACTTTTAGGATTCTCTCTTTATCTTTAAACTTTGGCATTTTAATTATAATGAGTCTAGGTGTGGGCCTCTTTATGTTCCTCTTGTTTGTGTCTGTCTGTACTTGCTGGGCTTCTATGTCTATTTCCTTTACCAGATCAGGGAAGTTTTACATCTCTCTTCTCCTTGTTGTACCCCAATGATGCGAATGCTGGACACTTGATGTTGTCCCAGAAACCCCTTAAATTTTCCTCATTTTTTAAATTCTTTTTTTTTCTTTTTGATGTTGTTTGTGTGTTTTCTGCTATCTTACCTTCAAAATTGATGACTCGATTCTCTGCTTCATCTAATCTACTATTGATTCCCTCTAATGCATTTTTCATTTTAGTTATTTTATATTTCATTATTCACTGGTTCTTTTTCATGTCTCTACCTCCATTTTTATGTTCCCTATCTCTTTGTTGAAGTTCTTCCTGAGATAATTGAGCATGCTTATAACCGGTGTTTAAAATCTGCATCTGATATGGTGCTTGTTTCCATTTTGTTTAGTTATTTTCTGGAGCTTTGTTCTGTTCTTTTATTTGGGACATGTTTCTTTGTCTCCTCATTTTGGCTGCCTTTCTGTGGTTGTTTCTATGTATTAGGTAGAGCTGTTATGCCTCCAGGTCTTAGTAGAGTGGCTTTATGTAGTTGCTGTCTTGTGGAGCTTAGTGACACAATCTCCCTGGTCATAAGAGCCAGGTGCTCAAGGTGTGTCCACTTGTGTGGGTTGTGTGTGTCCTCCTGTTGTAGTGCAGCTTTGGTCGCTGTTCTAACATCAATGGGAGGTATTGATCCTGGGGCTTACTGGTGGTGAAGCGTGCCAGCCATGGGGCCACCTGAAAGCGGACCACTGCAGGCCAAGTTCAGCCATAGCCTGTGCCCTATTCAGGACTACCTGGCATGAGCCACAAAGCAATCCACAGATGGCAGCCACCATGTCGTGATTAGAGATGCCTGGAGAAGCCAAGCTGCAACCTAAGGTCAGCTGTTGCTAGTGCTCAGCTTATGTCTCCTCAACTAGAGGTACAGGACATACTGAAGCTAGATGCTGCTTGTTAGGGTTTTGTGAATCTTTGTGAGATTAAAGGAGTTTGCAGCATGAGCCAGGATAGGCTGTTTGTATGGAAAAGCCAATGGAAGAGGCTTGGTTGGGCCTATAAATTAGTTTGACGGGGTCTCAGGGAATCAACAGGTTGAGGCAAATGATAGGTGTTAGCCAGGTTAATGGAGATCAGATAGAGCAGCCATCTAAGTCTGCAAGCTGGGAGTGAGGAGGGCTCAACAAAGAAACAATGACTTCTGCCAGCTCCTCTGTTCCAGAAGAATGCTGCCCCTCCAGACCTTGGTCTGCAGGCAGACAACTCAGTTCCTTCCCGTATGTCCTTGGCACCTTTCAAGCTGCCACTCCAGTGAATAAGCTCAGAGTGAGTGAGTCTTTCAGCAAGTAAGCTTGTGCATGGGCCTATTAAAAGTAATGCATGGGAGTGCAGCTGCTCTAAGTCTCATTCAGCCACAATGTCTGCTCGTTTTCACAACCAGAATTTACAGGGACTTCTCTCACTAGCATTAAAACCTCGGACTGTCTAATCTGTTGTAGGTCTGGGACCCCTCACTCCTCCAGTAGGGGGAACTACAGTAGCTGAAATGTCCCTCCCAATTTTTAAGATGGTCACACTCAGATGTGGGACCAGCCCAGTCTATGTCTCTGCCCCTTCTACCAATCTTCAAACGGCTTCTTCTGTATGTCCTTAGCAGTAGGGCTTTTGCTCAGCTAGGATTCAGATGATTCCCAGTGATGGTTGTTCTGTAGTATGTGGTTGTAATTTTGACGTGGCCTTCAGAGGAAGTAAACACATTCAACTATTCTGCCATCAAGACCAAAATTCTACCATCTAAAGTTTTATGTAACTAAAGTATCAAGACTTTCCATATGATTAGAAAATAAAATAATTACTTATGTATCTGGTATAGCCAGATACTGACGATTAAGTCCTAAAAATGTGATCTTTGTTAGACTTTTATTTCAAATTGCCATCTAGAGTAATCCACAGTATGAATGAACCTAGTTACAAGGTATGATCAAACAATACAGTGAACGTTTAAATAAAACAAATTATTACAGTAAAAGACACATTACCATTAATCCCCCTCAAAAACTCCCCCTTGCTTTGAACACACCTATCCCATTGTTCTTACAACTTTCTGAAGCAGTTCTGGAAGTCCTCTTTCGTGAGTGTCTTTAGTTGCCCTGTCATGGCTGCCTTGATGTCCTGAATCATTTTGATTTGGGGGAAGAACCAGAAGTCACATGGTGCCAGATCTGGTGAATAATGTTGATGAGGACGCACTGTAATGTTTTTATTTTACAAAAATTGATATATACCAGAAGTGATGTATGACACAGAGCATTGTCATGATGGAGGATGATTTACAGCACACTTTAAAACACACCCTTTCTCAACCATAGCTCACACATGACTGACTGCACCAAACAAGTTGAAACTTGTCATGCACTGCTATTGTTTCGACGCTCCACTTCTCTTACTGAAGATCCCTGCCTTTCCATTAGATGACACTTAGCAGCAGCATTCACCATATTTTGGGCTAACAATAGAAAGGCTCTGTGTCATACGTTGCTTCTGACATGGCAATTTCTGTCAAATAAAAACATTAGGGTGTGTCCTCATCCACCTTATTCACTGGATCTGGCACTGTGTGACGTCTGGCTCTTTCTCAAAGTCAAAATGACAGCGAAAGGTAAATGTTTTGAATCGATTCAGTCATCAAGGCAGCCACAACAGCGCAACTAAAGATACTCACGAAAGAACTTCCAGAACTGCCTCAGAAAGTGGCAAAAACAATATAATAAGTGTGTTTGAAGCAAGGGGAATATTTTGAGGGGAATTAATGGTAATGTGTCTTTTACCGTAATAATTTTTTAATTTAAATATTCACCATATTTTCTGATCACACTTAGTATATTTTTAGTACTTTGTTCACATGTGATAAGAAAAAGATTTATTCTTAACTCTTCAGTGCCTTTTGACTGGGAAAAATGTTTACTAAAAACTTTTTTCAAATATCACAAGTGACTTTTTATAATAACACAAATGGTTTTTAGCCAACTCTTCAAAAAGTTTATAAACAGTTTAGACAAGAAGAAGATATCAATCTGAGCAAATATATATGAATACTTTTATTTATGTGATTCTTTTTGTCTTCACCCTTACACATACTTATTAGGAAACTATGGTATCATTAGGGAACTCACAATATTCTGGTTCTCATGATTCCTTGTTTGTACTTCAGTGCCTTCTTGAAATTCAACCATGTGATTTGCTTTAATGACTGGAATCATGTAGACTACTTAAGAGCCTGTGCACCATACATAGTTATTACAATATTATTGACTATATATCCTATCACTTTGTAAGATATATAAATGTCTAATCACTATGTTGTACACCTGAAACTAAGATAATATTACATTTTAACTACAATTGAAAAATGCATTTTTTAAAAATTAAAAAAAAAGAGCCAGTGCACAATTCCTTATATTTTCTTGCCCCTGCTGTGATAATTGGCAAAGTTTCACTAGTGGCAATCTGTTGCATCAGGTTCTAAAATGAAGGCCAACACTGTGGAGCAGAGCTCTAGCCAAACTGAGAACTGGTTTGCAAGTTAAAAAACATGAGGGATTGTTTATTGCCACAACTTAATCTAGCTCATCCTGACTAATACACACACATTCAGAGTTTTCAATGTATGTTGAAAATTAATTTGCAAATTCCTGCACATAAATCTTATGGATTAAATATTTCTTCTAGAGAAATGTGACATTCTAATTATCTAATAAAACACTGTACACTTTCTGAGTGAAAGTCAGCATGCTTCAGTCTAAAATAAAAGTTATTTGTAAACATTCCTCATATCTTCAAAACAGTCAAGAATTTGGAGGTCTATACTTAATATAAATTAAAATTTTAACAGATTTTAAAATACTTTTCCTAAATAATTGTGTATACCCAATGGAACAAATATTCCTTAGTACTCAAAACAGAATGTAATTTATTTCTGTTGTAACAGCTAAATGCCTAAAACAGGCTTTCTTAACCTAAGACCAAATACATCTTCAGTGTCAGAGCTTAACCCAGCCTATCATGTTTATTCTATGTTTCTATTTGAGATGAAGTTGCCAATTCATTTAGAAATCTCTAATCATAGCTATTTTCAATGTTTGGCTAAAAAAAAGTCATTGTGGAATTCTTTATTCACTCATATTTGAAAACCAGTTGTTAATGAATTGTTAATGTCAGACAATTACATTTGTGAACTCCTCCTAGAAAAAATGCTACATACCTCATTGCTGAATATCACTATAGTCACCTTTGAAGTACTCCCCTTGGGAAGCTATGCACCAACGTCAGTGTGTAGTCCACACTGCAAAGCAACTTTGCAACGCTTTTCTGGAATGGCCATCAGAGCTGTCATCATATTACACTTGATGTACTGAATTTCATCAAAATGTCTCACTTTCAATATTTCCTTTATCTTCGAGTAAAGAAAGAAGTCATTGGAGGCCAGATCAGGTGAGTCGGAAGGGTGTTCCAATACAGCTATTTATTTACTGGCTAAAAACTCCCTCACAGACAGTGCCATGTGAACTGGTGCATTGTCGTGATGCAAGAGCCATGAATTGTTGGCGAAAAATTCAGGTCATCTAATTTTTTCACACAGCCTTTTCAGCACTTCCAAATGGGAAACTTGGTTAACCGTTTGTCCAGTTGATACAAACTCATAATGAATAATCTCTCTGATATCAAAAATGGTTAGTAACGTTGTTGCAAGAAGTTCGTGAAGTTAATTGTCAGACCTGGTAAGTTGCCACACTTAATATAATGAATTATATGTTGCCACACTTAATACAGCAGTCATTTCTTTGGTTTCTGTCATACCTAGAATACTAAAATAAACTTTACTTTATGATAAAAACATTTGATCGATAATTATATTTGTTCTGTGCCTAAACATCATTTTCATTATTTTTTCATAGCAAATTTACTCAAGATCCTGTCAATACTTCAACATCTCTAGCCCTCGTGTTCAAATATGACACTATGCAATTATTCCAAAGCTTTGCATTTTTCCTTGTCACAATACATGTTAATTATTACACTTAATTTCCAATATTTGATAGATTCCCCTAGGTATTCTTTGGGAACTTCAAAATTATGCTTGATGTTGATTAGTTTAATCTGTATCTCTAAATATATGATTCAAAATGGACTAGAATAAATTGTATCATCAGTTCATAAACATAAGAAACATCAAATATTTCTATATTGTTTTTGATTTTTCAAATTGAGGTGTAACTGACATATAACATTATGTCAGTTGCAGGTGTACAACATAGTGATTCAATATTTGTATACTTTGTGCAGTGATCATCATGATAAATCCAGTCAACATTTGTCACCATACAAAATTAAAAACTAGTTTTTCTTGTGATGAGGACGTTTAAGACTTCCTTAGCAACTTCCAAACACAGGATTATTAACTATGGTAACCATGTTGTACATTAGATTCCCATGATTTATTCATTTTTCTGAGAGTTGGACATTTTCAGCCTCTTCACCAGTCACCCTCCCCCTAGTCCCTCACTCTGGCATCCACTATTTTGTTCTCTTTATCTAGGAGCTTGTATTTGTTGTTGTTTATTTGTTTTTAAATTTCCACATACAGGTGAGATCATATGGTACATGTCTTTCTCTGCTGGCTTACTTCACTTAGCATAATATCCTCAAGGTCTATCCATGTTGTCACAAATGGTAAAATGTCATTCTTTTTTATAATTGAATAATATTATATTGTATATAGATACCACATAAATTTTTTTTAATCCATTCATCCATCAATGGACACTTAGGTTGTTTCCATACCTTAGCTACTGTACATAATTTTGCAATAAAAATGAGAATGGATGCATCTTTTCAAGTTAGTATTTTCAGTTTTCTTTGAATAAAAACCCAGAGGTGAAATTGCTGGATCATAATTTTTTAGAAACTTCCATACTGGTTTACATAGTGGCACTAATTTGCATGCACACCAACAATGCACAACAGTTCCCTTTTTTCCACATTCTCACTAACACTTCTTATTTCTTGTCTTTTTGATGATAGCCATTCTAACAGGTGTGAGGTGATATCTCATTGTGGTTTTTATTTTGCATTTCCCTGATGATTCCCTGATGTGGAACATCTTCTCATGTACCATGTTGGCCATTTGTATGTCTTTTTGCAAAAATGTCTATTCAGATCCTCTGCACATTTTTTAATTGGATTTTTTTTCCTTCTTGCTTTTGAGTTGTATGAGTTCTTCATACATTTTGGATATGAACTCATTATCAGAAATGTGATTTGCAAATATATTCTCGTGTTCAGTACATTGCCTTTTCATTTTGTTGATAATTTCCTTTGCTATTCAGAAGCTTTTAATTTAATGTAGTCAACTATTTCTATATGTTTTAATGACACTTTAGGTTTTATATAGATGATATTTATAAAACACTAAGTTATTTATTTAGTCCCCATAACTCTCTAAAGACATATGATTGGATCACTACCAGTAGTATTTACATTTCTATTAGTCTCTTAGTCTTCATGGTTTAAAAATTGTCTTTTAAATTATTCATTTATGGCAGGATTAACCAATAACCAAATAAAAAATAAAAACCAACAAAAATACCAATGACAAGTCTGATTTTATTCACAATTATGTATAGTTTTAAGTATTTTTTATAGTCAATTACTGCCAACCCCCAGAAGTGACAATTTAAAGTACTGCTGAAAAACTTGCAATGATGTTCTTATAAATTCATTATTTAATAATCCAGAGTAGAAACCAACATTTTTTTAAATGTGCTTTGCCTCCTTTTAAAAAATTATGGTGAATATTTCAGTTTCTGTAGGTCTGAGGCATTCAGTAGGTAGGACTGAAATTTTAGGGTGAATACACTATCTTGGTCAATCCAACATGGGCACGTCCTCCAGAGGAGCAATATGTTGAGTTCACAGATGTCATATAATAGTTATATTATTTACATTATTTTAGTTACATTAAATAAATTAGTTACATTATTTTATTGCTTCACAACAAGCCACTTCAAAAGCCCTATCTTAAAACAACTACCACTCCATTATCTTCAGAATCCTATAGTTTGGCTAGGGTTCAGCTAGATGGACCATCTGCTTTTTTTATTTGAGGACCCTCGTGCAGTTACACTTATTGCTAGTTATGCTGGAATGTCAAAGATGACTTCACTTACATGTCTGGTGGCCTGATGTTGATGGTTCTAGAAGATGGGGCTCACCTGTGGCAATGGGATGGCTAGGCCTCTCTCTCTTTGACGTAGTTTTGGGGCCTCTTCCTCTTTACTAGGTCTCTCCATGTAGCGGCCCTACATTGTTTGCTTCAGTAGGGTAGCTGGACTTCTTATGTAGTCTTTCAGGACTTACAAAACTACAAAAACAGAAGATACAAAGTTTTTTAAGGTTTAGGCCTGAAATTGGCAAAATATAACAAGATGAAGCAGAAATCAGAGTACTGAAAGAGACAATTCATTCAAAAAATTTGGGAAAGCATGTAACAGACACTGGCCCATACCAATTATGAAGTCCAGACATGTATATGTTGCCAATTGCCCTGGCTCTGGGACAGGGAATGGATATTGACTTAGACCCAGTTTTACTTTCTGGGAGTAAGTCTTCTAATCATTTAGCTCTGTCCTCTAAACTTCTGGCTCTGATTTCTGAGTTTATTCTTCCTGTTCCATAAGAAATGGCCTGTGTGGGCAGTTTAAGGAAATTTCTGTCTGCTTTATTTTCTTGGAGTTATAGGGCTCAGAGGGCTCTTTTTTTCTTCCACTGTCTCTTCACCCTTTAGTCTGAGTTACTACACCCTAAATGAACTTCTAAGCCATCTCTGTATTATGTTATAATCCACTCCCTTAGACTCCATAAGTACAAATCTCAAGACAGGCCCCTCTCTATTTGGGCCATGAGTCAGCTTGCTATGTAATGATTCTTAAATGTTCTCTTAGACACCTAATTATCTGTCAGAGATGGTCTATGAGAAATTCCCTTGGATTTTTAAAAAAGATGGCCTGCATACCCAACCTTGCATTTTTGTGAGGTTTTAACAAACGGTCTTACAGGCGCAACATAGATCTGATCTTTTCCTGGGTTTACATTTTATTACAGATTTTATCTTTGCACTGAGGCCAATTATTATTTTGAGAGCCTTTTCCCAAGAGATACTTAGAAGGAGAAACAGTTGTATATCTAGACTTAGCAAGTCCTAGTTTTATTATCTTCTGTCTAAATTCTGTTTGCAAATGCAACAGCTTTTTAGCTAATCTCAGGCCTCCAATACTTAATAAAGGGGGCCAAAATAAATCAATTGCTCTTTCAACTTTCTGTCTAGAAATATTCACAACTAAATCTTGGTTTCTTAAATGCCTTTTCTGTCCTTCACATTATCTCAGGCAGCTGTTTTGTTAATTTTCTATTATTATATAACATGTGTTCTCTTCCCTCCAACCTCCCATCGTGATTTCCATACATCTTTCCATTAACAATACCTTCAGGCCCTGCCAGTCTCTACATGCTAACAAAACCAATGCTACATGTTTTGCTATGGCAGTACCCACTTTTGATAACAATTTATGTTTTGGTTATTTATTACACTGTAATAAACCACCCTAAACTTAGTGTCTTTAAAAAGAAATCAATTTTATTATTGCTTACGATTCAAGAGTTGACTCATGCTCAGCTGGATGGTTCTTCTGCTGTCTTCTTTACTGTCTGTTTTGTGGTTACAGTCAGAGTCAGATGGTGCTGAGATTTTAATCTCTAAGATGGTTCTATTCATGTGACTGGTGCTTCAAGATGTATAGATGGAATTCTGGTCTCAGCTGTGACATTGGAATGACGAGCCTCTCTCTTGATCCATGTGGTTCCAGAACTTCTCCACTTCCACATGTTTTTTTACGCATGACCTTGCCACATAGTCTCCTAGTAGGGAAACCAGATTCCTTAATTCGTGGCCCAGACTTTTCTAAATCACAAAAAGATGAAGGGATCAGGTCTTATTAAATATTACGTCTGGAAATGTCACAATGTCACTTCTGCCATATCCCACTGGTTAAAGCAAGTCATCTAGATTCAATGTATCAGGTGACCAAACAATAGCTTGAAACAAAAGCAGAAAGAAATGGTTCATCGGGGATCATTTTTGTAGACTAGCTACCACACATGTTAATATAAATATTTTACCATTAGCCAATGTTAGTCTCTGAATCACCTAAAATAATTTTTGTTTCATCAGTGGTATGCAATCCACTTTTTTGGGAAACACTGGCTCAGCTGTGTTACCGTTGTGTTATATATTTATCTAGATCACAAGTGGTGATAAACATTTATGGCAGTTTAAATTGTACTGTGTAGCGTGAGATTATTTAACTACCTTTTCAAAGATTTTTGTAGTGATTAATGAATTTCCTTTTTCTGTTTTGACTAATGTGCTACAGGCACTTCATATTCTAGTCAAAACAGAGTAGTTTCTTGAAAGCAATGTGAGAAAAAAATTGTTTAGACAGATTGTCAAAGCCTTCTTCAGGGGAGTTCAAAGGCACTTAATAATCTGAAGAGAGAAGTAAGTGATATCTATTGGTTAAGAATAGAGTGTGAAATAGGTATGACAATAATTTATTTTTTAACAAAATAATATGCTTCTTCAGATAGCTAAAAAATAGCTATGAAATTGCCTGAAGCCCATTTATTCTGTTTGAAGTAAAATTTTATTTTAAAATAAGCTGTATAGAAGACAACAAATAAGTCAGGTAGCTGAAAGTTAATATTTATAATATGTCCTCAAAACACATAATTTAATTTCACCAAAAATGAATTTATTAGAGGTGCCAAGTAAACTATTACTGTTGCAAAATACAACTCTTCTGTTGATCTGCTATTGACAATATTGCCTACACATTCCTCTTACTACTTATAATAAAATGCCATGAGAAAGAAGTTGAGGAAGGAACTGCTAAGCAACAAGAAATCAGAGTTTGATGACTGGTAAAATTTTCAACCTATTCAGATAGTCTGCTGTGGAAACAGATCCAAGGGTACGTCTGGTTAATCTTTTGGTGAAAAGGTTAGGCATGTGACTCATAAATACAATCAACTATCTCAGCAGGAACACTGCCAGCTTGGACTAAGAGGGAAACTGACACATGCAGTGAGAAGATGCCATGTGAAGACAGAGATTAGACAGCCTAGTGGTGACAGAAACTGGAATTATGCAGATGAAAAGTTTAGGAACACCAAGGATTGCTGGAAACCATGAGAAGCGAGGAAAGAGAACAGGGCCCTGCCAATACCATGATTTTAAACTTGTAGACTTCAGACTGTGAGAGAATAATTTTCTGTTGTGTTAAGCCACCTGTTTTGTAGTAATTTGTTATGGCAACCTTAGGAAATGAATACAGGGAGTTTGATGATCAAGAAGAAATTTAAATTCTTTAGAAAAATAGATATCAATCTGTAAGGCATTAGGAAAAAAGCCTAAACATATGAATATCCAGTTGGTTACCAGACTATAATCTCATCGACCAAATTAAAATTAAAACAAAATCTCACAAGATTAAGAGAATATTTGATATTATTTCTTTAGAATTGTGTGCAACAATGACAATGGTGAGAAATATATTTTACGTTTAATTTTATGTTTCTCAAAATGTTAACTCCTACCACACATTTTTACTCTGATTTGTCCATTCCATTCCATTGTATTTTATTCTATTCTTTTTCCGTGATGTCATAAAGAGGGCTGATGGTGACCAACCAAATTAATTTCATGAATCAATCATGGAAAGTAATTTATATTGAAAATACTACTCCAGAACTCCCTCATTTTCTTACATTGTTACCACAAAGTCAAAAGTAGTCTGGATTTAACTGGGAATAAACATGGTTGCATTGTCTTTTTTTTTTTTTTTTTTTTTTCATACTATATAGAAGTTTATTAAGAACATGAATTGAATAGAATAAGAGTTTATTTTTTTTTCTTTTTTTTTTTCATACTATATAGAAGTTTATTAAGAACATGAATTGAATAGAATAAGAGTTTTTTTTTTTCATACTATATAGAAGTTTATTAAGAACATGAATTGAATAGAATAAGAGTTTATTTTTTTTTTCATACTATATAGAAGTTTATTAAGAACATGAATTGAATAGAATAAGAGTTTATTTTTTTTTAATTAATTAATTTATTTATTAGTTTCAGGTGTACAAAACAAGGTAATACTTAGACGTTCATCATTTATATCCCTCATACTGTGAACCCCCCTCCCCCCATCCACTATCCCTCCGACCTCACACTGAACCATCACATTATATATATAAAATTATAGTTGGCATTCATTAATGTTTAGCTTCTGATGTACAATGCCATGATCAGGTATCCACAGTATCCCTGAGGTGGTCTCCCAAATAGGACGCATGTCCATCGGATACCCAACAAAATCTTTACAACATTATAGAATACCTTCCCCAAATTAATTTTCAAAAGAAAAACCCTGAGGCCATCTTGTGGTTACCAGCTGCTTCCAAATCCCTTCACCTTTCCCCTTATCCCCAACCCCCTCCCACACACCCATCTAACCACTCTCGGTTTTTTCTCCGCGTCCCCAAAACTGACTCTGATTAGTTCATTCACATAGTCTTTTCTTTAGATTCCATATATAAGTGAGATCATATGGTACTTGTCTTTCTCTTTCTGACTTATTTCACTTAACATAATGTTCTCTAGATCCATCCATGTTGCTGCAAATGATAAGATTTCTTTCTTCTTTATGGCTGCGTAATACTCCATTGTATAAATGTACCACAGCTTCTTAATCCAGTCATCTACCGATGGGCATTTTGGTTGTTTCCATATCTTGGCTATTGTGTAAAGTGCTGCAATAAACATAGGAGTGCATACAGATTTTTGCATTGGAGTTTTGGATTTCTCCGGGTAGATGCCTAGGAGTGGAATTACTGGATCATAGGGTAGTTCCATTTTCAGATTCCTGAGATACCTCCATACTGTTTTCCATAGTGGCTGCACTAATCTGCAGTCCCACCAACAGTGCACTAGCGTTCCCTTTTCTCCACATCCGCGCCAGCATTTGTTGTTTGTTGATTTATTGATAATAGCCATTTTGACTGGAGTGAGGTGGTATCTCATTGTGGTTTTTATTTGCATTTCTCTGATGGTTAGTGAGGTTGAGCATTTCTTCATATGTCTTCTTGCCTTCTGTATGTCCTTCTTAGAGAAATGTCTCCCCAAGTCCTCTGCCCATTTTTTAATTGGGTTGTTTGTTTTTTTGGAGTTGAGTTGAGTAAGTTTTTTATAGATTTGTGATATTAATCCCTTATCAGATATATCATTGGCAAATATCTTTTCCCATAGAGTAGGATCCCTTTTTGTTTTATTGATGGTTTCCTTTGCTGTGAAAAAACTTTTTAGTTTGATGTAATCCCACATGTTTATTTTTTCTCTTACTTCGCTCGCGCGAGGGGATATATCAGTGAAAATCTTACTCCGGGTAATGTCCATGAAGTTTCTTCCTATATTTTCTTCTAGATATTTTATGGTTTCAGATCTTACATTTAAGTCTTTAAGCCATTTTGAATTTGTTTTTGTATATGGTGTAAGGAGGTGGTCCAGCTTCATTTTCTTGCATGTGTCCGTCCAGGTTTCCCAACACCACTTATTGAACAGACTATCTTTACCCCATCGTACATTCTTGCTTCCATTGTCGTAGATTAGATGGGCATATAGGCATGGATTTATGTCTGGACTCTCTATTCTGTTCCATTGATCTATGCATCTATTTTTATGCCAGTACCATGTTGTTTTGATTACTGTAGCCTTGTAGTATAGTTTGAAATCAGGTATCGTTATACCTCCTACTTTGTTCTTATTTCTCAAGATTGCTGAGGCTATCCGGGGTCTTTTATGGTCCCATATAAATTTTAGGATTATATGTTCTATTTCTGTGAAAAACGTCGTTGGTAGTTTGATAGGAATTGCGTTGAATATGTATATTGCCTTAGGCAGTATGGACATTTTAATTATATTAATTCTTCCTATCCATGAACATGGAATGTGTTTCCATCTATTTATGTCTTCTTTCATTTCTTTCTTCAGTGTTGTATAATTTTCTGAGTACAGATCCTTTACATCTTTGGTTAGATTTATTCCCAGATATTTTATAGTCTTTGGAGCAATTGTAAATGGAATTGTTTTTTTAATTTCTCCTTCTGCTATTTTATCATTGGTATATACAAATGCAACTGATTTCCGAATATTAATTTTATATCCTGCTACTTTACTAAATTCATCTATCAGTTCTAATAGTTTCTTGGTGGAGTCTTTAGGGTTCTCTATATATAGTATCATATCATCTGCATATAATGATAATTTTACTTCCTCCTTACCAATTTGGATGCCTTTTATTTCTTTCTCTTGTCTGATTGCTGTGGCTAGAACTTCCAGCACTATGTTGAATAGAAGTGGAGAAAGTGGGCAACCTTGTCTTGTTCCTGATCTTAGGGGGAATGGTTTTAGCTTTTCCCCATTGAGTATGATGTTAGCTGTGGGTTTGTCATATATGGCCTTTATTATGTTAAGATATGATCCCTCTATTCCCACTTTCTTAAGGGTTTTTATCATAAAAGGTTGCTGTATTTTATCAAATGCTTTTTCTGCATCTATTGATATGATCATGTGATTTTTATTTTTCATTTTGTTAATGTGGTGTATCACATTAATTGATTTGCGGATGTTGAACCACCCCTGCATACCAGGGATGAATCCCACTTGATCATGGTGTATGATCTTTTTAATGTATTGCTGAATTCTGTTGGCTAATATTTTGTTGAGAATTTTTGCATCTATGTTCATTAGAGATATCGGCCTGTAGTTTTCTTTTTTTGTGGTGTCTTTGTCTGCTTTTGGGATCAGGGTGATAGTGGCTTCGTAAAAAGTGTTTGGGAGTCTTCCTTCCTTCTGGATTTTTTGGAAGAGCTTGAGGAGAATAGGTGATAATTCTTTTTTGAACGTTTTGAAAAATTCATCTGTAAAGCCATCTGGTCCAGGGCTTTTGTTTGTTGGGAGATTATTGATTACTGATTCAATTTCCCTGGTGGTAATCAGACTGTTCAGGCTTTCTGTTTCTTCTTGAGTTAGCTTTGGAAGGTTGTGCGCCTCTAGAAAATTGTCCATTTCTTCAAGGTTGTCAAATTTGTTGGCATATAGTTGCTCATAGTAATTTCTTACAATTTTTTGTATTTCTGTGGTGTCTGTTGTCACTTCTCCTCTTTCATTTCTGATTTTATTAATTTGGGTCCTCTCTCTCCTTTTTTTAATGAGTCTGGCTAAAGGTTTGTCAATTTTGTTTATCTTCTCTAAGAACCAACTCTTGGATTCATTGATCTTTTGTATTGTTTTTCTGGTTTCTATTTCATTTATTTCTGCTCTGATCCTTATTATCTCCTTCCTTGTGCTCCCTTTGGGTTTATTTTGCTGTTCTTTTTCCAGATCCCTTAAGTGTGAAGATAAACTGTCAATTAGTGATGTTTCTTGTTTCTTTAGGTAGGCCTGCAGTGCTATGAACTTCCCTCTTAGGACTGCTTTCGCAGCATCCCATAGATTTTGGGTCGTCGTGTTCTCATTCTCATTTGTCTCAAGATATCTTTTGATTTCTTCTTTGATCTGCTGCTTGACCCATTCATTATTTAGCAACATGTTATTCAGCCTCCATGAATTGGTGTATCTTCCTGGTTTTTTTCCCCTGTAGTTCATTTCTAATTTCATAGCACTGTGGTCAGAGAAGACAATTGGTATGATTTCAATTTTCTTAAATTTATCGAGGCTTGTCTTGTGTCCTAACATATGATCTATTTTAGAAAATGTTCCATGAGCACTTGAGAAGAACGTGTATTCTGCAGCATTGGGGTGAAATGCTCTGAAAATATCAATTAAGTCCAACTGCTCCAAAGTATCATTTAAGGCTGTTGTTTCCATATTGATTTTCTGTCTGGAGGACCTGTCCCTTGTTGTCAGAGGTGTGTTGAAGTCCCCTACTATGATAGTGTTGCTGTTGATCTCTGTCTTTATGTCCATCAGTACCTGTTTTATATATTTAGGTGCTCCTATGTTAGGTGCATAGATGTTTACTAGGGTTATGTCCTCTTGTCGGATTGATCCCTTTATTATTATATAGTGCCCATCTTTGTCTTTTAATATTTTTTTCATTTTAAAGTCTATTTTGTCAGATATAAGTATTGCAACTCCAGCTTTTTTTTTGCTTCCATTTGCATGAAATATGTTACTCCAACCCTTCACTTTCAGCCTGTGTGTGTCTTTTGATCTGAAATGAGTCTCTTGTATACAGCATATAGAAGGGTCTTGTTTCCTTATCCACTCAGCCACCCTATGTCTCTTGATTGGAGCGTTTAATCCATTTACATTTAAAGTGATTATTGATAGGTACATAGTTATTGCCATTTTTAGATTTGTAGTAAATTGTTTTCATCTTTCTTCTATTTACAGAAGTCCTTTTAGTATTTCTTGCAATGCTGGCTTGGTTGTCATAAATTCTTTCAGTTTGTTCTTTTCTGGGAAGCTCTTTATCTCTCCATCAACTTTAAATGATAGCCTTGCTGGATAAAGCAATCTAGGTTGTAGGCCTTTGTGTTCCATCACTTTGAGTATCTCCTGCCACTCCCTCCTTGCCTTCAATGTTTCTGTAGAAAAGTCATTTGATAGTCTTATGGGAGTTCCCTTGTATGTAACCTTCTGCCTTTCTCTTGCTGCTTTCAAGATTCTCTCTTTGTCTTTAAGCTTTGCCATTTTAACTATAATGTGTCTTGGTGTGGGCCTGTTTGGGTTTATCCTGGTTGGAACTCTCTGCACTTCCTGGGCTTGTATGTTGGTTTCCTTCATCAGGTTAGGGAAGTTTTCTGACATTATTACCTCAAATATGTTCTCAATCCCTTGCTTCTTCTCTTCGCCTTCTGGTATTCCTATGATGCGCATGTTGTTGCGCTTGATGTTATCCCAGAGGTCTCTTAACCCATCTTCATTGTTTTTTATTCTTTTTTCTTTCTGTTGTTCAGTTTGAGTGATCTCTGCTAACTTGTCTTCTAAGTCGCTGATTCGATCCTCTGCTTCATCTAACCTGCTGGTCATTCCTTCAAGTGAGTTCTTAATTTCGGTAATTGTGTTTTTTAGTTCTAGCTGGTTGTTCGTTAAGATTTCTACATCCTTTTTTAGCTCTAACTGGTTGTTCTTTATGATTTCTATATCCTTCTTTATGTCTTCTCTAAGCTCCTTAAACATTCTTATCACCAGTGTTCTGAACTCTGTCTCTGACATGTTGGTTACCTCTGCTTCATTTGGTTCCAGTTGTGGAGGTTTCTTCTGTTCTTTTATTTGGGACATGTTTCTTTGTCTCCCCATTCTGACTGACTCTCTGTGTTTGCTTTGATGTATTAGGAAGATCCCCTAGAGCTCTTAGTTCTTGCTGGGTTATCTTATGTAGTATGTGTCTTTTATATTTGACTTGGACTACTTCGTTCTTCTCTGCATGTGCTCCACAGGAGGCTCGTGTGTTTAGTATATCGTCCTGTTCAAGAAGAACTTTGATTGCTTTTTGCTTGTGAGTAGGTGGGCTTAACTCCTAGGCCGTCTAGTTGTGAAACTTGGCTCTGCTCACCACAGGGTGTTCTGCTGGGTGAGGGTTGGCCACTTAAATGAGGTTTGGCCTCTATGGGCTCTTGTGCCTTCAGAGAATTCCCTCTGGGTGTGTGACTTGTAGGTCAAACTCGGTAGTACTCTGGTTTGGTCCAGAGTTGGCTTCTGGAAAATGTTGAATCTTGTGCCTCTTAAGCTGGGCCCTGGTAGGGCAGTTTCAGCACAAATCAAGTTACCAAGTACAACAACAACAACAACAAAGAAAACAAATCAAGTACATTCACAAATAAAATACAACCGACAATCCCCCCTCAACATAGGCAAAGATATCAAAGCAATAATGACAGAACAAAGCAAATCACTACAAGCAAAAAAAAAAAAAAAAAAAAAGGAAGTACCAAGCAAAGCAAAACAGAAAGCAGAACCAGTCTTGGCTTAAGCCCACCAGGTAATCTCCAGGTTGTCCTCTGCTGTGCCAAAGAGTTCCCTGCCTATTGCGCAGGCAGCGCTGGTCACCTGGTGCCCAGAGTGAATTTGGGAGTGTAGATTTAAATGCGAGGGGCTGAGGGGTCTGGATGACAGTTTTCAGAGAGACCATGCAGTTTCTGTCCTTTCCTGCACAAATGCACGCTGAGAGTAGCTCCACCAGCCCTGTGGTCAGTATTCCTGAGTCTTAGGGCCCTCCTTCCATGGGTGACTTGTAGGTCAAACCCGGTAGTACTCTGGTTTGGTCCAGAGTTGGCTTCTGGATATGTTGAATCTTGTGCCTCTTAATCTGGGCCCTGGTAGGGCAGTTTCAGCACAAATAAAGTTACCAAGTACAACAACAACAACAACAACAACAAGGAAAACAAATCAAGTACATTCGCATGTAAAATACAACCGACAATCCCCACTCAACATAGGCAAAGATATCAAAGAAATAAAGACAGAACAAAGCAAATCACAACAAGCAAGGAAAAGAAAAAAAAAAGAAGAGAAAGAAAGAAAAAAAAGAAAAAGAAAAGAAAGGAAAAAAGAGAAGAACAAAGCAAAACAACACAAAACAAAACAAAAACAAAAGCAAAAAAACAAAAAAGCAAAACAAAACAAACAAACAAACAAACAAAAAAAAAAATCACCAAGCAAAGCAAAACAGAAAGCAGCACCAGTCTTGGCTTAAGCCCACCAGGTAATCTCCGGGTTGTCCTCCGCTGTGCCAAAGAGTTCCCTGCCTAGTGCACAGGCAGCGCTAGTCACCTGGTGCCCAGAGTGAATTTGGGAGTGTAGATTTAAATGCGAGGGGCTGAGGGATCTGGATGACAGTTTTCAGAGAGACCATGCAGTTTCTGTTCTTTCCTGCACAAATGCACACTGAGAGTAGCTCCACCAGCCCTGTGCCCAGTACTCCTGAGTCTTAGGGCCCTCCTTCCGTGGGTGACTTGTAGGTCAAACCCGGTAGTACTCTGGTTTGGTCCAGAGTTGGCTTCTGGATATGTTGAATCTTGTGCCTCTTAAGCTGGGCCCTGGTAGGGCAGTTTCAGCACAAATAAAGTTAGCAAGTACAACAACAACAACAACAACAAAGAAAACAAATCAAGTACATTCACAAATAAAATACAACCGACAATCCCCACTCTACATAGGCAAAGATATCAAAGAAATAAAGACAGAACAAAGCAAATCACAACAAGCAGAAAAAAGAAAAAAAAAAGAAGAGAAAGAAAGAAAAAAAAATAAAATAAAATAAAAAAATAAAAAATAAAAAATAAAAATAAAAAAATAAATAAAAATAAAGACCACCAAGCAAAGCAAAACAGAAAGCAGCACCAGTCTTGGCTTAAGCCCACCAGGTGATCTCCAGGTTGTCCTCCGCTGTGCCAAAGAGTTCCCTGCCTAGTGCGCAGGCATCGCTAGTCACCTGGTGCCCAGAGTGAATTTGGGAGTGTAGATTTAAATGCGAGGGGCTGAGGGGTCTGGATGACAGTTTTCAGAGAGACCATGCAGTTTCTGTCCTTTCCTGCACAAATGCACGCTGAGAGTAGCTCCAACAGCCCTGTGCCCAGTACTCCTGAGTCTTAGGGCCCTCCTTCCAAGGATGAGTGGGAGGGGGCGGGCGGGAGATCTCTAAGCTGCTGAAAGCCGGGAGTAAGCGACTGCCGCTTACTGCTGAACTCAGGGATTGCTTCCGCGGTTGCCCTTGCCCCGCCGCAGGCCAGCCAGAAAGGGTGGGGCCTGGGGATGGAGGGGTCTCCTCCCTCCCAGGCCAGCCACTCACACTCCTCCCGCAGGCCTGAAAAGGTGGTGGCTGGGGGTGTGGGAGTCTCCTCTCTCCTCGTCCAGCGAAAATCCCCTCCTCCCAGCCTCTTCCGATGGTCAGAGCCGGCTGCCAATCTTCCCAGCACCTGAGCGCAGACGCCCCTCTGTAATCTGACACTGTTTCTCAGTTAGGGGTAGTTTGAGTCTCTGGAAGGGCGGGGGGAGGATTCGAAAAGCGTGGTGAGGGGCCCAGGTGTGGCGTCTCAGTTCTTTGTCTGCCCTAGGGCCCACGAGCTGCCCGCCCCGGCGGGAGCGATCAACTGTGGGACGCAGGGAAAGAGCTCACCTCCTGGACCCTACGCTCTCCGCCACACCCTGGGCTCCCGTGGGACTCTAGAGCCCCGGGTGCTGCCCTCCACTTTTTCTGTGAGCACGCTCCTCCCCCCCGCTCGCCCACCTAGTGCACCTCAAAGCAAACCTTCCACGAGCCTCCGTCCGACCTGGGAGCCGCGCAGCAACGCTGCACGGCCTGTGCTTCGCTTCCAGGAGTCTGCGTTCCGTAGTCCCGGCGCCGCCGGCCTCGGCTCCGCGTGGGTGGGGGTGGGGGGGCGCGCTTCCACTTCGCTGTCCCGCCTCCTCCCCTGCTTGTAATCCGCGCACACCTTCAGGCAAATTCCTCCACGAGTCTCCCCGCTGTTCTGCGTGTTCTATATCTCCCTGTGTCTTTAGAGCTGCAGTTTACCGCCAGCCGCCGCCGCCGGCTTGATTCCACCGCGCGACCGCGCGTTTCCTCTCCGCTCCCTTCTTTCTTCCCCTGCTCGCCCAATTTGCGCAGCTTCAAGTAATCCTTACACGAGTCTCTTAGGAGTCTCTTAGCTGTTCTGCGTGATGAGCGAAGAGTTGTTTGATGGGTTATATGTCCCGTTTGTAATAAAATCCGGAGGAGAACTCAGAAAATGTGCCCCGCTGCCGCCATTCCTATGACGTCATCAACCGCATTGTCTTAATTTATGTTTTGTTCTTGTCTTAACATTATAAACAGTCTTTTAATAGAAAAAATATTGAGAAATACTTATCAATATGGTACATGAGGCACAGTGCCTTCTATGAATAATTTGACATATGTTCATCTATTACTTTCATATTCATTATGTACAGAGAACAGGAAGATTTTCAATCTGTTCAAATATTTATGAACAAATCTTATCATCTTGATAAACCTTTCGAATATAGTAAAATAGAGCAACAGACAGCCATGTTTGATGTCATGCATTTGTGGCAGATTCAGGTGTTGTTTATAAGCGAGAGGGGGCATAAGAAAAACACTGAAATTAGAATTTGCGTTGACTGCAAGAGAACAGTGCCTGGCAGTGGCAGGACAATGGTAGTAATCTACTTAGGAGCTGTGGATGTTACCATGGACACCAGTGGAGTACAGAAAATCATGAGTGGGAGAAAAGGAAAATAATGAGAATCAAGAATAGTTTCTTTTTGTAAAGTATATAATTCTGAAAGATAATTATTTAATTGTAATTTTCTTACTGAGATTTTCCTTTGTTTCTGACTCTGATCTTTCAAAATGTCAAAGTCCCTTCTAGTAGAAGCAGAAAAGAAAGTCTTGATATAACTATTACAGACAGCTATTTCCATTCTATCCTATTTTATTTTTGTCAATTTGTAAAAACCTATAATATTCACAAAAATTATTAAAAGACAAAGGGGCTGTCCTCTAGAATAAACAATCTTATAGACAGTTCGCCCCTTCAATGTTATGTAATGTTTGTTACGGTACAAATACAAAGACTGTAATCTTGGTTTTGAAGAAATGATTTCAACTAGTCATTCATTTCTGTTTTCAAATTCTAATTTACACATTTATATTTTCATTTACTTCATAGATTAATAATGATATGAAATGATAATGAAATTCTGAAATAAATGCATATAGTATATGTATAATCTCATAGTAGTCACAAATTTGCTATATTCAGAGACACTGATGGGGAAATTAATATTTTGGGGGCATGTTGTATGTATACAATAGAAGATAAGGCCATAGAGCAGTGCCCCACAAAGAACTGGAATATCATAGAACAATCTTACCATCTGTAGCAACATGGATGGACCCTAGAGGTTATTATGCTAAGTGAAATAAGTCAGACTGAGACAGACTGAGACAGACTGAGACCATATGATCTCACTTATATGTGGAATCAAAAGAACCAAATAAAATGAGCAAACAAAACAGATAGACTTGTAGATACAGAGAAAAAAACTGATGATTGCTGGATGGGAGATGAGTTGGGAATGGCGGATAAGGTGCAAAATTAGAAAGTACAATTTGGTAGCCACAAAATCGTCATAGGGATGTGAAATATACTACGGGGAATATAATTAATCATGCCGTAAAAATTATGTAGGGTGTCAGATGGGTACTGGATTTATCGGGAGGATCACTTCATAGACTATATAAATGCCTAACCACTGCTCTGTACACCTGAAACTAATATGAAATAATATTGAATGTCAAATATAAATACATATATATATATATAGTCACGGGATGTAAAGTGCACCATAAAGAATATAGTCAATTGTACTTTAATAGCTGTATGATGCCAGGTGGGTAGTAGACTTAGTGAGGGGTGTAAATGTCTAACATTATGTTGTTTTGTGCACCTGAAAATAATTTTTAAATTCCATTAAAAAATGAAAACAGCATTATTGAACTAGAACTAAAACATAATGAACTACAAATATGTAAAGTGCACAATATGATGTTTCAACGTATGAATTACAAGAGTACATCCATGAAACCATCAGCACAACCAACATAGTGAATGTATCTATTACCCATAAAAGTGTCCTCATGATCTTTTATAATTCCTGCCACTCAACCTCTTTCTACTCCCCCATCTCAAAGCAACCACAGATCAGCTTTGGGTTGCTAGATTAGTATATGTTTTTTAGAAATTTATATAAATGATATCATACAGTATGTGCTTTTTGGTCTGATTTTTTTTTTAATCAACATATCTATTGTGAGATTTATCTAGGCTTCTTCATATATCAACAGTTTATTTTCTTATTGCTGAGTAATATTACATTATAAAGACATAATACCATAATTTATTTATCCATTCATCTGTTGATGGATATTTGGATGGTTTCCAGTTTGGGGATATATAGGTCTCTGAATATTTATGTATATGTCTTTGTAGAGATCTATATTTCCTTTTCTATTGGGTTGGAATATGTTTGTCACATGGTAAGTGTATGTTTACATTTTTAAGTAACTGTCAAACTCTTTCAAAGTAGTTGTACAATTTTACACCCCCACCAGCAGTAAATGAGAATTCCAGTCCCCTCAAACAAAAGTCAATACCAGGTATAGTCAGTCATTTTAATTTTTAGCCATTCTGATAGAGGGATAGTAGTATCTCATTGTAACTTTTTTCTTTTAAAAAATTTTTAATTAAATTTATTGGGGTGACACTGGTTAGTAAAATTATATACATTTAAAGTGTACATTTTTATAGTACATCATCTATATATTGCATTGTGTGTTCACCACCCAGAGTCAGTTCTCCTTCCATATCCATATATTTGACTCCCTTCTTCTACCATGCCCCCTCTCCTCGTACCCTCTGGTAACCACTAAACTATAGTCTGTACATACAAGTTTTTATTTCTTTGTTTGTTTGCCTTGTTCACTTGTTGCTTCCAGTTTTACACCCCACATAAGAGTGAAGCATATAGTTCTCAACATTTTCTGTCTGATTTACTTTGCTTAGCATGATAATCTCAAAATCCATCCATGTTGTCACAAATGGCAGTATTTCATCTTTTCTAATGGATGAATAATATTCCACTTCATATATGTACCACATCTTCTTTATCCAATCATCTATGGAAGGACAATTTAGTTGTTTGCTTGTCTTGGCCACTGAGAATAATGCTGCAATGAAAATAGGGGTACATATATTTTTACGGATAAATGTTTTCAGATTTTTTGAGTAGATACCTAGAAAAAGGATTGCTGGATCATATGGTAATTCTATATTTAATTTCTTGGGGAACCTACATATAGTTTTCTACAGTGGCTGTACTAATTTATATTCCCACCAGCAATGCATGAGGATTCCTTTTTCTTCACATCCTCTCAAACTCTTGTAATTACTTGTCTTGTTGACAATAACCATTCTTAACAGGTGCGAGGTGGTAACTCATGGTGGTTTTGGTTTGCATTTCCCTAACAGCTAGTGAAGATGCGCGTTGGTCATTTGTATGTCTTCTCGGGAGAAGTGTCTGTTCAGGTCCTCTGATGATTTTTTAAATTGGATTGTTTATTTTTTTTGTTGTTGAGTTACGTGAGTTCTTTATATATTTTGAATATTAGCCCTTTATCAAAGGTGTTGTTTTCCAAATATCTTCTCTCATACAGTTGGTTGTCTCTTTGTTTTGTTGATGCTTTCTTTTGCTGTGCAGAATCTCTTTGGTTTGCTACAGTCCCATTCATTTATTTTTGCTTTTACTTCCCTTGCCTTTGAGGTCACATTCTTAAAATCCTCTCTAAACCCAAAGTCCTTAAGTTTAGTACCTATATTTTCTTCTATGCAGTTTATTGTTGCAAGTCTTATGCTTAGGTCTTTGATCCGTTTTGAGTTCATTTTGGTACATGGTGACAGACAAAATTCACAATCCATTATCTCATATTCTTCTAATACCCCATAAACTAGAAGTAAGCTTTAAGTTTATTTTAAAATCACACTTATTGTTCTTTCTCTGGTTTAAAATGTAATGTTTATTATAGAGATATATATGGTAGATAACTGTTCAAATAGAAAATTAAAATGTCATTCATTTTTTTCCACCCATATACATACCCTATTTCCACTATGGTTTTATTTCCCTTTAGACTTCATTCTATGTAATAACATTATTTAAAAACAAATTTAGAAGCAGTATAATACATAATAATATAAGTATATAACAATAAAATATTCAATAACACAAATAATACAATGTATTTAACCATTTTTGGACAGTCAATGGTATTATAAAACTTCAGTGATCAAGATCTTTTTACTCAATTTCTTGTTTTGTTTTTCTCACTTAGGATAGATCCACAGAATGAGATTATTAAATAGTAGGCTACATATGATAGAGTTAATTTTATCAAGGTGTAACCATTTAAATTCCTGTGACCAATATATGAGATTGCTAATTTTAAAGGACTTACTTTTATAACTTTGAGATTTGCCTTCATGTTTTTGGGTAGAAATTATATCTTTGTCCTCTTGTAATCTGCAATTCATTGTTTCCTTGGGGATATTTTTCCCATGCCTCTTACAAACACTCTGGTCTTAAGTGGGTTAGTGGTAATTCTTTTTTATTTTTTTTTCAGTTTCAGGTGTCCAAAACAATCTAATGATTAGATATTTACCCCCCTCATGAAGTGATAACCCCAACAAGTCTACTACCCATCTGATAACGTACATAGCTATTGCAGTACCATTGATTATATTTCCCTTATCGTACTTTGTATCCCATGACTAAAATCTACATCTATGTCTATATCTATATCTCTATCTACCTATATCTATATTATCTATATCTATCTATATACGTATACATAATAGTTGACTTTCAATATTATTTTATGTTAGTTTCAGATGTACATCACAGTGGTTAGGCATTTATATAATTTAAGAAGTGATCCCCCTGATAAGTTCAGTACCTATTTGACACTATACATAGTTTTTACATTATTGACTATATTCCCATACTGTATTTCACATACCCATGAGTATTTTGTGACTACAAATATGTACTTCCTAATTTCTTCACCTATCTCACCCATTCAACCAACCTTCCTCCCATCTAGCAATCATCAATTTGTTCTCTGTATCTATGAGTCTACTTCTGTTTTGTTTGTTCATTTATTTTGTTTTTTAGATACTACATACAAGTGAGATCATATAGTATTTATCTTTCTCAGTCTGACTTATTTCACTTAGCATAATAACCTCTAGGTCCATCCATGTTGTTGCAAACTGTAGGATTTTATTCTTTATTTTTTATGGAAGAGGTGTTAGTGGTATTCTTGAAAATATCTGTGAAGTGACAATTCTTCTAATTTACTTCATTACAGTAGAAATAAAGCTGGAATTTTAAAATTACCTCCCTTCGGATTACAGGGTATAAAGTGGGTTTCATTATTTATATGATAATGATTATGATAATGGAAATATAAAGAACAGAGAATAAACTTTTAAAGATCCTGGAAAGAATAAATTATAGAATTTAATGACAGAATGGAAGTAGAGGGTTTAATAAAAGAACATGTCAAAGATGAGGTCTAAATTCAACACAATAGTTTGTGTTTCTTTGCTGCCTTAAAGCTAGACTGGAGTCAGACAATTTTTGGAACACAAAATCAAGATGAAGTCAAAACCAGAACAAGTGTAAGGTCAAGAGCCCTATCAATGGCTTTCTTTTTTTGTCTGCCCAAGTGCCTTCTTCAACAACTCAGAGAAAATTTTATTGGCTTTGTAATTAACAAGGGTAAGAGACCCCTCTTCAAACTACTAATTGCTGTGGAAATAAGTTTCCTCATATCTTCTGAAATTAAGAAACATGGTCTTTAAATAAAATTAGAAGTGTTTACATTTCCAGTAAAGGCAGACTAGTTATCTACTGACAAATACTCCCACTGACATCAACCATAATTGCTGGGGGGAAGAGTGTTAGCATCAAAAAGCTAACAAGGCAGCAAGTAGACAAGGGTAAAGATCCCAGAAAGGAGGGAAAACCCTACACTTCACAGAGCCTTTAATATGACCATTTGCCAAATCACACATTGAGGTTCAACAGCTGAGCAATGAGTTCAAAGACTCCATCATTTGACAAACAAAAGTTGAAGTTTAGGGTCCATTAAGAAGGGGGTTTCTCATTAAAACCCTTGAAAAGCTGGCTGTTCTCCAGAAATAGGAGTGAATTATAACTAAATTCAACTTTTACAAACCTAAAGCATATATAAATTTAACTCAATCTCTAACTGTATGTAGGTGATCTGCCCCTACATAAATGCTTGTCAGGAGTAAAAGCAAATTCTATCAGCCAGAAACTAAGTGTATCTTTATAATTGTTCATACACAATGGGCAGCATTCAATCAAGCATTACCAGATATATTAGGAAATAAGATCAAATGATAATGAAAAGAAAAGGAGAGAGAGAGAGACCAAGAAATATATCCACAGGATATCCAGTCCTTATAGTTATCAGAAATATATTGTAACATAGGTATCATAAGTGTAATTACTACATTCAGAAATTAGAAGACAGAGACTGTAGTAGAGGATGAGAAACCATAACAATTAATCAAATGGAAGTTTTAGATCTCAGGATACAAAAACTGAACTTAAAAATTCAGCTATTGTGTTCAGTAGCATATTATATTCAGTTGAAGAGAGAATAAGTAGAAAGAAAAGTAGGGTAAAATAATATAACCAGACAGAGATTACAGAGTCTATATATAGTAGATATACATATATAAATGTAAATGTATATATAATCTGTATATACTTAATATATATAATGTATGTATATAATATATAATATAATGTACTTAATATAATGTATATATTAATATATACCTATATACATGTATATATAATATACATATATTAAGTATATTATACTTTTAAGTATATTTTTAAGTATAGTAGATTTCACAAAAGAGAGTACAGAACAAAATGGGACAGAAGTAGTTTTTGAACAGATTATTGGAAAGCCTTTTCCAAAACTGACAATCCACATCATTACATACTAAAATAATTAAAATGTATCCCAAGCATGATAAAAACTAAGAAAATTACAACTAGGTACATAGTTACACTGTTGAAAACCAAAGACAAAGAAAAATCTTAAAAGCAATAAGAGATTAAAAACATCTTGCCTTCAAAGGAGTAAAAATAAGTAACTGATTTTCCTCATATATATGAGGTCAGAGAACAATTGAATTACATCTTCAAATGCTGAAAAAAAAAAAAACCTGCAACTTCAATTTAACCCAGTAACATCATTGTTAAAAACAAAGGAAAAATGAAGATATTTTTCATATAAAGAAAATTTGAAAGAATGTGTTACCAGCAGACCCATTATAAGGAAATAATATAGGAATTTTTTTAAAGCAGAAGGAAAATGACTCCAGATTGAACTATTCTATTTCCATAGAATTGATAGAGTAAATGCATAGATAAGTAGAAACAAAAGATTATGTGTTGTCAAGGATATGGAGAAATCAGAACTCTTGTGTATCATTGGTAGGAACATAAAATGGTGTAGCCACTATGGAAAACAGTATGAGGATTCCTGAAAAAAGTAAAATAGAACTACCATATGATACAGCAATTTCACTTCTGAGTATGTAACCAAAAGAAGTAAAATCAGAATCTTAAAGAGATATCTGCACATTCATGTTCACTGCAACATTATTCATGATAACTAAGATATGAAAACAACCCAAATGACCATCAACAGATGAATGGATAAAAAAATGTGTTACATACATGAAATGGAATATTATACAGTCTTATAAAAGAAGGAAATTCTACCATTGTGACATGAATGAACCTGGATGACATTATGCGAAGTGAAATAAGCCAGTCTCAGAAATTTGACCACTGTAAAATTCCACTTACATGAGGTATCCAAAATAATCAACTCATAAAAACAGAGAATAGAATGATGGTTGCCAGGGGGTAGGGTGAGGTGGAAATAAGTCGTTGTCATTCAATGAGTAGCAAGATTCAGTTATGCAAAATGAATAAGTTCTAAGAATCTATTGTAAACCACAATGCCCATAGTTAACAAGGCAGTATGGTACACTTCAAATTTTATTAAGAGGGTAAACTCATGTTAAGTACTCTTAACAACCCCCCCGCCCCCGCACAACACACACACACACACACACACACACACACACACACACACACAGGACACATGAAAACTTTTTGCGGTGATGGATATGTTTATTACCATGACTGTATTAATAATATGATGGGTGTATTGGGATATAAAACTCATTAAACTGTGCACTTTAAGCATTGCATATAAGTTGTACCTCAATAAAGCTGTTAAAATTATCACCCCTCAGACTCTTCAAAATCCTACTTCAATATCTCCTTCACAAATCTCCATTCAAATAAGATGTTAGTACTGATGTGAAAAGTAAAACAATAAAGCTTCTAGAAGATAACACAGGAGAATATCTTTGCAAACATGAAATAAATAGTTTTCTTCCAGGCACAAGAACTACTAACTATAAGAGAAATGGTTGATAAACTGTACTAATCTAAATTTGGGAATAATTAAAAGAGAACATTATGAAAATGACAAGGCAAGACACTCAGTGGGATAAAATAATTTGTAAAACCCACAAAAGACTTGTATCTTGAAAATATAAAAATTTGTAAAAATAAAACAGATAATTAGAAAATGGAAAAAAACATAAATAGTCCTTCACAAAAGAAGATATCCAAAGAGCCAATAAACATGAAGCGTTCAGAAACTTCATGAGTCATCAGGAAATTGCTAATTTGAGCCAGAGTATCTAAGGTGGAAAAGACTGAGAACTCTGTATGTCCTTGGGCAAAAGAAGCCAGCTGTAAAACAATATATTATCTTTATATAAATCTCTAAAACTTTGTGATGTTGAAAGTCAGGGTACATGTTACATTTGGAAAGGACATAGGAGGATTGGTTGGAAAGGGACTCAAAGGAGACTTCTGGGATCCTAGTATTGTTCTATTTCTTGACCTGGAGGTGGTCTCATTCATAATTTCACTCTGTTAAAATTGATCAACTAGTATGTATATGACTTGGGATTTTTCTGTAGAACATATACTGGGAGTGTCAAATAAATGTATACACATGACTTGTATTCATCTTTTGTTATCTGTATATATTAAATATTACAATTTTAAAACCGTTTTTTCCTTTCTTAAAATGTATATGCATTGTTTGGCACTATGCCAAATATATATATATTTGGCGAACAAATAATTAGTAGCTATGTAAATACAAATTTATTCAGGCTGAAAGAATATTAAAAAAAATTTAAAAGGTATAAAATGTGTGACTAAACTGTTTCCTAACTAGTATTAATAAAATGTAACAATGAGTACCATTGGCTAAATTTAAGTTTTTTTCATTTCTCTGTTCTCATAGATATGAGGATATTATTCCACTAAAAAAGAAGTAATGTAACTTATTTTCCACTTCTTAATCTCCTGAAGATTCATAGTTAGTTATATTGTTATCATCATTATTATAATATATAGATTTATAACATTTATATTCCATTCTTTAACCATAGTTTCACAATTGTTACCCTTTGTTTCATATGAAAATGATTCAATGCTATTAATTCATCTTTTTATCACATCTTTGCTGATCAACTTTTGTTTTTATTGCCATTAATTCTCAATGAGTATTTTTTCACAAAGTAGATTCATAAATGCTACAAGCTTTTAATTTAATTTTCAAACATTTAATAATGCTTGAAAACATGTGTCTCTTATCACCTCACCCCAGTCAGAATGGCTATCATCAACAAGACAAATAGTAACAAGTGTTGGAGAGGCTGTGGAGAAAAAGGAACCCTGATACACTGTTGGTGGGAATGCAGACGGGTGCAGCCGTTACGGAAGGCAGTGTGGAGGTTCCTCAAAAAATTACAAATAGAATTACCATATGACCAAGCAATCCCTCTCCTGGGTATCTACCCAAAAAATCTGAAAACATTTATCCATAAAGACACGTGTGCTCCAATGTTCATTGCAGCTTTATTTACGGTGGCCAAGACATGGAAACAACCAAAGTGTCCTTCGATAGATGAATGGATAAAGAAGTTGTGGTATATATACACAATGGAATACTATTCAGCAGTAAGAAAAGATGATATAGGAACATTTGTGACAACATGGATGGATCTTGAGAGTATAATGATAAGCGAAATAAGTCAGACAGAAAAAGCAGAGAACCATATGATTTCATTGATATGTGGTATATAAACCAAAAACAACAAAAAACAAGACAATCAAATGAGAAACAAAAACTTATAGACACAGACAATAGTTTAGTGGTTACCAGAGGGCAAGCGGGGAGGGAGCTGGGAGATGATGGTAAGGGAGATCAAATATATGGTGATGGAAGGAGAAGTGACTCTGGGTGGTGAACACACAATGGGATTTATAGATGATGTAATACAGAATTGTACACCTGAAATCTATGTAATTTTACTAACAATTGACACCCCAATAAACTTTAAAATAAAATGTTTTATTAGAATTGGATCATGCCCGAGATGACGCAAGATATCAGAGTAGGTAAACGCTGCACTTGTCTCACCCCATGAACACATCAAAATTACAACTAAATTATAGAAATATCAACATGAAGATCCCTCTGAAGTTTATCTGGACAAACGTTTTATAACTAAAGATACAAAGAAAGAGCCTGGTAGGAGACTGGTAGGAGGGGTGGAGATGTGAAATGGGCCTGTTCCAAACCTCTTTGTAGTGGATGGAAATTGGGAAGGATATCTCAGCCTCAGAGGTTCCCCACAGAGGAGCAGTGGACCCTGCCCTACACCAGCCTCCCCAGCCCAACTACCGGTGCTGGGAAGAGGAGCCCCCACAACATCTGGCTGTGAAAAACGGTGGGGTTTCTGACCATCTTGGTGGGAGAAAAGGCTGTGGAAAACTCAGAGATCCACATAAAGGGCCAACACAGGCACTTACTCTTGGCTGCAGTGGAGGGATAGTGGCACTGAGGGTATCAGAGATGTATGGGGAAACTGAGTTGTCTTAACTTCAGGGTGAGGACTGGAGGGACAATTCCCATTCAACCTGTATGGGGCACTTCTCTCTAGCAGCCAGCAGGTGGGCGCCATCTTTCCTGTGTTGAGCCTGCCCCCACAGGCCAAATCTGATTCTGGTTGGCCTAGTGAGCTCTGCTGCTCTATCCGGCTGACTCACTGAGACCCTTCCTCACCAGACTTGCTTCTCTCCAGAGGCTTTATCAGTGGCTAAACCTTACAAGAGCTGGCCAGTAGTAGAAGGCCTCAGAGTGTCCTGGCTTTCTTTGAAGATACCAGAGAGCCAGTACTGGTGGCAGACATCTTCTGTCCACACCATTGCCTTTCCCATGTGCCTCCAAGTACAGCACAGGCAGTGACAAATCATGAATTGTTTTGTAGCTCCTACCAGGTACTCCCTGACCTGTCACAGGCAGTGGGTGACCTAGGTATGTACTAGAACCTCTCCCAAGAGGCCCAAAACAACACATTTGGATGTTGGCTTCAGACCACAACAGAGCACCACCCAATTAGCCCCATAAAAAACACACAAAAAAGGCAGTCTCAACAGGAACCAAAACCCACTGGGGCAAATTCCTCTACATAGGGAAGCCCCATGCACAGCAGCCCACAAGCTGTGGACATGGTCACACCCTACAGCCAGTCAGCCTGAGGGTCAGTTCCACCCACTGACATGTCATCAGCAATCAAAGCTCAACTATAACAGAAGGGAACACACAAGACACACAAGGGACATTCCTGGAGCACCCAGCTCAGGTGACCAGGGAGACTGTGTAATGGGACCCCACAAGACCCCTACTGCATAAGGCCACCTGGCAAGACTGGGAGACATAGCAGCTCTATCTAATACATAGAAACAAACACAGCCATAATGAGAAAACAAAAAAAAATATGTCCCAAATGAAAGAACAGGAGAAAACTTCAGAAAAAGAACTAAACAAAATGGAGAAAAGCAAACCTACCAGATACAGAGTTCAAAACAATGGTTATAAGAATGCTCGAGGACCTTAGTAAGAACTTCAACAAAGAGATAGCAAGCATAAAAAAGGACATAGAGAGCATAAATTGGAACCAGTCAGAAATGAAGACTACAATAACTGAAATGACAAATGCACTAGAAAAAATCACCAGCAAACTAGATGAAGCAGAGGATCAAATCAGCAATTTGGAAGGCAAGGTAGCAGAAAACACCCAATCTGACCAGCAAAAAGCAAAAAAGAACCCCCAAAACTGAGCATAGTATAAGAGACCTCTGGGACAGCATCAAGTGTAACAATATTCACATCATAGGGGTGCCAGAAGTAGAAGAGACAGAACAAGGGTTTGAAAACCTATTTGAAAATAATAACACAAAACTTCCCTAACTTGGCAAAGGAAATAGATATACAAACCTAGGAAGCACAGAGTCCCAAACAAGATGAACCTAAACAGGCTAACACCAAGACACATTATAATTAAAATGGCAAAGATTAAAGACAAAGAGAGAATCCTAACAGCAGCAAGAGAAAGGCAACTAGTGAATTATAAGAGAACTCCCATATAATTGTCAGATGATTTCTCAACAGAAAATTTGCACGACACAGGATTGGCAGGAAATATTCAAAATGATGAAAAGAAAGATTCTACAACCAAGAGTACTCTACCCAGCAAGGCTATTATTTAAAATCTAAGGACAGAGAAAGAGCTTCCCAGATGAGAAAAAGCTAAAGGAGTTCATGACCACCAAACCAGCATTACAAGAAATGTTAAAGGTACTTTTTTATGATGGATAAAATATTTTAAATATGAATAATAAAATGGCAACAACTACCTACCGTGTTTCCCCGAAAATAAGACTGGGTCTTATATTAAGTTTTGCTCTAAAAGACACATTAACACTTAAGTTCAGGCGATGCCATCCTGAAAAATCATGCTAGGGCTTATTTTCCGATTAGGTCACCGTATCTATCAACAATTGCTTTTAATGTAAATGAATTAAATGCTCTAATCAAAAGATAGGGTGGCTGAATGGATAAGAACACAAAACCCTTACATGTGCTGCCTACAAGAGACTCACACTGGATTGAAAGACACACACAGACTGAAAGTAGAGGGACGGAAAAAGGTATTTCATTATAATGGAAAAAAACCAAAAATCTGAGGTAGCAATACTTATACCAGACAAAATAGACTTTAAAATAAAGACTATGACAAGAGACAAATAAGGACCCAGTAATCCCACTTCCTGGCATTTATCCAAAGAAACCAAAGGCTACTTTGAGGGAATGTGTGCATCCATATGTTCACTGCAGAATTGTTTACAATGGCTAAGATTTGATATATGTACATATAAATAAATATATGTGTGTGTGTGTGTATTTTTTTGATAATTAAGTTTGTGAACTTGCAACAATGTTGCTAATGTTTTTTTGATATCACAGGGATTACTCATTATGAATTTGTACCAACTACACAAACAGTTAACCAAGTTCACTATTTGGAAGTGCTGAAAAGGCTGCATGAAAAAGTTAGATGACCTAAATTTTTTGCCAACATTTCAAGGCTCTTGCATCACAATAATGCACCAGCTCACACGGCACTGTCTGTGAGGGTTTTTTAGCCAGTACAAAACCCTGAGAGTTTTTAGCCAGTAAACAAATAACTGTATTGGAACACCCTCCCTACTCACCTGATCTGGCCCCCAATGACTACTTTCTTTACCCAAAGATAAAAGAAATATTGAAAGGAAGACATTTTGATGGCATTAAGGACATCAGGGTAATATGACAACAGCTCTGATGGCCATTCCAGGAAAATAGTTCCAAAATTACTTTGAAAGGTGTTCTAGGTACTGGCGTCGGTGCATAGCTTCCCAAGGGGAGTACTTCGAAGGTGACAGTAGTGAGATTCAGCAATGAGGTATGAGGCACTTTTTCTAGGATGAGTTTGGGAACTTAATTGTTCTACTATATATATAGATATAGTATATATATATATATATATATATATACTATAGTATATATATATAGTATAGATATATAGATATACTATAGTATATCTATATTATATATAGATATACTATAGTATATATATATAGTTCTACTATATATATATAGTATATAGATATAGTATATATATATATATATATATATATATATATATATATATATATATATATATATATATATAGTAGAATATTGCTCAGTCAGGAAAGGGAATGGGATCTTGCCATCTGCAGTGACATGGATAGACCTGGAGGGTATTGTGCTGAGTGAAGTATGTCAGAGAAAGACAGATGCAATGTGATTTTACTTATATGTGAAATCTAAAGAACAAAATAAACAAACAAAACAGAAACAGACTCATAGATACAGAGAGCATTTTGATGCTTGCAAATGGGAGGGGATTTGGCATCATGGGTGAAAGGGGGAACAGATTAAAAAGTACAAATTGGTTGTTACAAAGTAGTCATGGGGAACTAGTCAATAATACTGTAATAACTGTGAGTGGTGTTAGATTGGTACTAGATTTAATAGGGTGGTAGATGGGGTGTTTCCGGGACAGAAAACAAGATGAAGGAATTAATAATTACAAATTGATAGTTACAAAACTATCATCGGGAGGTAAAACATAGGGAATACAGTCAATAATATGGTAATAATTATACATAGTACAAGGTAGTACTAGATCAGTCAGGGGGAGTCACTTCTTAAAATATATAGTTGTGTACCCATATGCTGTGCACCTGAAATTAATATAAAATAATATTGAATGTTAACTGTAACTGAAAAATTGAGAAGGGGGACGTTAAGGGGAATAAGTGGTCCTAATTTCCAGTTATAAAACAAATTAGTCATGGGGGTATAATGTACAGCATAGGTAATATAGTCAATAACATTGTGATAGCGTGGTATGGTGTTAGATGGTTGCTGGACCTACAGTGTTGATCACTTCTTTAGGTATACAATGGTGAATAACTATTGTGTGTGCCTGAAACTAATACAATGTTATACATAACTATATTTTTAATAAATTTTTCTGGTCCTTGGCCACAAACAATTTCTAAAGTGAACTGAAAATTTGGAGCATACTTTTAAAGATATTTTCCATGATCATCTCCTTTTGAATGAAAATCAAGCCAATTTTCACTATTACTGTGAGCTCTGGAAATTTGTGACAGCATTATTTACCATACATGTGTTCTAAAATATGAATGGGTTCACGCTAAGCAAGAAATTGCCTCATTCCCCATTCTTTGTTCCAATGTGCAATCTGAAATGGGAGATGAAAATTGCCCCAGCAATGCTAAGTCCCCAACTAAGCTCTTATCTCCTGACACTAACATCCACCTTTCAACTCAGACTACTGTCTTAATATTCCACACCTGAAAGTGGAGTACTTTCAGGTGTATCACCAGTTCAAAAACATGGTGTGTTCAGGAGAAATGCTAAGGAGGAGTTAAAGCAATGAGAAGGCCTGCTCTGTTTGTAATATTCAACCCAAATGCATAACTGGGTTGAATTATTCTTTTGAAATTTAGTACTTCTAATTATATCATTGATACCCTGAATAATATTTAATAACAATTTGTGCCCATATGATAAAATTTTCACTTACTTTTATTATTGAATTCCCAGTTTTCCTAACAAAGCGTTCCACTGGCAAAAAGTAAATAGTTGCATAGTGACAGAATTTCTAAGAATTAAAAAAATATATATTCGTATATTTCAATACAGAATGATTCATAGCCCAATGAGATTTCGGGTTCTCCTTAACCATTGGAATGGTGGATTTCTTTATGAAATGTTAAAGAAAAGAATTACCAGTGTATTAAAAGATAGTTTTCTTTAGAGTAAGAGATGGCTATGCATTGCCTCTTCCCATTAGTTTCCTTGAATTTTTTATATCCTTTCATATCCCTGGCTAAAATACACTTAACGACACCATAGCAGTGTAAAGGCAAAGGATTCCCAGAAGACCACACATACACTGATTCCCGCCTAACAAACGATGGTAGAGATTTACATGTACCCTCAAGGATCTCCACTTATCTATCTATAAAAAACGGCCAAAGGTGTGCCTTGATGTTCATCATATTTTAGTCTTTAGGCATCACAATAATGTAACCAGGTAGAATATTTAAGCATTGGGTTTTTAGGGAATTCAAATACACTTATTTGAATTCAAATACACTTATTTGAATTCACTTTTTGTATGAGCCTGTTTCACATAAAACCTTTAAAGCAATTTTGACAACAAAGTACACTTTCAAAAAAAATCTTTCCCAAATTATTATTTTCAGAAAAACTTGACTTGCTTCATGGAAATTCTGTGTTTTTTAAAAATATTTTTGTTAATAAATGAAGTAAATGTGCACTAATATGTGCCCATTAAAATTAGTAAATGAAAAGAACATAAAATAAAGAGAGTCGCTTATGTTAGTATGCTTTTTAATGTGCTTTAGTCAGAGAAAACCTAAACTGTTTACATTACCACAGTGTGTGAGGACATTTTCTATCACTAATACTCTAGTCACTTTCAAACATGTAAAATTTTGGCAATCTGATCATTGAAATGTGATGTCTCAACATTTTACTTTGCATTTCTTTGGTGATACTGAGACTCTTGGTATATGTTTATTGGAAAAAATCATTTCTCCTGATTTTTTTTTATTAATATCCCTTTTAGTAGTTCTCTTGGGTTTTATTTTCCTGCTGATGTATAGGAACTCCTTATATATCAAAATTACTAATCTTTTACTACTTTACTATATATGTCGTACATATTTTTGTGTTTTAACTTTGTATGTATTGTCAGTTCTGGCAATCTTTTTTTTAGGGTGCCTGGATTGTTTCATGGTTCACAGACTCTCACTCCAAAATCTTCTACCAGTAGTTACAATTTATTATTCATCCATCTACTCTATCTATCTGTCTATCTATCTGTCTGTCTATCTATCTATCTATCTATCTATCTATCTATCTATCTATCTATCTATCTATCTACCTATCTATCATCTGTATCTATCATCATCTACCTATAGTTGGTTCTGATTTTCAACCCTTTGCTAACACTGTAATTGAAGTACAGTGTTTTCCCGAGTCCTGTGAATCATTCTAGCAAATTATTGAACCTGAAAAGATATTGAGAATGGCCAAATTTGCAGCCAGCTTTTTAGGAGTGAGGGTGACCTGTAGACCCTTTAACTTGCAGCTGGGGTCTGAAGTGAGGGCAGTTTTATGGAGGATGGTATCCTTACCAGTGAAGTTTGGTCTGACTCTGGGTAGTTGGTGTTAGAAGTCAATACAGTTGCAAAACAAACACAAAAGTATAGGGAGGTGTTTGACAATATCTTGCATAATTATAGTAGTATACTATCCACCAGGGAATTAGCATTGGTACAGTCCACAGAATTTATTCAGATTTTATCAGTTTTACAAGCACATAATTGTGTATATAATTCTATACAATTTTATCACATGTAACTTTATGTAACCACTATCACAATCAAGATACTGAACTATTCTATCACCACAGGGTTCCCTCATACTATTTTCCTTTATGCCTTTCCTCCCTCCTCTCTCAATCCCTAAACCCAGGAAATGAATAATTTATTCTCTGTCTCTATAGATCTGCTATTTCAATAATATTATGTAATGGAATCATACAATATGTAAACTTTTGAGATAGACTCTTTTCATGAGGACAATTCTTTTGAAATCCTTTTAAATTGTTGCATGCATTACTACTTTACCTTTTACCACTGAGTAGTATTTCATAAAATGGATAAACCACATTTTTTAAACCATTCACCCACTGAAGCATATCTGGGCCCCTTCTAGTTTTAGGGAGGGCTATGAATAGAGATTCTATGAACATTTGTATACAGTTTTTGCTTGACCATGAGTTTCCATTTTTCTGTAATAAATGGGCAACAGTGCAATTACTGGCTTGTGTGGTGCCTTTTTAGTTTTAAAAGAAACTGACAAACTAGTCCATAAAATGACTGAATCATTTACATTCCCACCACTAATGTATGAATGATCCAGCTTCTCTGCATCTTCAGCAGCATTTGGTGTTGCCCATTATATTTTTTCTTAGCCATTCTGATGGGTGGGTACACTGGGTAGTGATAACTCCTTGTGGTTCTCATTTCATTCTCTAATAGCTAATGATGTTAACACATTTTTATGAATTCATGTACTGTCTGTATATCCTGTTCAGTAAAACGTCTGTTCATTTTTTTGTACATTTTCTAACTGTATTTTTTAAGGTTGAGTTTTGATACTTCTTAATATATTATAGATACCAGTCTTATCTTAGTTTGTTCAGGCTGCTATAACAATATACCATAGCCAGAATGGCTTATTAACAATAGAGATTTATATACAATGTTTCCCTGAAAATAAGACCTAGCCGCACAATCAGCTCTAATGTGTCTTTTGGAGAAAAATTAATACCAGACCCAACATGATATTATATTATATTATATTATATTATATTATATTATATTATATTATATTATATTGTATTATATTACATTATATTATAGACCCAGTCTTATATTACAGTAAAATAAGACCTGGTATTATTACATTATGTTATATTATATTATATATCATATCATATCATATCATATATCATATCATATCATATCATAATTATATAAGATCTGGTCTTATGTTATAGTAAAATAAGGCTGTATCTTATATTAATTTTTGATCCAAAAGATGCATTCGAGCTGGTTGTCCAGCTAGGTCTTATTTTCTGGGAAACACACTATTACAGTTCTGTTATCTGGAAGTCCAAAGTCAGAATGCCAGCATAGTGCAGTTCTGGTGAAGGCCCTCTGCTGAGTTGCAGATTGCCAACTTTTTGCTGTATGGAAGAGGGTCAGGGAGCTCTGCAGGGTCTCTTTTATAAGAGCACTAATTCCATTCATGAGACTTCCAACTTCAAAACCTAATCACCTATCAAAGGCCCCATCTCCATTAGACTGGGCGTTAGGTTTCAACATATGAATTTAGCTCTCCATATCAAGAGAGCAGGCTATGCTATGCCACACAGGGTCCTAGCTTCTCAGTGTCAACCCAACAACTTGATCGATCAACTGCCCCTACACTGGCAACAAAAGAAGCCATACTGAACACTTTCAGACTAACTCTAACACCAACAACATGCCAAATAAAATGCTTACAAAGCACATTCTTTCTATGCATTTTTTGCACTTTAACAATATTTTGAAAAGCCACGATCTACAAATATTCATAGTCTGACCATCAATAACACAGAAACCCTTGTTTGTAATTTGTTCTCTATGTGAATCCTGCAGTTAATAATTACTTCTTTAACAGGAGTTTCTGTTGTTATAGTTATTGATTCCTCCTTTGATCTTTGTTTCAGCCCAGAAGTCTTTTATTTTGAAAGTACACATCTTTTTTCTCAACTACAGTGCTCCTTCTTTCTTCTTTTACTTAGAACCATTCATCAATACTAAAAAGAGCAATAGTGAGTGCATTTGTTCAGAGGTTTCTCTGCATTTTTATGATGGGCCACATTGTATATGAATGTTCCCCATCTCTTTCTTTGTCCTCATTATGTCTCATCCCAGTCAGTCAGGGTTATAAAGAATCATGTATAAAAGAAAGAACTATTTTTATAATAGATTAATTTCTAGAGAATATGAAGCCATGGTTATTAAATCATAATATGTCATTCAAATAAGCATAAAGCAGTCTCTTCTATCTAGACTTCCTAACTGATGTCAATACCAGCAAAACTTTGACACTATATTTTCTAGATTTCAGGATCCAGTCTTTGAAGTAGACGTTGTTCATGTCTGACATGCATGCCAAAACAGAGCAAGTACCCTGAGTGTGTGAGATGTGCCTCCTTGAGGCGGACACCAGGATGCGTAATCACAGAGCACGTAGGGCAAATATAATAGATGATGTTCACGCATGGAAATAGCATTCACTGTGATACCAGGAGACAGTCATTAATGAAGAGTGTCCTAGGCTAGAAACTGCTCAAAGCAATGCCTTGTAGGGAAAGTGATTAATCATTTATGCTGGATAGATATTATAAGATGGCAGAAAATGTGATTATCTTCAGTAACTTAGGGTCTTCCAAAACATGAGAGAAGCAGACACTGTCTTAGGTATGTGTCCTATTTAACAGAGTAATTTCATGATAGGGCATCCCATCTGAACTTTTCTGTCTTCCCATCCATTAGGTCACCATGAGTATAGAGGTGTCCTTTGTCTCAATGCTTGTCACACTGTGTTATTTGAAGTAAGAATTTCTGGTGTCCACTAGGCTATTAGTGACATGTGCCAGATTAAAATCAGCATTGAGTAAAAATTCTCACCTACCTAAATATGTTGACAGAACAAATATTTTTTATTACTAGTTCTAAATGTTCTGAAAGAATATGAAAAAAAAAAAAGTAGAACGCCAGGTAAACTACAAACTAAATCCCTTTCTTAGAATAGACTTGACCTAAGCACCAACCACCCTCCACAATGTCTCTTAGGAATAGCTCTCGGTAGCTGAGACCATGACTTCATTCTTTCAATTCTTCAGCTGAAGGTAAGTGTTATCCCTCATTTGGCAACATATATCATTTGCTTTCATAGACGCAGCCAGCTCTGCAACTGTGCAAATGTGATCATTGAAAACAATGAAGTATGGGAAGTTAATCCAAAAATTACAGTAATAGCTAAGCATATTCAAGAAATGCATTAATTGAAATTCTCCAGTTTTCCAAGTGGACTTTATCCAAAGCCAGGAGGCTATCAGCAAACTGGGTTGCTATCTAAGACTTTGGATTACAGAGACCTTGGGAATCTATAAAGGATTATCTCAAAGTTTTAGCATACCTTGTTATAGCTGCTGGCATGCATATGAAAAATAAGTTAGTGGAGACATATTACTATACATATGATGAAAAAAACTGTTACTAGCCTTTGTACTTGAAAGTAGAAAAAAATTAATTTAAAATTTCACCAAGGCATGCCACTATAATAAATTAAGCCTTTTAGTTTTGTTATGGTATTTTATGCTTAAGCAAGGTTTGCATGAGGAAAATATTCATATGCTGATTACATGTTGCTAAGTCCCCATTTATTATAAAATTAACTCCCATTTAAACAGATTGGGTTTATTTTTTTCTAGGAATACCATTGTTAATTCAGATTCAATTACATTTTTAAGTTATGCCTTAAAAATATTAATGATACTTACCTAGCATCTTGCTAAAGTGATAATAAAGTGAGGAAATTTCCAAAAATTCCCTAATAAACAAGAGCACTCTTTTAATTCTCCAAAGGGAGAATTCTCCAATTCTCCCAAAATATCACTTTTTTTTTTTTTTTTGCTAATAATGGTCTTGAAATATTTACAGTCTGACTTACCTAATAATCTTGAAAATCATTAAATTCATCCCAGGCCCACAATATTTATTATACATCAGAAAAAAAAATGTTTAGCTTTTTATAGACAAGAAAATGTTGATGAGATTAAACATTTTGTGGCTCAATATAATGTGATTCATGAAGGCACTACTTCAAAACTTCAGATCCTATTCCCAATTCCAATGTGAACCAGTGAAATAGAATAATTTGTTTATCTTTTTCTGCCAAAACATCTCATTTGTACACAAAATTAAGGTTAAATAATGCTACAAAAAACATCAACTTAAATAAGAAATGTTAAAAGCAGTTCTTTAAACTGAGATAAAAGACAAAAATGTCTAATTTGTTTCAGTTCTGTTAAATATTACACTGAAGTTGCTAACAAACACAAGAAAAATGACAAAAATGAATGAATATGGACAGCAGTAAAGAAAAACATTGTTCTTTTCAGATGATGTGGGGGAACGTATAGAAACTCCTCTCAAGGCATACAGATAAATATTCAGAAATTAGAAGAAGAAGAAAGTATAGCAAGGTGCTGAATATAAGAGAAATATTAAAAAAGTGAATTGTAAAAAAAAAAAAGGTGAATTGTATTTCCATGTATCAGCAAAAATTAGAAAATGAAATTTAAAAATAGATAACATATATATCTATTTCACTTTCTAATATGATACAGATATATATCCATATCATTTTTAATAGCATCAAAATATAAATATCTGAAGACAAATCTAACAAAGAATGAGCAAGGACAATATGTTGATAATTATAAAACTTTAATAAAAGATATTACAGACCAATATTTGATATCATTGAAAGAAAAACTTAATATTGTAAACATGCTTCTTTTCACCAAGCTGAACTATAAATTCATTGCAGCTTTACACTATATTCCAAACAGGTACGTTTTTATCTTAAAAAGTTGATTCTAAATTGTATAGGAAAGGGTGATGGTTCAACCTCACATAGAAAGAATGACAATTAGACTGACAACTGCAGCAATAATGAAATAAAAATACTATGAAATTCTATCTTCAGTATGCTAAGAGAAAATAATTGTCAACTTAGAATTTAATAACAAGGAAAAAACTCTTTCAATAATGAGAGCAAAAATAAAGACATTTTCCAGCAAGCAAAAACTGACAGAATTTTCTCAGGAAAGAAAATTCTAAAAGATATTCTTTAACCAAAAGGAAAAGAATCCCAGGTGGAACAGCCAAGATGCAAGAAGTGATGAGGACTTGTACAATAAAACTACAAACCATTGTTGAAAGAGATTTTAAAATTAAAAGCTATTTTGTGTTCATAGATTGGAAGACTTGTAATTTTTATGATGGTGGTATTCCCCAAGTTGATCTGCAGATTCAATGCAATTCCTATAAAAATTTCAACTTCCTCATTTACAGAAATGACAAACTGATCTTAAAATCCACATGGAAATACAAGAAAACAAGAATAGGAAAAAAAATCTTTGAAAAAGAAGAACAAGGTTGGAGGACTCACACTTCCTCATCTCAAAACCTACTACAAAGCAACAGTCACCAAAACGATGTGTACTGGCACAAGGATAAACAGATCAATAAAATAGAACAGTCTAGAAATAAAACAAAATGTATATAGTCAATTGACTTTTATAAGGGTGCAACACCATTCAATGAGAGAAAAATAATCTTTTCAACAAATGGTGCTGAGACAACTGGACAGCTACATACAAAAAATGAAGTTAGATCCCCTACTTCATATCATAGACAACAATTAATTTTAAAAAGATCAAAGATTTAGATGTAAAAGATAAAAATGTAAAGCCCTTAGAAGAAAGCAAAGGTATAAATCTTTATACTTGACATTAGGCAAAAGAGACATTAGTTTCTTTCCTTTCCCTTCCCTTCCCTTCCCTTCCCTTCCCTTCCCTTCCCTTCCCTTCCCTTCCCTTCCCTTCCCTTCCCTTCCCTTCCCTTCCCTTCCCTTCCCTTCCTTTCCTTTCCTTTCCTTTTCTTTTTAATTTAAGTGTGTTTTTCCAGGACCCATCAGTTCCAAATCAAGTAGTTGTTTCAATCTAGTTGTGGAGGGCACAGCTCACAATGGCCCATGTGGGGATCGAACTGGCAATCTTATTAAGAACACAGTGCTCTAACCAACTAAGCTAACTGGTCACCCCAAGTCAGCAGTTTCTTAAATATGACACCAAAAACATAAGCAACCAAAGAAAAAAATAGATAAATTGGACTTCATTAAAGTTAAGAATTTCTGTGTTTCAAAGGATACTATCAAGAAACTGAAAAGACAACCCAAAGAAAGGGGGAAAATATTTGCATATCATATATTTGATAAGGGTCTAGTATCCAAAATACATAAAGAACTCATATCCCATTAATAAAAAAAGACAAATAACCCAATTAAAAATGGGCAAAATATTTGAACAGACAGTTCTCTAAGGTAGATATGTAAATGGACAATAAGCACATGAAAAGATACTCAATGTCATTAGTCAAATGGCATAAGCAAATGAAAACAAAAAGGAGATACTATTTTATACCCACTAGGATTTCCATAATCAAAAAGAAAAAAAAAACAAAAACAAAAAACAGAAAATAACAAGTGTTGGTTAGAATGTGGAGAAATTGAAACTTTCAGAGATTGCTGGTGGAAATGCAAAATGGTATCACCATTATGGAAAACTCTGGTATTCACAGCATTATTCATAATGGCCAGAACTTAGAAGCAACAATCAAAATGTCCATCAACTGATGAATGGATAAACCAAATGAGATAAATCCATACAATAAAATACTTTTCAGCTATAAATAGGAATGAGGTATTAATGCATACTACAATATGGAGGAAACTTGAAACATTATGCTAAGTGAAATAAACCAAACATAAAAGGCCACATATTATATAATTCTATTTAGAGTAAATGTCCAGAACAGACAAATTCTAAAAACAGAAAGTAGATTAGAGGTTGTCAGGAGCTGGGGGAGTGGGAAATGTTGAGTAATTCTCCCTATTTCTAGTATGGGCTTTGATTGTGGGGGATTAAATGTTTTAAGATATTGGTGATGGTTACACAACATTGTGGATGTACTAAAAAAAAAAAACCCACTAAATTGTACACTTTAAACTGGTGAATTTTATCATATGTGAATTATATCCCAATGAATAAAGAAGTGGTGAGAAAAAAATTGGTAAAAATATAGGTTAATGTAACAACAGTCAACTGTACTTTTTTCTAACTTCTTAAAACAAATATAAGAATACCTAATTTTTGGTGTGAAACTGGCCAGATCTAAAATATTAGAAAGTAATAGTACATTGTTATGGAATGAATGTTTGTCCCCCTCAAATTCACATGTTTAAACCCTAACTCCCAATGTGATGGTATTTGGAAAGTAAATAAAACCTTTGGGAGGTAATTAGGTTTAGATGAGGTCATGAGACTAGAGCCTCATAGTAAGATTAGGCCCTTATAAGAGAAAGAGACCACAGCCCTTTCTCTCCACTTCATGTGAGGACACAGCAAAAAGGCAGCCATCTGCAAACCAGGAAGTAGTCCCTCACCAGACACCAAATCTGCTGGCACCTTGATCTTGGACTTTCATCCTCTAGAACTGTGAGAAATAAATGTCTGTTATTTAAGCACCCAGTCTATTATATTTTGCGATAGCAGTCCAAGCTGATTGAAACACATATCAAGCTGGCAGGGGATAGTCAGAGTTAAAGTGTGGTAAGATTCTTGCATTGCTTAGGACAAACACAGAGCTATTGATTATTTTAAAAATCTGTTAGGTTTGTATATGTGTCAAAGTATCTAATATATACATTTTAAAATCATAAAGAGTATCATTCTTTATAACTTTTCAGAAACATAACTTCAAAACAATAGAGCAAAAGTGGAATTTTAAAAAGAAAATCCCATTAATTTTAAAAAAGACAAAGAAGTAACAAAATCATAGAAAACGTAGGACAAATAGAATATTCACTTAAATGTATTTTGTGTGTGGAAGGGATGTGAATTACTATGACCAAAGGGCAGACTATAGCATTTTGTATTTTCCTAAAATATCCATAGCAGTATTTCTGTTTTGACATGCTCTTGTGGCAATCCCTTACCAAGCAATCCCTTACCAAGAAATGGAATCCATTCCCCTTTCTCTGAAAGTTAGGTAAGCTTATGTGACTACTTTGACAAATAGAATGTGGTGGACAAGATATTGCATGACTTTTAATGCTGGGTCTAGAAAGTGATAAGCTTCCACCTGGCTCTGTCTCTAGAGACACTTGCTCATGGAACTAACACCGCGCCTTAAGGAAATAGATTAAATGGAGAAGCTATGAATGGGTCTTGTGACTGATGCTTCCAGCTAAGGTCTCAGCCTACATCCCCGTATCAAGAACCAGATATGTGACAGAATGAGTTTTCAAATGATTCCAGCCTCTAGCCTTCTAGCGGTTCCAGTGGATACCAATGGGAGGGATAAGCTGTACCCAGTAAGGCCTGCCCAAGTTACAGGTTCATGAGCAAAATAAATGTTGCGATTGTTTTAGTCCACTAAATTTTGGGTGGTTTGTTATGCAATATAGACATCCCTAACTGTTAAACTCTTTATTAGTATAACAATCCCTAGCCAGAGTTAGTTGTTTTCTGTTACACAGAAGAAAATATTAGGCTTCTTTTCAAATGGCTTTATTTATACATGCAGGGTTCTCAACTTTTTGGGGTTTAATCCTAGAAATAATGTCAAGCGCTCAAAGAAATTAAATGGTTCAAAACGATATAAAACATGTCAGCCATAACCACTGCTCAGTTACTGCTGATATCACAGTGTCTCACAGAATTTCTAGAAATCCACTTGGCCCCCTTTCTGGGCTGATCTGTTTCTGTAGAACTGCTCTCTACTGTGACTTCCCCTTTTGACACAGAGATGAGTCAATGGACTCATGGCTCCAGTAAATCCATGACCTTTTTTGGCATTAGCTGCTATTCTTCTCTCCCTTGAAGTCAGTTGTAACACTCTCCACCCCCAAAATGCAGGTGGCACAATGTTCATTTTGACAGTTGTAGCAAAAGTCGCTGAACTCATTGATTGAACATTTTGACACAATTGGGATATCACATGAGTTGACACCCACTACTTGGATGGGAGGTAACAAATTCTTAACACTTTGAGGACTGGAAAAACAAGATATGGTGGTTGCTAGAATTTACTAACTCTAAGGAAATGTATTAGTCTTACAAGACAACAAAATGAGGAAAAATTGGGTGCAGCTGTATAATTTTAGAAGATTTTACTCCTATAGAAAGGCTCTTACCAGTAATAAAAAGATGGATTCTTAGAGTGACAGTTTCCTTGGACTAAAGAAAACATCACTGCCATTAACTCTCTAAGGCAGCTTCTTTTTCAGGACACAGTTAGTGGACTTTAGCTGCAATATTACTTGTCACCTCCCTTAAACTCATTTAAAAACCGAAACTATAAAGAAGCCCTGAGAGGGCCTCAGCCAAAATTAGGAAAAACAATGAACACAGGATTCTGTTATGAAGTTAACCTATATTCTCCTGACTTTCTAACAAGGCCATGCATAGCTAGAACTTGTCCAGGTGATATAAACAAAGCTCACTATTGCTAAGAAGCACACTTTGCATTAGCTGTCATATTTAAAATAGTACGTTTCTGGTTGCTCATCCCAAAATGTTTTAGATACATATGCTTTGAGGAAATGGGTATAAGAATATATTATGATTTAGGCATAGATACAGATATAGATGAATACAGATAGATATACATAGATAGATATAGATGACAGAGATAGAGAGAGATAGAGATAGAGAGAGATAGACAGAGAGGTACATACACACACACACACACACACACACACACACACACACACACACACACACAATTTCTATCCTTATGATGCTCCCAGTCCGTGTGGAGAGAAGCCAACATCTTTGGAAACCATGGTTAGTCTCTTACAATAGAAACACTTAATCCTGTTTTCCAGCTCACTCCATCGCCACCCATGATTGGAGGAGTTCTAAGGTCTCTCTAGGAGGAGCAAAATTAAGGACCATCCAGACTTCATGTACTTCACACTGAATCAACTGCTACTGGGGATGTCAAAAAATAGGAGTGTTCAAGATATAGTATATATATTTTTTTAAATCACAGAGGGATAAATATAAGAATTAGAAGTAGGGGAAAAACAGGAGAGAGTGATCAAGCTTGTGCAAAATTTCACAGCTACTATTATAGAGGATGAGGGAGAAGTTAAACGACTTCTACTTGATTCCACATTTATAATTTAGGATCCTAAATATTTAGAGTATTTTTTGATATACATGAAGAAAAAATATAAATGAGATTCAATGGATATTGCCCCCAAATTTTTTAATTGAGAATTTTTTGCCCTAAACTGAATTAACTTCAAAACTGAACATAACTTTAAGAACTGTTAAATTTGACAGAAGATGTTGTGGTACAATCGTAAAGTGGCAATTTTCTTTTTGGATCCCTGTTTTCTATAGTATTGTATAGCATTTGTATTTGTATAATAAGGAAATTATGTGATTTTCTAATATGTAGTTTCTTAAGAAAGCTGACTTGTTTTGGGTGCTTCGTAACTTATAACACTACAGGAATATGAAAATACAACTTATAAAATTCAATCTGCTAATTTTATTACTATGTTTAGTTTAGTAAACATAAAAACAAATATTACCTGGAAAATAATTTAAAATTTACTAAATTAATTTACTTTTAAACATGATTTTTTATTCTAAATACACCATAAGCTATTTGTATTCATGAAATTTAGAACTTCCTAGTTTTTGCTAGTTTCACAAGGTTAGATTAAAAACTTGAAAATGAGAACTATCTAACATTTTTGTAAGACAAAAAGTAACTTTTTTGGAAAGAAAAGGCAGAGTTTTTTTGCTTGTGTGCTCTGTTGTTTACTCAGAATCATTGTATACTATCGTTAAACTAATAGAATAAGAAGGCCTTTGGAAATATAAGCATTTAAAAAATAATTTTCTACCTGTTATAATAGAGGTAAGCACAGTGTCTAAGAAAACACAGAGTTGGGGGCAACTGAGGGTTGGATTTTGCAATAGTGAGAGGCAGGTTTTAAGGGGAAGTGACACTTGAGTAGGAGTTAGTTAGGTGTGAAGGGGAAGAGCATTCTAGAAAAAGAGCATGAGCAAAAGCAAAGAGGAAAAAAGGAGTGGTGTGTTTGTGCAACTGTTAGTAAAAATATAATCCTTTATGGTGGGAGTGAAGGATACATCCGGAGGATTAGCTGGAGTTGCAGCTGGAGACTTTTAAGGGGCCACGTTTTTATGCTGTGCTAAGGATCTGGACTTCATGAGGAAAATCATAGGACTCCTGTGAAGGAGAAGGATGACATGATCAATTTTAAATGGCATGAATGAGGAGGTGAAGGTATTTTTGTGAGGTACGTCATATAAGAAGAGGAATATCTATTGGGATGGAGAGAAAGGCACCTTATCTTTGTGAAACCCAATTTAAGTTATGTATAAGAAAGCTAAAGATATGACTGTGAATCTCAAGAGATAGTTCTGTGCTGAAAATAATTGCTTTGGGATTCATAATCATGTGTTAAAAGTGATATGTGTCAATAAATATTCTCCAGGCAATATGAAAAGTGAAATAAGAAAACCAAATCATATCCTGAGAAAAATTACTTTTCATAGGTTTCTTTCCAATATTATTCCACTATGTTTCTGTGTATTCACAAATATGGAAAGATTTCAGTATGCACACTTTGTTATGTTACCAAGATTGATAGAGCATAATTACCAACTTCACAGCGGCCAACATTTGTGTCTGTTTTGCTTATTGCTATGTCACCAGCACCCAGAAGAGTGTCTGGCACTTAGTAGATTATCAGTGATCTACTACAATATTTGTTCATTTAAAGAATTAATAAGGAAATGACTTAATTAGGGATACTAGAGACTGTTTTAAGTGCTGGTGATATAACAGTTTAGTTTGGAGGACAGCAGGTGAAAAAGCATGAGGACATGAAAAAGCACAGTGTTTTCAGAGGAGATTATTTTTTTCATGTGCCAGGAAGGAGCATGAGGTGTTCCAAGTCCTAAATGTGCAATTTGTTTATCCTAATGCTGCTAAGTGCATTAGCTAGTCTCACATTTTTGCCTTTGCAATTTAGATACAAAAGACTTGAAGCTGCATATTTTAAAAAATGTATTTATAAATTTATTTATTTGAAACTACCATTTACAGTATCCATCTGAATTGCATTTTGCTGTATTTACCAGAGTCTGAAAACTGGTTTATTTTGCCATGCAGCAAAGAATCCCATTGTCAGAGGTCTGATCTGGGGTACCTGGTCTAGGAACCAGGTTTCTCTGCCTTCCTGTTTGACCATCTTTAGAATGTTGCATTTATTTTTCTGGCTACAAGATGGATGTTCCACCTGCAGGCATTGATTAAAGTTCCAGGCAGGAAGAAAGGGAATGTTTATCTTCTTCTTGCTAGGAAAGTGTAGGAAGCTTCCCCCAGTAGAATTCCATTTACATTTATTAGTCCTGAACAAGGTTATATGGCATAATTATGCCACAACAAATACTTTTAATGCACATTTTAAGGTGCAGTAAAGATTAGTTATAAGGTATGGGATTTGACTTCCACATGTAACAATACATCTGAGTTGATAACTTAAAAGTCCTCTTTTAGAAATTCTATCTAGAAATTCTGTAAAAACCAAATAACAAGCATTCTCTTATATACAAAGTTACACTCTTGAGAAGGAAAGAGATACCCCTAGGGTGCTGACATGAAGATGGACCCAAAAATTGGAGCAGTAAGTGAATGTTGATGCTCAGTGGGGTGGGGACAGGATTAAGGTAGTTCAGCTTTCATTATACAGAGATGTGTGCTTGAGTTCACATGTGAGGAGAGGGCATAGATCTTGGGCTGCCTAAGGCCAGGAGTGAGGAATGACACCCCACATTAAGATAGGACCCTCAAGGGGCGGCCAGATAGCTCAGTTGGTTAGAGCATGCACTCTGAACAACAGGGTTGCCAGTTTGACTCCCACATGGGGTCAGTTCTGCATCCTCCACAACTAGATTGAACACAAGAGCTGACGCTGAGCTACTGCTGAGCTGTGGGAGGGACGGCCAGATGGCTCAGTTGGCTAGAGCTGGAGCTCATAACAACAAGGTTGCTGGTTCAATTCCTGCATGGGATGGAAACGGCCACTGGACTTGGAGCTGAGCTGCGCCCTCCACAACTAGATTGAAGGATATCGACTTGGAGGTGATGGGCCCTGGAGAAAAACACTATCCCCCAATATTCCCCTCAATATTCCCCAATTAAAAAAAACTTAAAAATAAAAAGATAGGACCCTCAAGCAGTGGTTCTCCCAATAAAAGAGTGGCAGGAAGACATCCTCCACCTCAGAGAAAAATAATAAGAAAGGTGCTACTTCTTTTGATTTTTTTAATGGAAAAAAAGTTTCTCCTGAGATTTTGATCTGGGCCTCATAGTCATCTAAGGTACAAAATTTGGTTCTATAAAATAAAAGCCAAGAAATTAACATAATTAATTTATGTTATTGTGATACACCTGGGATGGTGAACAAACAAAAGCAAACTGTTCTGAAGAGATACTCTACAATCTGACCAGTGTTGATTACCATAGGAAAACCAGTCCATTTAAAGATGAACTCACAATTATAAAGTTGTATAATGTTTATGAAAATTATCCACTTTGATTAGAAAAAAAAAACCCTAGAATATAAGGAAAAGGTACAATAATCTAAGGAAAGAATATAAAGGAAATAATTTAGAAATAATTATGGACATGAAAGAATTGAAATTTTATGTAAAAGAAAAAAATACTAAGAAAACAAGGTACTGAATAAAGAATGAGATTTGAAAAGATCTAAACTGAAAAACAAAAGAAGAAAATATAGTAATTAGATACAGATGAAGCGATAAAGAGATAAGTATGGAGATAGGAAAAGTTACACAGAGTGGTGAAGAGAGATATTATAGGTGAATGAGTGGCACAGATGATAAAATAAAAAGGTCACATACAGCAAAAATGTTTCCAAGAAAGAATAGACAGAATGGGAAAGAAGCAATATTTTCAAAAAGGATAATAAAAATAATTTCATAATTACATACAGGTACCCCTCTCCCCCATATAACACAGCACTTCTATAACACAGTTTTGCTCTAACACGGTTCAAAAATTGGGGAAAACCCCGAAGAACACGGAGCATAATAAGAGATTTTAATGGCAAAAAATATCTCATTTGGAATTAGGGAGATCCCCAAATAACACGGAATGTAATAAGAGCTTTTAAGAGCAAAAGCTATCTCATTTGAAATTTTTCATTTGAGCCTGGATGTCATATCAGATTTGACTGCAGAATTTTAAAATTTATTATAATTTTAAATCCATTTGGTTCGTGGAGTACTAAGTTCAGAGGATGAAGACATCTTGTCAAAAAGAAAACACCCTCGGTTAATGGTGCTTAGTAGTGATGAGGAAGAAAAAATTATTTAGCACATATTAATATGTTATAATTGTGGTGAAAATTGCTTTATAAAGATATGTTTCTTAACTATAAAAGTATAACAGTATGTTTTCTTAATTTTTGGACCCTAACCCCCTTTTTTGTACTAGTTCTTTGTTTCGTATAACACGGATTCACATAACATGGCATTTTTTTAGGAACCTAACAACCATGTTATACCGGGGTTACCTGTACATCGTAGTAAAATTTTAGAACAGCAAAACAAACAAAAATATCTTAAAATTAATCAGGTAGAAAAAAATGGGTTGCTTACAAAAAGAGTGATTTGTTAGACAACAAACTTAATAATAACGCGTCATGTTAAAATATGAGATTGGGAAAATCAGTACAATTGGGAACTTTTCTAGGGCAGTAATTCTAAGTCGAATAGTTATGCAAATGGAAACTCAATAGAGATCTCTCCCCTTGGGTCAAAAACCTATTTATTTCTGACCAGAACAAATAATTATTCCAAGGAAAAATCTTGAAGCATAGAATAAAGTTTTACTTAATATGCCATTTTATATGTTTAGGACAGACAAATGGAAAGCTTTGTGCTGTAACACTAGTCATACTACTTTGTGTTCAGCACTCCTATAAATAAAATGTTTTATATCCTAAACAGTATTATAATGGATAGAAGTTTATATTGGAAAACAAATTGTGTCACACATCTATCAATATGGAGAGCAGCATCACTACAAATACCCCAACATGTTATGAACAAAGCATAAATATATCTTTACAACAACATCAACTTTAGAAATCCTTCCCTATGAAGAATCTAACACCTGGCATTTTCCAACAAGCTTTGAATCCCAACCATTATTGTAGTAACTGATTCAGGCTAAAATCACATTTCCATAGTAAAAACCAATAGGCGGAAATTTGTCGGGGAACTGGATCTATCCATTCTAAAAATATCACTTCATGGATTATTTGTCAATTAGAAAATGAACAGAGGAGCCTTTATAAATTATGAAATCTGGTGAACACTCCAAAGGATCAACTTAAAAATCACACAGAATGAGAAGACATGAGCCTCCTGCTGCGAGGCACTGAGAAGGACACAGCACCAGCTATGGTAGCATCCAGCCAAGAAGGTGAATCTAAATCTAGGACTGGGAAAACAGACAAGATATGAAACAACTGTGAAACAACTGATCTACACTCTTCAAATTAAATAATACTATGAAAGACAAGAATAAAACACTGGGGATTTTCTAGATTAAGAAAAACAAAAGAATTATGTTCTGGATCAAAATGAAAATAAAAATAAAAGTTATAAAGAACATTATGTGGACAATAGAAGGAATTTGAAAATGAACTATATATTATTACATAATAGTGCTATATCAATGTTAAACTTTAAAAAAAAAAAAACAGAAAAATATGTTCTTTCAGGAACAGCAAATATCAGTAACCCAGGACACGCCAGCCTCTGCAAAACCACAGGTAAGTCCAGAGAACAAAGGAGAGAAACATTCTTTCATGGGACGAGGAGGGTTGGGAGGAGCTACTATAAGCAAAGAGTCCATTGGAGGAAACTGGGAGTTCAAAGTGTAATAGTGGCTTTTCATTGTCTGAATCGTGACAGTCTTTCTTTAGCTGGGTCATTGCTGGGGGAGGAGAACATCTTTCTCCCTCCTAGTAGGGTGGTAAGTAGAAAACAGCCTCCTGTTGGAGATGCAAGAATGAGTGGTAGAGCATGAAAGTGCCCCACCGGTCCTCCAGACTCCAATCTTAGTTTTGAGGTTTCCTGTATTAATTTTCACAGGGGCTTTTTTTTCAAGAAGTTTCACAGGAACTTCTTGAATGTGATCCTTATACTGAGGGTATGTAAGAGAATGTTGTTTTAAGGAGATTTATGCAGATGTATAAAAACGTGAAGAAGGAGAGACATAGCTAATGTGTCAAAAAGTGAAAAGTTGGTAAATATCAGTGTTGTACTATTCTGGAACCTTTTCTATGTGTTTGGAATTTTCCAAAATAGAAAGGGAAACTATGATTGATTCTCTAACTCTTTTATTTTATTGCATTTAGAAATTCATAATCCAATTCTTTCGTAAAAATTTTCAGAAAACAGAAAACACGACTGCCTCAGAGTCTATAAGAGTCTATTGATGTAATATGTTAATAATAATTATTATTCTATGACTGATCACTCACTATGTCATATACCATATTAAGAACTTTAAATGTATTATCTTATTTGCCTCTCAAGGCAACAATCTTGCTGTCATTTCTACAATTCACGTGAGAAAATGGGAGTTCAGTGACATTAAGGTAGCCGGCTCAAGTGGTCAAATTAAGATTTAACCGCATCACTCTGTTCCCAGAGTACAAGTTGCAAGTTCGGTAGCCTCCCTAGGAAATGTTCCCACCTACAGGTTTGTACCTAAATGAGTGATGTGGGCCTGAAGAAGGAGAGGTGCATAACAATAAAATAAGCAGCTCTTTATTTAGCTGTGAGTAAACTGTGAACTTCTGACACAGGTAGGCAGTTTCATTGTGAAGAAATTAAACAAATGTAATAGCAGGTTTAAATGTAGTAATAAATATAATCACTTCCATAATGTTTAACATTTTTCTTGAACTGATGCTATTTTTCAAAGTATATAAATACACACGTTTTTGTTTCTCATGTTTACGAGCATCTTTTACTAGTTTACCACTTCAGGTGTCCTATTATGATTTAGCTCTCATTTTTAATCAATGTGCATTAAAATTTGAAATGAGAATGAATCAGATGATATTAATAACAGGAAGATCAATTCTCTGAAGATCTTTATTAGTTGATTCATGCACATTTTTCTTTGAATGTCTTTATCTTTCTATTCGCTGAGATAAGTCATCTTCATATGCCTTACTGTTATTTTAATAATTAAGTTGGATAACCTTTAACTTTTTTTCTGTTAAGGATGTAGGAAATGATTTGTGAATAATATTTCAGCTACTGAAATTGGAATCAATAGAAACAACAAATTGGTAGGTATAGCAGTAGGCCTATAAAGCTTTTTTATACAAAGTGTTGGAGAAAAAGCTTCGAACATATCTCTTATAAAGGAGAAATCTACTCAAGATGAAAAATGTCTATTGGTTGTAGAAAGTACTTGTTTTTTCATCCCTATCTACCTACCATGTTTCCCCAAAAATAAGACCTAACCAGACCATCAGCTCCAGTGAGTCTTTTGGAGCAAAAATTAATATAAGACCCAGTATTATATTATATTATATCATATTATATTACATTACATTATATTATATTAGACCCGGTATTATATTATATTATATTATATTATATTATATTATATTATATTATATTATATTATATTATATTATATATATTTATTATACCCTTTTTATATTAAAATAAGACTGGGTCTTATATTAATTTTTGCTCCAAAAGACGCATTAGAGCTAATGGTCCGGCTAGGTCTTATTTTTGGGGAAACATGGTAAAAGAACTCCTAACATAAATACCTAAGGGAACAACATTGTGTAGTTTATAGAAAAATTACTCAATATACTCTTTTCAAATGTATAAAATTTGTCTATGCATTTATTATGCTTGTATAAACATTTAAATGTAAAAAAAATTTGGCTCTTATTATGTGCCAGAAACTGCTAGTTGCTTGAGTAATAAAATATCACTAATATATAGTGATAATCTTGTTGTGTTTTACAAATTGTGGGCAGCAGATTAATCTATTATCTTCAAATAGATCAATTCATCAGTACCATTACCCTTTTAGTCACTCCTTTAATGCAACTTCTACTGAACATTAGAATATTTTAGCCATTGGTAAGAACTATTAATTTAGATCATAGGATGTTATATTCTACATAAATAATACAGCTAAGATTAGTAAAATACAGGAACTTTGGGGGTTTTTTAAAGCAAAAGAGTAACTGGGCTGATGAATCAGAATAAAATACTGCCATTTTATAAAACTTCAAAAATCTATGACTTATAGCCAATTAACCAAGGGACTAATGTTATCAAGACATTTTCCATACCAAGAAGCTGTACGTGAAACATTAAATCCTATCCTCCTTGCTTCCCCTGAGTATACCAAGGTGAACTAACTAGCCAATTGTGTCTACAGATCTAAAATCAATGGAAGAGAAAAAACTGATAGTGAAGGTCAACTGAAGGTCAAAAATATATAGCCAACTTTCACTGAAATTGATATAACTTCATAGATTAATCTTGAAATAGATATTATATTTAAAAAAATGAAAAACTCTACCTGAGCAAACCTTTACTCTTTAAAAATTCCAGGGGAAAAAAAAGAAGAGAAATGAATTTGTCAGTGACCCGACAGTACTGCAAAGAGGGAAACTGAAGCTTATTTGGGAGCAGGATCTTAGAGCAGAAGCAGGCTCTGACCAAGGCTCTGACGCTAGAACAGCTCTCAGGCCAAAGGTACTGAGTCTCCGATAACCTACAATGACCTGTATTTGCCTGACTGTTTCTCCAGTTCTGGGGGAAGCCTGAGTCCACCCCTCTCTTGTGAATTCAATAACAGTTGTTGATTTTTCAGTCTGTTCAGCTTTTTACTTGTCAGACAAGTAAAACGCTGGTTAGAGTGGCAACTTTTAAGCTCCTTACACATGAAACCAGAAGTCCCTGCTTACTGTCTTAACAGATCATTAATTGTGCAACTGTCTGTGGTAGCTTTCTATGGATTTGTAGCAGTAGATTCGAAGAAAGTGTTCTGGCTCTTTAATTCTACTGTGTGTTTAACACAGCAAGAGTATCTAAGCCCCACGGTAAAAAGGGCTTGACCCAAGGTCAGATTTAAAAAAAAATAATCACTCAGTTTTTTATACTTGTTTTTCTGTTATATATAACTATTTCTTGCCTGTAACACTCTTTTATGATGACATATTATTTGAGTTTAATTTTTTTTTTCCACACGATAAAATTCACCCGTTTCAATGTCCAGTTCTGTGGGTTGTGACAAAGGCATAGAGCATGTATCTACCAATCCAGTGCCACACAAAGTACTTCCACCTCGGGTCGCCAACAATTCTGGTGTGCCTGGAAGTAAGAGGAAATTCTAGCATATAGGGCTTTTATTTTTAATGCTGGAATAGTCTTGGGCAAACCAGGATGAGCAGTTAGTCACCATACTTCTATCATCTTACATTTCCCCTCTGTATCTGCAATCCCTTTGTACTCAATCCCTTCCCCAAACCTCAACCCCTTGCTACCACTCATCTATTTTCCTTCTCTACAGTTTTGTTTTTTCCAGATGTCATATAAATAAATCATATAATATGTAGCCTTTGGGGTCTGGCCCTGTTTCCTCAGTTCACTGATGAACTTAACAAAAGTCATTAATTTGTGGTTTATGCAGCCTTTTTCTTGTTCTAAGTGTAGGCATGCTGCTCTTTTTGTAGCTCTCTACATTTCTCAGCTGAAATCACTTATGTACTTTCTGAGTGAAGGAAAAAAATACGTTAACGTAAAACCTAAATGGTGGTCTAAATTTATGAACTGCTTATGTACGATAAGCAAAATAAATAGATTGATAGATTGTTCCAAAAGTTGATGCCAGAAAAGAAGTAAGCCAAAACAAAGAGAATCTTTGTTCGAAATCTTACAGAAGACAAAATGCATGCCTTAAGTGCTACTTAGATTGTAGAAAGATGATGGTCCCTTTATGACCATCTGTGGAGAAAAACACACCTTTAAGCAGTTCTCTGTTAGCGATTATTATATTCCAGTATCACCAATTAAAGACCAATGTTTCATAGAAAACAGTGATTGGTATCATAATTCTCTTTATATGGTGCTATAAGGGATAAACATTTCGCAATAGCTGTTTCCTAATAGACTCATCACAACAATAATAAAATTATTGCTCAGCAACCTTATAAATGATTACAAATTACTACAATAAGTAAAAGGTATTCAACCACATTATTGCACAGCCAAGGCATTTCAATATTAATCAAAGAAATCAGTAATGAACAAATGAGACATTTATTCTTACAAACAGAAGTGTATATTGTTCTCTACCTCCTCCCCACTTTGCAGGTTTGATAATGTAAAAGTAAACTATGATCCTCTTCAAAACACTGCCACGCAGTACATAGCACATTGCTTAGATTCACATGTGTAAGCCTCTTTCTTAACACAAGTGTTAAAAATATGTTTATGTCAATATTTAAAGAGATAAATTTTACCCAGAGGTAACTGATCAAAAGAGAGAATGCAAATACTGTATAAAGCAGGCCTTCAATTAATTTTCAGAAATCAAAACTGGCAAAAAAATTTTGGGTTTCACTTCAACAATGTCATCAAAAGCACACCAAACACTAAGGTCGTACCGGTAAAAGCAAGACAGGACCAGCTTCTCTCACATCTAACACAGAATCTAAGCTATGGGTAAGGCAGAAACATAAAAACGGAAAGACACACTCGCATACGCACGTGTGTTCACTTGCATATTCATTGGGTAAAACCAAATACAGAGTGGGAACAACCTTTAGGAACACGACAGAAGCCCAGCTGTCAGAATCAGCACAAAGTCAGAATCAAACTAAGTTGACCTGATGCCAATTAAAAAGAGCTCAGTCATAGATCCTGAAACTCTTTCCAACATAAGGATTTCAAAGCTAAGTCTGGCATTTAGGGTATAATAGTGTATGTTAAAAAGGAAAGGAGGCAGAAGTTGCTAAATTGGCAAAGTTTTAAAGAACTGGTAAAAAAGACACAAAATATGTCACACATACACACACATATATTGATTTTGGAGGGTGGGTTTTGATATAAAATGTCTGCTTCAAAATCAATCTCAAACAGGCTGTACTAGCATAAAAATAAGAGGCTAAATGTTCTCAGGATTTTGAGGGTTTTAAATGACAGCAAAATTATTAGACTAACTTTTTAAAAAGACTCTTGATGAAGGGACTACTCTTGACTTTTTAATTGCTTGCTTGATAGCTAGCTTTTGATTATTCTATTATATCTATTATATCTAATAGATAAAACTTTTGAAAAAGCTTTGAACATACCTCTTATAAAGGAGAAATATACTCAAGATGAAAAAGGTCTATTGGTTGTAGAAAGTACTTGTTTTTTCATCCCTATCTACCTATTTTAATAGGATTTTAAACTCACCTTGTGAGGCATGATTAGCTATGATTTTCACTCTATCACATGTAAGTTACAATTAGAGAAACAGTTTCTTTGTTTCTTTGTCCTCCTGTAGGCCTTAGAAAATTTGCAACCGTCAATAAATTTACTGTGTCCCATTTTTGTTTCTCTAAGTACTGTCTCAGATGATTTTTATCTGACTTTTCATTAATTAATTTTATCCACATTTCCCTATTAAGACCACAGCCAAAAAAGAAATCCCACTTTGCCTTAGCAAGGAGCATTTGAGGTAGACTATAGACACCCTGGTTTGATTCAGCTACTCCATAGGTTTGACCCAGTTTTCCATTTCCTTTTTAAGATAGAGTCCGTAAATGGTTTCTAGCATTCACAAACTGGATCTAGGATGGATAATCACTTCATGACATCTTTTCAGAAATAATTTAGAGTCTCTGCTTATGTTCTTTGTTCCAACAGATAAGAGAACAGGATGTATATTTTGAACCTTGACTAATGAGACTGCATTTTTGAGATTATTTACCTCATGGGTCAGCTGCTAGAGGGCACGGGTCATAGTAGTCTGCTGGAGCCTAAAACGTTGTGGTATTTCTAGTTATTTTAAGGATGATAGGTAGTCAATGTCAAGACAATTTGACACTAAAATCAGGTCATTTCCCTTTATCTGATTTTCCTAAAGAGTGTTTCTTGTATATAAACTGATGGGGAAAAAAACCCCAACAACTTCATATTTGTTATGGACTAAATCTTTGTATCCCCTCAAACTTTATATATTGAAATCTAATTCCTAATGTATGGAGGTATTCCAGAATGGTAGTTAGCATACATTTCCAATTCTATAGAATCCAGATTTGAGAAACCTACCCCAGATAATCTACTTGATGGTATTGCCAAATAGAATAGTCTTTCCAAGAACTTCCACTAATACCTGAGATAAGCGACAAATTATCTTAAATTATCTTATCATAGAGTTACTCCAAGTAATACTATATACAGAGGGTGCCAAAAAATCTATACACATTTGAAGAAAGGAAAAGACTAGATTAAAATTGTAATACTCGATATATACTGATAACAAAAGAACAATACAAGTCATGTATATACATTTTTTGGCACCCCTGGCATTTATCTACCTAACATTGATTGCTACATATAATTTAGAATTCAACATAGAAAATTCCAGACCCATCTTAGACAATAGATGATTTTTGCCATATCTATAAAATGAGCTTCAGATTTAAGAGATTTTGTGATGTCTTTTTTCATTGCTGCTTACAAACTCCATTGAACATTTTTATTATAGTCCTGTCTAACAACCCTTGAATTTTCATTATCCTTCTTTCTTGCAGAAGGCAGTCATAAAACCTCGGAAATGGGCAGAAACCTTGTAGGTTTTAAAATAATGGTTCTGCTAGTAAAGTCTGCGTGAGGTTAAAATCCATGCAAAAATTTGTTTGTGACTTTTAAAATGTGATGTTTTTCCATGACTCCTAATAATCTGAAATTTTTGCCAGCTTTCCTCCAGTAGGCCTTAGAAAATTAGGAAGGATATTGTCTTATATAAGACTATAAGGATATAGTCTTAGTTCATCTATATGGAACATGATAAATCACCCAAATTTAGCTACTTGCACTTGTGCATCTAGCACACAATTTATTGCTTTTATGCGTTCTATTTTGTTTTCTTAGGCAGTATCTTTAGCATACATCCTTTCTTGCTGTGAGGAGTACAAATTAGAGATGTGCTGGTCAAACAGTATTTTTGCATGGACCATTAGCACACCAGGACTAGAACAGGCATTGTTGAAGCATATATGGTTCTATTACTTTTCACTATTGAAGCCTAACATAATATATAGGATATATATATAGAATAATATATATAGAGAGAGAAAGTGAAATGACATCTAGTTATAGATGTATATCAGTCTGGGTCTAGGCTCTTCTATATGTTATTTGGGAAAAATTAGTTCTGTGACTTTTCCCCATTATCAATTTGTGATTTCCTGCCCTTTTTCTAAAGCCTGTTCCTATAATTTATATTTTTTTAATGGAAAGGTTTACGTAAAATCAGAGAAGGGTATAATGTTAACAGCAGGGATAGATTTTCAGTTTCTCTAACATTACCAACAACTTGCTCTGACCCCTCCCAAGAGGTGTCAGAGCCTGCTCTGTTGGCATCCTAGACAATGAAGGTGCCTTTTGACTCCTGGGCAGGGTCTCACAGCTTGATGTTGACGATTTTCCTTGGTGGAGTCTCTTCTTCTTTTTCTACTCATTTGTCTTAAATGCTTACCTGACCTAGAGCAACCTTTAGAAAATAGCAGGCGGACTTACTGTCATTGGTTTGTGTATGATAAATCAAGGTTTGTGGTTCACTCTTAAGAAATAAGAAGGTCAGTTAGTCCACCAGCCCACCCCACATATTCGAGTCAACCTAACCAGAGTTCACGTTAGATTGAGGCCAAAACCTGAATGAGTGCTGTGATTCTTCTGTGTTCCTGTGTTATTATTTATTCTCTATTAAATATCTTCCTTGAGAATCTCATGACAAAGAATTTCTGTAGGATTTGTTTATTCCTAGGTTCCCTGTCCTTATATCATTTAATATAAATACAAATTCACCATAAGTTCTCATAAGCATTATGTATAAGGGTTTTTAATGTGCAAGAGCTTCATGCATTTGAATAAAAATTGGATGAACGCTCTTATGGATGGAATTGAGTGAGTCAGGGAAGAAAAGGGTGAAAATGAGGCTTACGGGATCATGCGGCCTAAATTATGAAAGGCCTCCCTCTTATACTATGTGAAATATTTATAAGTCTATGCTAAGAGCAATGGAAAAGATTTGAGGGTTTTAAATGAGAGTAAAATTATTAGATTAACTTTTTAAAAAGACTCTTGATGAAGGGACTACTCTTGACTTTTTAATTGCTTGCTTGATAGCTAGCTTTTGATTATTTATTCTATTGTATTCCTATGATTATTTTCTTCATATCTTTTTATATTTTTTTGTTTATCTATATTTTTTTTACTGACCAAAGACTTAAAAATCTACATTAGAGACTATCATTACTGTTGGCTTTATCAATTTCTTATAGTTTTAATTCATATTTATGTACTTTATCTGGTACATAAAAGCTCCATGAAAAATATATCTTTATTATGAAGGGTAGTTTTTATTCAAATGCCAAAAGCACACAAATCACAGGAAAATCAATGTTTAACCATAATTAAATTAACTTTGTAAGATCTGTGAAATAAATTGCTTTTTATCTGAATTCAGAAATACACAGCAAAATTTGAAAGTCAATATCAAAAAGTCACTGTAATTGGAAAAATCTGAAACAAGAATAATAAAATTTTGTAATCCTCTAAAGGGTAATCCTCTAACTTACCTTGCTCTCCAACTTGTCATTCTGTTAGCTGTACCCTAGGGATCAATAAAAGCTCTGGTTGAAAAACTCTAACTACTAGTGCAGAAAAGAATTGTGTTGGGATTATTTAGTTATGTCATGGAGCCTTAAGAAAGGCAATACAAATCTCTGATGCTCCCCAGAAAAGAAGAAGCTTACCACATGTAAAAAGATGTTCTAAAAAGACTTTAGCCTTTGAAGAAAAACAATTCAACTACTTTTTAGTGAAGAGAAAGAGAAGCTGATTATCCATGGAATATCAGATGGAATTAAAGAATAAACAGGGAAGTAAAAATACAAATAATCCAATTGAAAAATGGACAAAGAATCTGAATATATATGAGTGGGCAATAAGCCCATGAAAATGTGCTCAACAGCGTTAGTTATCAGGGAAACACAAATCAAAACCAGAATAAGATACCACTTCATACCACAGTAGGATGGCTGGAATCAAAAAGTCAAATAATAACAAGTGTTGGCAAGGGTTTGGAGAAATGGAACCTTTATTGATTCCTGGTGGAGATGTAAAATGGTGTATCTGTTTTGGAAAACAGTCTGGTAGTTCCTCAAATGATGAAACAGGGTTATCTTATGACCCAGAAATTCCACTGCTAGGTATGTACCCAAGATAAATAAAAACATATGTCCACAGAAAAACTTGAATATGAATATTCATGGCAGCATTATTCATGATAGCCAACAATTGGAAAAAACTCAATGTCCATCAGATGATCAATAAACAAAATGTGGTATACCCATAAAATAAAATATCATACAAACATAAAAAGGAACAAGGTTCTATTAAAATAAATGCAAAACCATGGATGAATCTTGGAAACATTACACTAAATGAAAGAAACCAATCATGAAAGACACATATTGCACAATTCCATTCATATGAAATGATCTGAATAGAGAAATCTATTCAGACAGAATGTTGATTAATGGTTGCTTAGCACTGCAGAGGATGGGAATTTATGTGAGTGGTAGTTAAAAGTATGGAGTTTACTTTGGGGGTGATGAAATGGTCTACAATTGATGGTAGAGATGATAGCACATTTCTGAAAATATACTAAAAATCACTGAATTCTATACATTAAATGAGTGAATTGTAGGAGTGTGTGAATTATTTCCAAATAATATTTTTTTAAAAAGGAACTCCAGAAGGTATGTCATTAGTCCATCTAACTGGTTGCAATCCATGATTGTATTTAGCATAGTTTTTTATATGAATCCCAAAGCCTTAAGGGCACTGATGCAGAATCATACTCCAATCATATTATTGTGACACTTCAGAGTGAAGAGGTAAATACTTCAAGGTATTGCAGATTTGCTTGTTATGAAATATATACTTCTTTGCTGCAACATTAAATATATCTCACAAAAGCCAGGGGTCAGATAGTATGTGGGTTGCACTAGTACGTAAAAGAATATTCCCTTTCTGGTACACTGTTTGTCAGAAAGACATAGCTCTTATCGAGGCTCTCAATAAACCACTTATCTTTATAAAATTTGATTTTACAAAATACCCAAGGGATTAAGTTCCAGCTTTAAAAATAAGATAAGCAATACATGTTTTAATTCGAATTCCAGAGTGAACTCATCTTATTCTTACTTAGGTTTTATATAGCTTGATTCTAGCATGTTGAAAATTGTAATAATAATTATACATGCAGATTTTTCTGGCACTTCTCAATTTCAAATAACTCTTTTTATTCTCTACATATATCCATAGTCATCAAGCTGCGTGTTCAAATTTTTCACTTGTAGAATATGATCACTCTGTTTGCACAGAAGAATTGGATGTTGGAATTCAGAAATGCAAACTGCTACATATTTAGCTCTCTCTCTCTCTCTCTCTCTCTCTCTCTCTATATATATATATATATATATATATATATATGGTATATATATATGTGTGTGTGTATATACATATGTATATATATATATATAATGATTATATATAATCATTGAGTTGGATCTATATATATATGTATATATATATAATGATTATATATATATATATATATAATCATTGAGTTGGATTAATAAAGTAATACAAGTCAGTTATTCCATTTTAGAAGTTTCTTTGAGAAGCTCAATCAAGTATACTAGAGGTCTGTGCTGTAATGACATCAAATATGCCATATGCCAGGCTGTTATCACTTAGTTCTGAAGTACCATCACTGTCTGAGACTTCCTCCAAAGTTGATTCCCACCAGCTCATTTTCTGGAATATTCCCCTTAAATATTCCCTTTGGTTCAAGAATGGGGATGGAAAGTGTATATTCCTAGATGCCTTTTTAAGTGCCATTATTCTCTATATTATACAAAGCCTCCTAGTTAATTTAGGCCTTGACAGCCAACTGTTTCCAAAAAGCTTCCATTTCTTAATCTAGCCCAGGAGAGAACTGCATCCACTTCTAGGCAAGAGGTTTACCATCAGTGCTGTATGTGTTTTGGTTATTCAATTAATGTTTGCTAAATTGAACAACCAGTTGTCTTTGAATTCCTTGGTTCTTCTCACTCAAATAGCTGACTGTTATAAAACTACTCTCAAAATCTTAAAACTTGAAAGTACTAGTTTATAATGAGCCAGGCAGATCCAGGACTTAAGTTTTGAGCAGGCTTGGTTAGGTGATTTTAGAAGTTATATTAACGCTTTAAAATCTTGAGGGATCTATTTAGTAAATTGCTAGTTCTGTGCTAATTGACATGGCTGACTTGCTTTAATTTTTAGTTGGGATGGGAAATTAGTAGGGCACAGTGAATGAGCAAAGATATTGTGAATGACTATATGTGAATGGGCCAAACTAATATAACTGAACGTTATCTAGAACATGATAGCTTTCCAAATGTTTGCAATAGTTATTATAAAGGCTGAGGTAATGTAACAAAGATACTTTGAAATACAGTCATACTGGTTATCCTCACTATCTGAAGGTATGAAACCTTTTATAAGCCAAAATGTTATAGAGCAATTATCATTAATTTACATGGAAAAATTTTTTAACGTTCTCAGACTCAAAATTCAATGCATGAACAATGTCTTTATTTCATTCACCATGATTGAAAGGCTTAATTATCTCCAGTTTCATGTTAAACATAACACCCTTCCAAGATTTCTTAGGCTTTTCTGATACCTTAGGACATATCTTGCTAACAGATGCACAAAATACAATTGACCCTTGAAAAGCACAGGTTTGAACTATGCAGGTCCACTTATACATGTTTTTTTTTCCCCTTTTCTTTTTTTTTTTTTGTAATTAAAATTTATTGGGGTGACCATGGATAGGAAAATTACATAGGTTTCAAGTGTACAATTCTGTAATACATCATCTATACATCACATTGTGTGTCCACCACCCAGAGTCAGTTTTCCTTCCATCACCACATATTTGACCCTGTGATTTTTTTTGAATAAATATTGTAAATGTATTATCTCTCCCTTATGATTTTCTTAATAACAACATTTTCTAGCTGACTTTATTGCAAGAATATAATCCATATACATATAACATACAAAATGTACGTTAACTTACTTTTTATGTTACTGATAAGGCTTCTGGTAAGGATTTTCAAATGCATGGCGGTAAGGTGCCCTAACCCTTGAGTTGTTCAAAGACCAATTGTACATCAAGATAAAGCACACATGCTCACAGACACAGTTCAAAGCTATGGCAGCTTGATGCTGAGATGCTGAATTCAGGTCCTGGGGAAGGAGCTTTGTTGGATCACTCTCACTGCTCAGGGTACACTGCCTCTAATAATGGCTCACTGCAAAACAAACACTAAATGCTATTTTCACTTTTTGCTTTTTATAAATGTGAAAATCCTATTTGGATTTCCTTTGGTTAGCAAAAACATGTATTAACATAGGTCGTTCATAAAGCAAAGTGGCCCAATACAAACTTTCAAAAAGCCGGAGATACCTGAATATACAACCTAGAGATTAGAGAAGTATATGATAGAAAAATAAAGATGTGTTTTCACCATTAGCTATCGAAGTCAGTGGGGAACTGCTGATGTGAGGTGTCGAGGACAATTCTGCTTCCTTGGATGTGAGATCATCCAAGGACTAAGGATCCTTCTATCCAGTTGCCTTGCGTTTTAAGGTGTTGTTTTTGTTCTGGGTCCATATATTTACTTTCCATCCTTTAGGAAGGATGGAAAGAAAGATTTGGAATGGTAACATTTCCTTTTAAAGAAGTGGCACTAATTATTTCCATTCATATTCCATTGGTAAAAAATTCATATGGCCAGTCCTAGTTGTAATGTAAACTGGACAGCCATGTGCCCTATTAAAACTTGGTGAGTTTCTATGACTAAATGGAGGATGGAGAATAGTTCTGTGTATTAAAGGGAGATCCCATAGGGTGGAAGTGACAGGACTCAAATGAGATAATCTTATTTGAGCCTCATGGTGATGTAGGGTTTAATGCTTACTTTTGTCTTATATTTTACAGAGGATGAAATTAAAGCTGGGAAAGAAAAATAAGTTTAGATTTGTATTTATTATAACTGAAGCCAGTAGATAAATACATCTGATAGATATATGTAATAAATAGAATATTAGAAGAAAATGCCAGAAGAAATAGCAGAAAGAACTAAAAGCGAATGCTCTAAGGAACAGGACTTGAGGTTTGAGTAGGATGGCAAAAAGACTAATGGCTTTCATTGTAAATTTTTTGGTTTAATCTAATTTGTTAAGCCATATGCTTGTATTTCTTTATTAGAGTTGAAAATCTAAAGAACAAAGTTTTTCAACCCTGAAGATACTGCTTTTTATTGAAATATATTTGATATATAACATTGTGTAAATTTAAGGTATGCAACATGTTGATTTGATATATTTATGTTTAATATGATTGCCAATGTAGCAGTAGTTAACACCCCTATTGTATCATGTAATTAGCTTTTTTTGTGTGTGTGTGGTGGAAATAATTAAGATCTAGTCAACGAGGTTTGAGTTTTTAAAGAACCATATAATCCAGCCTCAGATGTTCCTGTTTTAGCTTCATTATCAAAATCCTGATCAAATCCCCAATGCCAGAAAATGTTGGTGGCTTACCTAACACTCCACAGACCTGAATCTGGTTGCCTATAGTCTACTATAGCCCTTCACAGCACTGTGAGTGAGTAGCCAGGTACAGGCCTTGGTCCACTGTGTTCAATTGGGGAATACGTCAACCTGTTTTATTACTAGATTAAGCCATGAAGGAAACTCAGTCTCTTCCCCTTAAAAATAAGTCCTGGAGCTCTAATGCACACTCTAGTGAATATAAACAATATTGTACTATTATCATGAACAAATTTTATATATACACACACACACACACACACACACACACACAAGTAAAAATCAGCAGCTATAATTTAGGCAGATAGCTAACACTTAATCTCTAATGGCCCCTAATAATACAAATCCTGTCTCTAAATGTTCTCTAGGGAATGTTAAATTCTACATCATGATATCTTTATGAAAATAAATACATCAAAAAAAAATTCATTCAGTCACATCGAACTCAGTCCTTGTCACCTCCACTTCAGAAATTCACCAAAGATTTGGGTGGTTAGATGAAGAAAACAAAGTTGTCATGTTTTATTTGGCCAAATATTCACTAACATGTCCAATCTCAATGAGTAATGACCTTTACCCAGTTCTGTTCAACTTGGCTAACTAGGGCAGTGAAGAAATCTATGTGTAGCAATGCCCTTAGAGATTATTATAGGCTTAGTTAAAACATAAAGCTTATATATAATGCCTTGAATATCTACATGGTCATTCAGCATCTTCTTCATTTACACCTTTCAAGTGATTGGGAGCTCACCACTCATAAGTCATTCATCTCATTGTCTTAAGTATATTACATATCTTTCCCCCTCTATGAATCCCAATACACTCAATTTTTGGTAGCCCTATCCTTATGCCACCCTCTCTTCTTCATAGAGCAGTTAGTGTAATCTTTTTAAAATTACAAACGATTTTGATACACTATTACTTCCAGTGATTCCCCATTATTTTTAGGATAGAATCCAAGCTCCTTACACCTTTGCTCTTCTCTGAGTTATTTCTACATGATTTCTTCTTCATGGAGCACTGTTCTATTCTCCCTTTCTGCACTTGAATCAATCATCTTAGTTAGGTTTAGTTGTCACTTAACATTACTTCCTCTGGTAATCCACCTCATATGCTCTAGACTGGGTTAGTAACATGTTATACTAAAATGATATTCATTGCACTGTTATAATTCCCGCTAAATAACAAGCTCCATGAGGAAAGAAATCATGCTGGGCATGCTCACTGCTGTGTCTTCAGTACCTTGCACTCTGATTGTCTCCTGACAGATTCTTGAATGGATTCTTTTGTCCCTGCTTGAATGTCTAGAAATGTTTTCTCTATATTTAATGCAGATCTGTTTCCCTCTGTGGCTACACATAGTTATCCCTGATCTAAAAGAGAATTCTTCACATATTTGAAAACCACTATTACTCCCTACCTTTAAATATTTTATATTCTGGGTTAACTATTAATACTTTTAAGTTGTCTCATATTACATGTTTACCTGAGTTCGAGGGAACACTGTTTTGGCTTTTGACAAATTGAAAGATAGACACAGAGCCACATAAATGGAAATTTACTAAAGATACAAAATAAATTGCAGTATGTGACTTAAGAGTGGGACAAAATAGGTTTGTTATGACTTATATCTGGCTCCTGTGAACCAGGGTATCAGGACAGTGCAATCATGAAGAATTTGGCTTTGTAGAATATATGTACTTATCCTTAATTACTGTCTTGCAATGTCCTGATGGAGAGGTAAGAATGACTTCCAGTACTTAACATTTAGTTAAGTAGCTCCACCAAATTCATTAATAATTATCATCCATCTGAGGTAAATCATGGAATAAAGTACCAGGAAGTTAATCACATTGGAGGTCTCTTCATATGGAAATCTTAAGCAAAAACAAAGGTATTTCCCCTCTAAAACTGTAGTTAAACCACGTCTTCCCATCCTGTTTCATGCAGTTAATTTTTATAACTTGGGAAGAGGAGTTTATTTTTTATTACTGTCAAATTTATTTCAGATCATAATTCTAGACTATCAACTTTATACTGTGTATTGATAGTATATACAGTATATTCTATCTAATTAATTTACGTTAATTAATTTGCTACCTAATTAATTTACATGCTACCTAATTACATGATACCTAATTACAATGCTACCTAATTAATTTACATGCTTCCAGCTTTTACAAACTATGCTTTTGATAAGTAGTTCTATCTTCCAAGTCACTAGATTTACTTTCAACAGAATGATACAGAAACTTGAAATAGGTCTTGAAAGACTCTGACCAATGTGAAATTGCATCAGAGAAGCTGTGTGCCTGAATGTGTCACTATTCCCACAGTCATTATACATCCTTGAATTGTGAATAGGAGCAAAAAGCAGGGGACATGCTATTGTTTGAGGTGGCCAAAAAAAAAAATGTTATATACACACCCTGTCACTGCCTGGTTTTATCTGTAGACCAATTTACCTGAGTTAACTTCCAGTTAGCAGGTTGTTTTCAGTGTAGAGATATCCTCTCAGATGTAGGACTACACAGAAAACAAAGTACAGTTCAAAATCTTTTCATTTCTTATTACAATTTTCTGTAACCACAGTAGTCTTTTATTCTGTGAAAAAAAATTCTCTTCAATTTCTTTTAAAAATGTCTTATAGTTTTCAGCATATAGGTCTTTCACATCGTTGGTTAAGTTTATTCTAGGTATTTTATTCTTTTTGCTGCAATTGCAAAAGGCATTGTGTGTTTCTTTTTATTTGTTTTTCTTAGATTTCATTGTTAGTATGTAACAATGCAATGGACTTATGTGGGTTGATTTTGTAGCAAGCCACTTGACTGTATTTATTGTTTCTAATAGCTTTTTGGATGAGTCTTCAGGGTTTTCTATATGTAGCACCATGTCATCTGCAAAGAGTGACAATTTAATTTCTTTATTACCAATTTGGATGCCTTTTATTTTTTTCTCTTGCCTGATTGCTCTGGATAGGACTTCCAACACTATGTTGAAAAGCAGAGGTGATAGGGGACAGCCCTGCCGTGTTCCTGAACGTAGAAAGAAGGGCTTCAGTTTTTCACCGTTAATTATGATATTAGCTGCGGGTTTGTTATATATGGCCTTTATTATGTTAAGGTATTTTCCTTGTATACCTATTTTATTAAGTGTTTTAATCATAAATGGATGTTGTATCTTGCTGAATGCATTTTCTGCATCAATTGATATAAGCAGATGATTTCTGTCCTTTATTTTGTTTATGTGATGTATCACATTGATGGATTTGCAGATGTTAAACCCTCCTTGTGCCCCTGGGATGAATCCCACTTGGTCGTGATGAATAATCTTTTTAATGCATTGTTGCATTCGATTTGCTAGAATTTTGTTTAGGATTTTTGCATCTGTATTCATCAGAGATATTGGTCTCTAGTTTTCTTTCTTTGTGTTATCCTTACCAGGTTTTGGTATCAGGGTAAACATATTCCATGCTCATGGATTGGAAGAATCAACGTAGTTAAAATGGTCATATTACCCAAAGCAATATACAGATTTAATGCAATCCTCATCAAAATCCCAGTGGCATTTTTTAAAGAAATAGAACAAAAAATCATCAGATTTGTATGGAATCACAAAAGAACCTAAATAGCAAAAGCAAACCTAAGAAAAAAGAACAATGCTGGAGGTATCACACTGCCTGACTTTAGCTTGTACTACAGGGCTACAATAATCAAAACAGCATGGTATTGGCAGAAAAACAGACACATAGACCAATGGAATAGAATTGAAACCCAGAAATAAAACCACATAAATATGGACAGATAATTGTGAACAAAGAAGCTAAAAACATACAATGGAGAAAAGACAGCCTCTTCAATAAATGGTATTGGGAGAATTGGAAAGCCACGTGCAAAAGAAACTGGACTGCTATCTGTCACCATATACCAAAATTAATTCAAAATGGATCAAAAACTTAAGCCTAAGACCTGAAACAATAAACTGCATAGACAAAAACATAGATACTAAACTTAAGGTCCTTGATTTCAAAGAGCATTTTATGAATTTGACTCCAACGGCAAGGGAAGTAAAAGCTAAAATAAATGAATGGGATTACATCAAACTTAAAAGCTTCCGCACAACAAAAGCATAAGCTTTTTATTTTGTTGACAAAATAAACAACAAAATAAAGAGGTGACCAACTGAATGGGAGAAGATTTTTGCAAACAGCACCTCTGAAAAGGGGCTAAGATCCAAAATATACAAAGAACTCATACAACTCAACAACAAAAATTCAAACAATGCAATTGAAAAATGGGCAGAGGACTGAAGAGACAGTTCTCCAAAGAGGATATACACATAGCAAATAGACATGAAAAAATGTTCAACATCACTAATCATCAGAGAAATGGAAATAAAAACCACAATGAGATATCACCTCACCCCAGTCAAAATGGCTATCATCAAGACAAATAAGAGCAAGTGTTGGAGAGGCTGTGGAGTAAAAGGAACCCTCATACACTGTTGGTGGGAATGCAGACTGGTGCAACCACTATGGAAGGCAGTATGGAGATTCCTCAAAAAATTAAGAATAGAATTATTATATGACACAGAAATCTCTCTCCTGGGTATCTACTCAAAAAATCTGAAAACATTTATCTATAAAGACATGTGTGCTCCAATGTTCATTGCAGCTTGTTTTTATGGTGGCCAAGATATGGAAACAACCAAAATGTCCTTTAATAGATGGATGGATTAAGAAGTTGTCATATACATACACAATGGAATACTATTCGGCGATCAAAAAAGATGAAATAATACCTTTGTGACAACATGGATGGATCTTGAGATTATAATGCTAAGCAAAATCAATCAGACAGAAAAAGTAGAGAACCATATGATTTCACTGAAATGTGGTATATAAAACTGAAAACAACAAAAGAACAAGACAAACAAACGAAGGAACAAAATCTCATAGACATACACAGTAGTTTATGGGTTACCGAAGGGTAAAGGGGGTAAATAGGTTCTAATATATGGTGATGGAAGGAGAACTGACTCTGGGTGGTGAACACACAATGGGATTTATAGATAATGTAATACAGAATTTGTGGGGACAGAACAAGGAGTACAGTTTCCAGGTTCTCGCCCTCATGTGGAAAGTTGCTCACTCAGGTAGTAAATGTCCATCAATTGTGATTGGATACCCATCAGCTGTGGCGAGTTGGCCATCAGCTGTAACCAGTGAGGCATTGGCCACTAATATAACTGCCGTGGCTATGCTAGCAGAAAAATAGGGGCTAGAAAGAAAATAGTGGCTGGCAAGCACGCACTGCAGTTAGCACCATGGAGTGTGGTTTGCTGATTGCAGAAAAATGGACAGCAGGTTGCAGATAGTGTGGCTCCTGCTTCCTGTGTCTCCAACCCAGCCTCCAGCGAGAATATAGTGGTATGACTGCTCTATCTATGGCTTCGTGGGTGTTCCTTTTTGGCCTAGCCACATCCTGCATTCTTATGTGGGGAGCGAGAGCAGGCCACCCCGCATGACAAATGGCGCAGCAAGCAGGGTATGGTGCAGGCCAAAGCTCATAAGCAGTTTGTGCGTATGAACACTCAGTCTCAGGAAGACCAGGAGGAGCTGCCGGAGAGCTGGACCCCCGTGGACGGGTGGAAAGACATGGACGGTTCTCCAACCAGCATAGGCCAGAGAAAGCGAAGGTCATTGTGGCCCTGTGAGCTGGGAAGTCTTTGCTAAGGTAGCCCGAATGTAGGACTTGTAGTCACAGGAGGAAACACTTGCTGAGTCCTCCATGGGAGATGAAGGTGAGGTCAAGGTCATTCCTCACCTCCAGGACAGCCCTGGCAAATGACTATGGAACTATGGGAAATTGTCTTCTATCCCTAATTTAATAAACTGCTTGACATGGTGGGAATGTACCACCATGTAGTAGAACTGGAGGATGTTTCCTTTGTGTCTTGACCAGCTGCCATGGAGAATATGTAAGCACCTTGACTGTGAGCCGCTGTTGTTCCAGCACGGTACCCTGAGAGGCCCAGAGAGAGTGGCAGTGCCCTGAGAGCCATGGCTGAGCCCAGGAAATCTGGCTGTGCCCAGAGAGAATGGCAGTGCCCTGAGAGCCCTGGCTGTGTTCAGGAAGTCTGGCTGAGTCCAGGAAGTCTGGCTGAGCCCAGAGAGAGTGGCAGTGACTTGAGAGGCCCTGGCTATGTCCAGGAAGTCTGGCTGTGCCCAGAGAGAGTGGCAGTGCCCTGAGAGGCCCTAGCTGTGCCCAGGGAGACTAGTGGTACCCTAAGAAGTCCAGGAAGTCTGGCTGTACCCAGAAGTACTGGTGGTGCCCTGAGAAACCCTGGCTGTGCACAGAGAGCCTGGCTGTGTCCAGGATATTGCATTCACCTCCAGGCTCCTCGCACAGGGCCCCTCACAGAAGACGCTTGTCCTGTAGACTGTGATGCGAGACCCTGTAGGGGTGGAGTGTGGGGCCCGAACCAGGAGAGCAGTTTCCAGGCTCTCACCCTCACATGGAAAGGTGCTGCTCAGGTAGTAATTGGCCATCAACTGGGATTGGATGGCCATCAGCTGGGCTAGTTGATCATCAGCTGTAACCAGTGAGCCATTGCCACTAATATAACTGCTGGGGCCACAGTAGCAAAAAACAGGGGCTAGCAAGAAGATGGTGACTGGCAAGCGCGGATTGCAGTTAGGACGGCGGGTTGCGGACAGTGTGGCTCCTGCTTCCTGTGTCTCCAACCCAGCCACCAGCAAGAATATAGTGGTATGAGTCTCTTGTCTATGGCTCCGTGGGTGTTCCTTTTTGGCCACACCATATCCTGCGTTCTTATGTGGGGAGCAGAAGCAGAGACCCCGCAGGCCGCCCCGCATGACAGAATTGTACACCTGAAATCTATGTAACTTTACTAACAATTGTCACCCCAATAAAGTTTAACTGAAAACAAAACAAAAGTCTCTTTTGAGCACTTTATCGTTACTGGGTATACTATATTGTGCAGACCTAATTCAGCCTTTCTATTATCTTTCTTACAGATTTGTCAGTGAGGCAAAGAAATTATCATGTGATTCACTCAAGGATCATCACAATTCACACATTTCAGAAGTGAGATTATGCCAGTTTAGCTGTATCATCTGCAGTTTCTGTATTTTTGTTACTGAAAAAATAATCAAAACCTCTGTTTTTGAAAACAAACAAAATTATATTGTTATTGATTATCAGATAGTTGGTGGGCATTTAATAACAGCCACAACATTGTTTTAGTAATATTAATCTATGTGAGTAGGATCTAATTCTACTTTTATAAAAATTTCAGCTTTCTACTCTCATTCAAAGTTAATTCATACATCTATTGCAGATCTCAATTTTATATTTGCCTTTAAAATTTATAAAGACCCACTGATTTAGTTTCCTTATTTCAGTTATAAAAGGAAATTTTATGTTAATTTGAAATAGCCTGTTCATCCCATGATGTATTTTTTTTAGATATTTAAAAGAGTCCTTATACCTACATTAAAATATACATGATGGAATACAATTGGTCACATCTAATCATCCAGAATGCATTTCATGCTTGATAATGCTTCACATTGTAAAATGCATTACAATTGAAAAATAGTCTCATATATCCTGCATGATTCAATTTGTTTCATACAATATTCCAGTGAATATGCAGAATAGATGCTATTTCCTCCATTTCACAGGTTGGGAAACATGGCCTCAGAGAAGTTGTGTTACTCTGATGAGGAAACATAACTTGTGGCTGGACCAGAACCTGAACCCTGGTCTGCCAAACCTGTTCACTTTACCACGCCTAGCAGTGGTAGGTGGTATAAGAAATACAAAAGCTGGTGATAACCTTTCTTATGATGACCTTATATAAAGTTAAGGAAAAGATTATGGTGGTCCTCCATCATATTTGAGATAGTAATTTTGCTTTAAGGCAGTTCTAGTTTTAAGTCAACAATGTCCAAATCATTTTGCCTGGTCATTTTAAAATGCCAGGGCTAGTTGACATTTTTGTCTCTAGGTTGGTTACTATTTCAATCAACCAAATGCTAAGATAAGTAGCAGGCATTGAAGAGAACATTCAATGTCATGTCCCTGAATAATAGCTGTGTGTCGTGTGTGTTTGTGTGTGTGTGCAGGTAGCTCTAATGAAGCTAAAGGCACTGAGGACCTAGAATGAGAGACCTGGTTCTTACCCAACTCAGTCATAGCCTACTCGAGTGATCTCAACCAAGTCACTTCAAGCCTTGCACTCAGGTTTTCCTGAGTATAGGGTGAGAAAAATAAACCCTACCTCACAGGATTGAGAAGGGGTTTATATATGAAAATCATTTGTGACAAATTTTGTAAAGTAGAAAGTGCTGTACAAATGTTAAGTATGTTATTTTTAATCCTAAATCATTTTCAGATTAGAGAAGAATATAATATAAGTTAACTTTGCTTCTCGAAAAAAGCCAATAAACAGAATATGGTCCCCTTTGAATAAAAATGCAGGCTACATCTAAAAATATAAAATTCAAATTCTTGCTTGCATTTTGTATCAATGTTCTGGAAATAAAGAAAAAATTGTTCGTTTCTTTTTTTTTTTTTTTTTTTTTTTTGTGAGCACAATATCCAGCATATGCTATTATAGTTACCTAAAATAAGACATAATTTGCTCACTGTGAAAGGATGTTTCTACAAAGGTGATTTAGTAAAAGCAATATTTCTATAATTTAAAATTGTTATCTTTTGTTGATGTGCTTTCCAATACACTGATGTGTTTTCCAAAGCACACTGTTGATGTGCTTTCTAACATAAAGCCTAAAGGTTCACAGACTCAGAAAGTCACACCAAACATTACTTCAATCCATATAACAGCTGGACTAAACGTGGGCTACAGTATCTGTAGGTGCAGAGGAAAAGAGGGCAGCTGACCCAGCAGTCACAGCTCTGCACCCCTGATTTTCACTTTGTGTTGGTGTTCTCTCACAAATTATTGGTGCCACCAGAGCACTGCACTGTCCTCTAGAGAACCCTAATTACCCTTTCAAGTTCTGGCTCCACTTTGCTGATAAAGCTGTGCCTCCCATGGCCGGGCCTCTGAATGGTGCTATGATTACAGAAACTGAACCCAAAAGTATATTCAAATCATCTTGAATTCTTCACTTACTTTCCTTGAATTCATCTTGGATCTCTTTCATCCATACATATATGCATTTCACCTGCTTCCATACTGCTTGCAAATGATTCATCTCCAGTTCTATACTATGCTCTTTTTCATCTCCCCTTCCACCATCTTTCCTCTTGATTCTACATCACAGTCGCAGACACCTAACATATACATGCACAGTCTGTCTGGTAAAGCAGCCCATCACTGAAATGATCGGGGGGAAGAACCAAGCTGGAGTCCTTTTCCATGGGAGGAAGGAAGACAATGTTTAAGAACCTTCTTGTTTTAGTTTTTATCCCTTGATACTTCTTTCTGTGGTTACCTTCAGAATAATTGAGAGAAATTGTAATACTCAGTGAGACTTTATTAACTACCTAGGGAATGTATTAAAAAAACCACAAATATGAAATTCGTAAGTAATCAGCTTTCTCGTGTAACTCAGAAATACCACACTATATTCAAAGGCTGATAGGAGAAGAGAGCCTCATGCTAGATGCAAACTCTTAATACGTGATCTCAGCACAATATCTGATTTTCTTGCTGTTCTGTTTCATTTTTCACCTCAGGCTCCCAGACAGTTTTTACTTCCTCCCACTTTTGGTTTCAGGAGGCACAGTCACCTTTTTTTTTTTTTTTTAACTGTCAAATAACTTTCCTTCTGGGAATAAAGAGAAAGATGTACTTTTAGAGGGGGATGGATTATTGGAGTTATTTCCTCTTGAGGAAAGTTAAGTGTGATTCATTGCAGTCATTTTTAAACTCCATTGTGCTTCAGAATCGTCTCTGAAGTACAGTCATGCACCACTTGATGGGGATATGGTCTGAGAAATGTGTCCTTAGGTAATTTCATTGTGTGAATATCATGGAGTCACTTACACAAACCTATATGGCATAGCCTACTACACACCTAGGCTATGTGGCAAAGCTTCTCCTAGGCTACAAGCCTGTACAGCATGTTACTGTATAAAACAACATGAGAGTAAATCAAGCACAAGAGAAAAATTGTGCAATCAAGAGACTCAGTAAACACGAGATGTATGAGGCTGCTGCTTGCATAACATAGCATACTGTTTTACAGCAAACTTGTTTTATAAGTAGAAATAATGTACTCTAAAATAGCAATAAACGCAGTTAGTAAATACATAAACTAGTAATTTATTATCAATTACTAGTAATTAATATATATATATTATATATATAGTAATTATATATATATAATTATAGTAATTATATATATATATAGTATATATTATATATATGTAGTATATATATATAGTAATTAATTATTAGTATTTAGTAATTTATTATCAAGTATTATGTACTGTCTATAGTTGTGTGATAGTTTCATAGGACTGGGACCGCAGGTTTGTTTACACCACCATCAGCACAAACACCTGAGTAATGCATTGTGCTATGGCTACAAAGTTACTAGGTACTCGGAATGTTTCAGTTCCATTACAATGCTATGGAACCACCATTTTATTTGCAACTTGTTCATGGAAACATCAACATGGGGCACAACACAGAGTACTTCATAAAATGAGATTCCTGGGCCCAACACACAAAGATTCTGATTCAGTAGTTTTTTTAAAAAGTTTTTTAATTTTTCAATTGTAGTTGACATACAATATTACATTAATTTCAGTTGTACACATAGTGATTAGTCATTTATAAAATTTATGAAGTGATCACCCCAATAGGTCTAATACCCATCTGACACCATGAATAGTTATTACAATATTATTGACTATATTCCCTGTTATAGTTTACATCCCCATGACTATTTTGCAACTATGGTACCAATTTGTACTTCTTAATCCCTTCTCTTTTTACCCATCTCCAAACTGCCCCAACCCTTCCATCTGGTAACCATCAAAATGTTCTCTGTATCTATGAGTTTGTTTCTGTTTTGTTTGTTCATTTATTTTGTTTTTATATTCCACATATAAGTGAAATCATATTGTATTTGAATTTCTCTGTTCAACTTATTTCACTTAGCATAATATCCTCTAGGTCCATCCATGTTGCAGATAGCAAGATTTCATTCTTTTTTATGACTGAGTAATATTCTACTGTATATATGTACCACTATCCATTCATTTATTGAAGGGCCCTTAGGTTGCTTCCATATCTTGGATATTGTAAATAATACTCGAATTAATACATGGATACAACAATCTATCTTTTCAACTTAGTGTTTGTGTTTCTTCAGATTAATACTCAGAAAGTGGAACTGCTGCATCCTTCTTTGTGTCTTCTTACAGACTTTGTTTTAAAGTCTGTTTTGTCTGGTGTAAGTATTGCTACTCCATATTATTTTTTCATTTCTATTTTCATGATCTTTTTCCATCCCTTTATGTTCAGTCTGTATCTTTTTTTTTTACCATCTATAGTGAGTCTTTTGTAGGCAGCATATATAGGAGCCTCGTTTTCTTACATATTCAGCTACCAGATGTATTTTGATTAGAGCATTTAATCCATTTACTATTAAAGTAATTTTTGATAGATATGTACTTTTCCCTTCATTTTACTGTTCATTTCTTCTTCTTCTTTTTAAAGAAGTCCCTCTAAGATTCATTGTAATGCTGAAAGTTTGGTGGTGATGAACTTTTTTTTTGTTTTAGCTTTTTCCTTCTCTGAGAAGCTCTTTATCCATCCTTCGATTTCAAGTGATAGCTTTGCTGGGTACAGTAATCTTGATTGTACATCCTTGCTTTTCATCACTTCAAATATTTTCTGCCAGTCCCTTCTGGCCTACAAAACTACAAAATTTCTGTTGAGAAATCAGCTGACAGTCTTATGGGAGCCCCCTCATAGGTAACTAACTGCTTTTTTTTGTTGCTGCTTTTAAGATTCTGTGTTTGTAATTAAGCTTTGGCATTTTAATTATGATGTGTCTTGGTGTGGCCTTTTTGTATTCATCTTGTTTGGGACTCTCTGAGCTTCCTGGGCTCCTATGTATATTTCCTTTACCACATTAGGGAAGTTTTCAGTCATTATTTGTTCAAATAGGTTTTGAATTCCTTGCTCTCTCTCGTCTCCTTCTGGTACTCCTCTGATGTGAATATTGGTATGCTTGATGTTGTCCCAGTGGCCCCTTAAACTGTCCTCTATTTTTTGGATTCTTTTTTCTTTTGCTTTTCAGATTGGATGTTTTCTGCTACCTTATCTTCCAATTCTTTGATTGATCTTATGCTTCATGTAATCTACTGTTCATTCCCTCTAATGTATTTTTTATTAGTTATTATTTTCTTTATTTTTGAATGGTTCTTTATGTTTTCTGTCTCCTTTGTTATGTTTCCTATCTCTTCATTGAAGTTCTCACTGAGATCATTGGGCATCCTTATCACAGTGTTTTGAACTCTGCATCTGGTGGAGTGCCTGTCTCCATTTTTTTTAGTTCTTTTTCTGGATCTTTGTTTTGTTATTCCATTTGGGACACGTTTCTTTGTCTCCCTATTTTGGCTACCTCCCTGTGTTTATTTCTATGTATTAGGTAGAGCTGTTATGTCTGGTGGTCTTAGTAGAGTGGCCTTATGTAGTAGGTATCCTGTGAGGCCCAAGGCACAATATACCTGGTTACCTGAGCCAGGTGCTCCAGGAGTGTCCACTTTGTGGATTGTGTGTGCCCATATATTATCATTGAGCCTTAATTGCTCTTTGCATGTCAGTGGGAGAAAATGACCCTTGTGCTGATTGTTTGTGATAACTGGCCGTGACTACAGTGAAGGAGTTGTTGTGCAGGGAATGACTCTGTGGAACAGGATTGACTTTAACAAGGCTCTGGTGCCTGCCTAGTCTGCCCTTCAGGTGTGTCATCCACAGAGTCAGCCATGTGGTGCTCCATCTCTGTCCAAAGATGGCAAAAGGGCATGCCAACTCTGGGGCCTACTTGGAGAGTCCCTTCTGTAGGCCAAGTTTAGTTTCAGCTTGTGCCCTGCCAGGGGTCACTTGGCATGAGCCACAAAGCATTTCACAGATGGCTGCCACCTGCTCTGGCCTTGGAGGTGCTTGGGAGAGGCCGAGCTGCAAACTGAGGCTGGCTGCTGCTAGTGCCAGGCTTAGGACTGCTCAGCAAGAGGAACAGGGCATGCTGAGGAAGATGTTGGTTGTTTAGGTTTTGTGAACCTTTGAGAGATTTTATGAAGCATGAGCCAACACAGGTCATTTGTACGGTAGAGCCACTGCAAGTAGCTTGGGTGTGCTTGAAAGTTGGGTGGGGTGGGGTCTCAGGAAATCATCAGAGCAGGACAAAGGAATGGTGTTAACCAGGTTGATGGAGACTCAGATATGGTGTCTGCGTGGGTCTGAATGCTATGAGTAGGGAGGGCTCAAAAAATAAACAGTGTCTTCCACTAGCTCTTACATTAGGGAGAAAGCTGCCCTTCCAGCCCTCACCCTGAAGTCAGAGAACTCAGATCCTCCCCATATGTCCCAGGCACCTTTCAAGCTGTTGCCCTTGCTCTGAGTGAGTCCATCAGTGAGTAAATTTATGTGTGGTCCCTTTAAGAGGTGCGCCTGGGACTGCAGCTGCCCTCATCTCACTCAGCCACAATCTCCCATGGTTTTCACAGTGGGGACTTCTCTCCCCAGCAGTGGAACCCTGGGCTGTGGAACCTGGTGTAGAGCTGGGACCCTGGGCTTTTCCAGACAATCTCCACAGCCAAAATATGGCTCCCAATTTTTAATGGTCACACACTGATGTTGACTAGCCCGCCTGTGTCTCTGCCCCTCCTACCAGTCTTGAGGTGGCTCCTTCTGTATGTCTTTAGCTGTAGGGCTTCATTTCAGCAATAATTCAGGCAATTCTCAATGATGGTTGTTCTCTAGTTTAGTTGTAACTTTGATGTGGTCATGAGAGGAGGCAAACACAGTGTTTACCTACTCCACCCTTTTGACTGGAAATTACTTATTCATTTTCAATTTGTAGTCTTCCTCCATTATAATGTAAGCCCATGACAGTGGCAGGTTTTTGTCTTTCTTTTTTTGTATGTCCACCAATATATCCACAGCACCCAGAATAACACCTGACAGAGAGGAGTCACTTACATAGTTTCCAAATATTTCAGATCTGTGGATATTAATTAAGAATGTAGGAAACAACATCTGTTATGTTCTTAAATTTCATTATTTCTTTATAGTTTAGAGTTTTGTTCCTAAAGAACTTGGATCCTAGAAAAAATAATTTCAAGTTTCTTTTTAAACCACAAAAAGTATATAAACAAACTCTAGGTTGTATATAAAAGTTTAAGGAAGCATGCCTGTATTGGCAGTTTATGCACATATCCACTGTATAGCCTCTGTGACATATGCTTTCCAGACACATTTTGCCTCTTAGTCCATTCTCTGACCAAGGTGTTTGACACTAAGTACAACTTCATGCCCATCCTCTACCATCAAGTTATTCTCTAAGACATAACCGTTAATCAAATAGATAATAAAAATGCCACTTGACATTTTTTATTGTTTTTACCTTAAACTTTACTATATGTTGTTGATGCCAGTCTATTCAGATTTAAGCAGCCTTGGTTTATTTTATTCAGTATATATTTTTAAAAACATATTTTTGAAACTAGTCTGTCAGCAACTGAAACTTTACTATATGTCGTTGATGCCAGTCTATTCGGATTTAAGCCGCCTTGGTTTATTTTATTCAGTATATATTTTTAAAAACATATTTTTAAAACTAGTCTGTCAGCATCTGAAACTACTCAGCAAGTGTAACTTCTTAACATTTTCTTTTAACAGCATGGCACGGTTGTAAAAAATTAATCCTGTGAACCAGGTTCTACAGGAACATCATTTAAAATAATGTAGAAGGGAAAAATGGGATATTTTCATAGCAGAAAGTAACTTTAAGATAAGAACAGAGAAGTTATTTAGGAGATCAACATGTTAAATTGTACTTTTCATTCATGTACCTAATTTTTTTGTATCATTTCCTTAAAGAGTTTATAGTGCTAACAACTGAAGATATACCCTATGTTAAAGTCATCCTGCAAAATGCAGTACAAAGACAACTTAAATGATGCCACTAATCTTCTCTTTTGAATTGAGGGCTTATCCTACTAAAACCACTAACCAAACTGACAATCAATAAGTTGCAATGCACTTAATGGGTTCAAAGTAAATGCGTGTTGAATTAATAATTCAAAGACTCTAATGTATCTTTTTTGCATCAAATTAACAAAATTTTTAGAGAGAGCAGAGAAGCAAGTCTGATCACCTAGTGAGGAAATTCTAACCATCAGTAAAATAATGTGAAGGCTGCAAGCAGAAGATTGAAGAAATTAAGTTAATCTATAAACTATATAGGTAAACTATATGTAAACTATAACAATGATCGTTTTTACCTTTATATTATGATGTTTATGCGTAGTAGCAAATAACATGGAATTTTTTCTTATTTAGCCTGTAACTTACAGTTTGCCTAAGACAATGGCCCTAGAGCTAAGAATGGCTTTATATTTTTAAAGCGGTGTAAAAAAAGGAAGAAAAAAGTGAAAAAGGAAGAAAAAGAAGCCACAGTAGCAGCATCACCATCAATAGAGACCATATGTGTCTGCAAAGCCTAAAATATTTGCTATTTGGCCCTTTACAGGAGAAATTTGCCAACCCCTGATCTGGAAAACTGAATGCAATGTAGTCATCAAACATGAAAATGTAGACATATATTTTTTAAATGAAATAATGTCACAGTGTATTAAGCTTAAAATACAAGTTAAAGGAATCTATGAAGACAGTCAAGTAGGAAGCACCAATAATTTGTTTCCCAACCCAGACAACAATTGCACTGGCAGAATCTATCTGGGAACTCTGACACCTATTGAACACTTATAATTTCCAGAATAGGCTTCAGCAGTAAAATGTTGCCATTATTTTTGGTCAATTTCAGCTTTTAGCATGGTAGCAGCTACCCATCTCTCACCCCCAGCCATGGGGCAGGCAGCAGAACATGTGTTCCAAGAGCAACCTGCTCACAGTTTGTAGCAGCCAGGATAGACAGAAAGAACTCTGCCTTCCAAATATGGAGGATCTGTGTTCTGATCACTTATTGCTGCCCCTGACCATATAGTACAGACAAAGAGGCAGGTGGCCATTGTTGTTGCAACTTCCTTCTCTGATTGAAGTGATTTCCAGTGTATTTAAAGAGTCAGTACTCTTCCCACCCATTAATTTTTCTTCTTTTCTCCTTTTGGGAGCCAGACATTAAACACAAGGACATTAAAAAGAAAATCGTATGTATGGGGGAAATCAGAAAATAACTGCAGGCTCAGAAGAGGTTGGAGAAGACCTTAGGTTTATACTTTAGGCTGGTCCTTGCCAGAGAGACATCCTACCAAAAAAAACAAACAAACAAATAAATAATAATGAAAAAAACCCAGCAAACTTTGGGAAAGGGGAGAATCTGATTTCTAGAGTTACCACATTATTAGATTCAAATATCTAGTTTTCAAGGAAGAGTCACAAATCATACAAAAACAAAACAAGGGCAGAAGGGTAGGTCAGTTGATTAGAGTGGGAGCTCTGGGCAACAGGGCTGCCCATTTTATTCAGACATGGACCAGCAGGCTGCGCCCTCCGCAACTAGAATGAAGTCAATGAGCTGCTGCTCAGCTCCTGGGTGACCAGATGGCTCAGTTGGTTGGAGCACGGGCTCTCAAATACAAGGTTGCTGGTTCTACTCCTGCAAGGGATGGTGGGCTGCAACCCTGTAACTAAGATTGAACACGGCACCTTGAACTGAGTTGCCGCTGAGCTCCCAGATGGCTCAGATTGTTGGAGCACATCCTCTCAACCACAAGGTTGCCAGTTCGACTCCCACAAGAGATGGTGGGCTGCGCCCCCTTGCAACAATGGCAACTGGACCTGGAGCTGAGCTGCGCCTTCCACAACTAAAATTGAAAGGACAACAACTTGACTTGGAAACGTCCTGGAAGTACAAACTGTTCCCCAATAAAGTCCTGTTCCCCTTCCCCAATTAAAAAACAAACAAACAAACAAACAAAAACAGGAAGGCACGGCCCATTTAAAGGAAAAAAATCAACATAAACTGTCCCTGAGAAAGACCTGATGGAATATCTACTAGACAAAGAATGTTAAACAACTATCTTAAAGATGCTTAAAGAACTAAAGGAAGATTTGGAGAATGTCAAGAAAACAATGTATGAATGAAATAGAAATATCAGTAAAGAGACAGAAAACCCGAAAAGAAACCAAAAATGAAATTCTGGAGCTAAAAAAATAAAATTGAAATAAAAAAAAAATTCAAAGGCAGATTTAAGTAGGCAGAAGAAAGACTTGATAAAGTGAAGTTAGGACAATGGAAATGATTGAGTTTGAGGAACAAAAAGAGAAAAAAAATGAAGAAAAATGAACAGAGCCTAAGGGACCTTTTTGACATCAGTAATCAGATCAATATACACATTACAGGAGTCCCAGATAGAGAAGAGAAAAATAGAAAGGGGCATAGAAAATATTTGACAAAAAAATGGCTGAAAACTTCAAAAATTTAATGAAATACATGAATACTAACATCTGAGGAGCTCAATGAACTCCAAGTAAGATGAACTAGAAGAGACCCACACTAAGACACATTATAATCAAATTTTTGAAAGCCAAAAGCCATGAGAGAGAGAATCTTCAGAGCAGCAAGAGAGAAGTAACTTGTCACCTATAAGGGATCAGCAGTTTATCATCAGAAAGTTTGGAGACCAGACTAAATGGGACAGAATGGAGACCAGAAGGTAATGGGACAAAATATTCAAATTACTGAAAAAAAGATAACTGTCAATCAAGAATTCTCTACTGGTAATCTTTCAAAGTTGAGGGAGAAATTAAGACATTTTCAGATAAACAAAACCTGAAGAAGTTCATGACCACTAGACATTCCTGCAAGAAATGTTCATGGGAGTCCTGTGGGATGAAATGAAGAGATATTAGACAGTAACTCAAAACCATATGAAGAAATAGAGCTCCAAATAAAGATAAAAACATGGGCAATTATAAAAGCAATAGTGTAATATTATTGTAATAATGGTTTGTAACTCTACTTTTTATTTTTGACATGATTTTAGAAACTAATACATTTTTAGAAAACAAGTATTAATATAAAAGCTAGTTTTATTGTAATTTTAGTTTATCAGTTTATATTTTGTTTTCTAAATATTTTCAGAGATTAATGCATTTAAGAGAATTATTAGTTCATATTTTGGGGTACACAAAGTTTAAAGATGTAATTTTGTAACATCAACAATTGAAAGTGGTGGGGATGAAGCTGATAAAATAGCAGAGTTTTTATATGTTATTGATGTTAAGCTGGTATAAATTCAAATTACAGTGTTATAACTTCAGGATGTTAAACGTAATCCCTATGGTAGCCACAAAGAAAAATAGCTATAGAATATATACAAAAAGAAATGAGAAAATAATTTAAATATTTTATATAATAATCAACAAAACACAAGAAAAGATAGTAATGCAAGAAATGAGGGTAAAAAAGATATCAAGTATATAGAAAATAAATAGCAAAATGACAGAAGTCCCTTCTTCACAGTAATTACTTTAAATGTAAATGAATTAAACTCTATAATCAAAAGACAGAGCTTGGCAGAATGGATAAAACTCACTGTCCAACTATATACCATCTACAACAGACTCACTTTAGATCCAAGACACAAAAAGATTGAAAGTGAAACCATGAAAAAAGATATTTCATGCAAATACTAATGAAAAGAAAGCAGGTATGGCTATATTAAAATTATACAAAATAGACTTTAATCAAAAAAAAAGTTTACAAGAGACAAAACACACTTTTAAAACAGTTCAAGAAAGTAAGAAGTTATAACAATTATAAACATCTGTATAGTAAATAACAGTACCAAAATATTTGAAGCAAAATCTGACAGAACTGAAGGGAGAAATAGTCTACAATAATAGTGTGATACTTCAATACCCTACTCTCAATAATTGATAGAAAACCCAGAGACAAGGTAAGTAAGAAAATTTACGACTTAAATAACAAAATAAACCAACTACTGTAGACCTAACAGGCATATACAGAACATTCTACCTAACAACAGCATAGATATTCCTCTCAAGTACTTATGGCACATTTTCCAGACTAGAACATGTTAGGACACAAATTAAGTTTCAGAAATTTAAAAAGAAGAGATCATACAAAGTAGTTTCTCCAATCAAAACAGGATAAAGTCCAAAATCAATAACAGGAGTAAAACTGGAAAATTCAAAATGTGTAGAAATTAAAAACACACTCTTAAACAACAAAATGATCAAAGAAGAAATCACATAGGAAATTAGAAAATACTTAGAGATGAAGGGAAACAAAAACACAACATACCAATACTTATAGGATGTAGTGAAAGTGTGCTAAGATAGAAGTTTATAGCTGTCAATGCTTTACATTAAAAAATAAGAAAGATCTCAAACCAACAATTTAACTTCTCAATTTGAGGGGAAAAAAATAAGATTAAAGGGCCGGCCCGGTGGCTCAGGCAGTTAGAGCTCCATGCTCTTAACTCCAAAGGCTGCCGTTACGATTCCCACATGGGCCAACGGGCTCTCAACCACAAGGTTGCCAGTTGGATTCCTCAAGTCCTGCAAGGGATGGTGGGCAGCGCCCTCTGTAACTAAGATTGAGCATGACTTTGAGCTGAGCTGCTGCTGAGCTCCCGGATGGCTCAGTCGGTTGGAGCGTGTCCTCTCAACCACAAGGTTGCCAGTTCGATTACTCAAGTCCCGCAAGGGATGGTGGGCTGTGCCCCCTGCAACTAACAATGGCAACTGGACCTGGAGCTGAGCTGCGCCCTCCACAACTAAGACTGAAAGGACAACTTGACTTGGAAAAAAGTCCTGGAAGTACACAGTGTTCCCCAATAAAGTCCTGTTCCCCTTCCCCAATAAAATATTCAAAAAAAAAAAAAAAGAAGAAGATTAAAAACAAAAGCTAGATGAAGGAAGTAAATAAAGATTAGAGCAGAGATAAACAAAATAGAGAATGAAGACATGATCAAAATTGACAAATCTTTAGCTAGATGTATTAAGAAAAAAAAGAGAAGATTCAAATTACTAAAATCAGAAATGAAAGTGGAGACATTACTACTAATTCTACAGAAATAAAAAGGATTATAAAAGGGTACTATAAACAATTGTATACCAACACATTAGATAACTTAGATGAAGTGGACAAATAACTACAAACATGAAACCTATGAAGACTAAATTGCAAAGAAATAGAAAATATGAATAGACCTATAACTAAACCAGTAAGGAGATTGAATCAGCAATTAAAATTCTCTCAACAAAGAAAAGCCCTGGATCTGATAGCATTACTAGCAAATTCTACCAAACATTTACAGAGGATCCAACTCTAAATCTTCCCAAACTTTTCCAAAATATTGAAGAGGAGGGAACATTTCTAACTCATTCTGAGGCCAGCATTAGCATGAAATCACACAAAGCCATAAAAAAAGACACTATAAGAAAACTACAGTCAGATATCTCTTATCAATATTAATGCAAACATTTTCAAACTTAACTAAAAAGGTGAAAGACTTACTCAATGAAAACTACAAAACATTGCTGAAAGAAATTTTTAAAAGTTATAAATTAGTAGAAGCACATCCCGTGTTCATGGATTGAAAGGCATAATATTGTTAAGATGTCAATACTACCCAAAGTGATCTACAGATTCAACGCAATCCTTATCAAAACCCAGTAATGAAAAACAAAACAAAACAAAACAAAAAACCCAGTAATGTTTTCACAGAAATAGAAAAAAAAACATTCTAAAATTTATTTGGAATCGCAAGAGCCCCCAAATTGCCAAATAATCTTTAAAAACAAAAACAAAACTAGAGGACTCACACTTCCTGATTTTGAAACTTACTCCAAAGTAACAATAGTCAAGACAGTGTGGTACTGGCATAAAGACAGACAAGACCAATGGAATAGAACAGAGAGGTCAGAAATCAATCCTCATGTATATGCTTAAATGATTTTTGATAAAAAGAAAAGGTGCCAAGACATTTAACAGGAAAAGAACAGTCTTTTCCATAAATGTTGCTGGGAAAACTGGATATTCATATGCAAAAGAATTCAGTTGGATTCTTACCTAACACCACATATAAAAACTAACTCAAAAGAGATCAAATACCTAAATATAAGACTATATTTATGTAACTATAATGTAAGACCTAATTATAAAACCCTTAGGAAAAAACATAGGGCAAGAACTTCACAACATTGGATTTGGCAATGATTTCTTGGCTATGACACCAAAGGCACAGGCAACAGCAGAAAAAGTAAATAAATCACATTACAATGAAAAAATTTTGCCAATTAAAAAATTTTATACATCTAAGATAATATCAACAGAGTAAAATAGCAACACAAACAATGGGAAAAAATATTTGCAAATTATTTGTCTGATAGGGATTAATATCCAGAACATATAGAGACTTCCTGACACTCAACAACAATAAAAACAACTTGATTCAATAACAAAAACCTTAATATATATTTCGCCAAAGAAGATATATAAGTATTTAATAAATACATGAAAATGCTAATATTATAATTGATAGGTCAGCCAGTAAAGGAACATGCATGGTCAGGCAAGTTAAGAAAGTTTTTGTTGTAAGAGAGAAAAGTATATTGCGCTGCGCAAAAGATGGCTACAGCCCGGAATGAATCTAGAGAAGGTTGTAGCCCCCGAGGGAAGGGTTTTATAGGGGCTGTGCTGACAGGGTAGCATTGTTTGAACAGAAAATGTTGACTGCCTGTAAGCCAGTAGATGTTTTGTGGTGTTTTCTGTTATCGCAAGTTTGGCTCTGTCTGCAGGTGCAGACCAACAGACATTTTGTTGTTTTCTTGCAGACATGGCTCTGTCTGTATGTCCACGTCTTTGAGACCTAACATTCAGAGACCTAACAATAATCATTAGGAAAATGCAAATCAAACCTACAGTGAGATACCACCTGACACCCATTAGAATGGTTACTATGAAAAACACAAAAACAAAACAAAATAAAACACACAAAAAATACCACATTTGGGAAAAGATGTAGAGAAATTGGAACACTTGTGCACTGTTTGTATGGACATAAAATGACACACCTATTGTGGAAAACAGTGTGGTGTTTCCTCAAAAAAAAATTAAAAAATAATTACCATATGATTCAGCAATTCAACTCCTAGGTATATACCTGAAAGAACTGAAACCCAGGTCTTGAAGAGGTATTTGTACACCAATGTTCACTCGTAGCAGTATTCACAGTAGCTAAAATGTGGAAGCAATCCAAGTATCCATGGATAGATGAATGAGTAAGCAAAATGTGTTAGACAGAACAATTTAGCCTTAAAAAGAAAGGGAGTTCTGACACATGCTATAACATGGATGAACCTTATGGATATTATGCAAAGTGAAATAGCCAGTCACACACACAAAAAAAATCACTGTATATTTCCATCTACATGAAGTACCTAGAGTAGTCAAAATCATAGAGACAGAAAGTAGAATGGTGGCTGCCAGGGGCATAGGGGATGGGACATAAGGAGTTATTGTTTAATGGGTATAGATTTTCAGTTTTATAAATTGAAAAGAATTAGGGAGCTGGATGTTGGAGATGGTTGCAGAACATTAGGAATGTACTTAATCTCACGGAACCACATATTTAAAATGATTAAGATGGTAATTTCATGTTATGTGTATTTTACCACAAGAAACTAGAAAAAAGCAAGTTAATTATATTTGTATAAGTATATATACATATACATTATATAGATTATATATATGGAAAAGGCATTATATATATATGTGTGTCTATATATATACATATATACAGAGTTATTAAACTTATTTTCTTGAAATGATGAAATTATAAAGAATTTTCATTTTCTTTCCTGATAAAATATTTTCTAATTTTATTTTTTACAGTAAGAATATTGGATGTTTTTATTGCTACGTGAGATGAGGACTGAAAATGTGTACACATGCACACACATCTTTCCATAGGAGGGGGAACATTCAAAAAGAAAGCAGGAAAACTTGTCAGGTAGGCAATAAATGCATGACTCCAATTCTGTCTGTCTGTGTTGATAACAAGAATCTGGACATAGAGCAGGATCTTTGAGTTTAAAACTATGTCTGTTGTTTGACAATTGCACTGAGCAAAGATGCACAGCCCTTCTCTCCTAGTGCAGTCTCATTAACTGCACTTGGAGGTTTTTCCTACTGGGCCCAGCCATGGTCTTAATTTCGGCTGGATATTGCCTAACAGCAGCAGGAGGTTCAGCAACAAAATGCCGTAATGCCAGTGGCTACTGGGTCAGCAAGTTACCATAAGGTCTGAGAAGTGAAAACAGCTGCCTTCCAGAGTCTCACTCAAGCAGAGGTGGTACAAAACCAGCAGCAATTCAATAAGGAGTTCCAAGCATCCCAAAGCCTCCTCGTGGTGACAGAATACTGTTCATGGGACATGAACAGCACCAACAGGTGTTTCATTGAAGCCAACATTGAACTAAGATATGCTCCAAGAGCATGGCTCCCTTTAAAATAACAGACTGCCCATTGCATGCTCAGGACAGTGAACTATAGCATCAGGGGTTAACATGGCATCTGGCAACATCCTGGTACTCTCAGTGGAGGAATTGGTGCAGCTGGTTACCCATATGTTAGAGGAATCTTTTAACTATAGGTTTCTGATCTTCCATTCTTTATTTTATTCTATTTTTCATTGATAAGTCAAGGTTATCATGGCTTCATAGAAGCACAGTTATAGATTTAACCCTCTTCTTTGAATGTCTCTAGCTCCAGACACTTATTTTCATAATCTGTCAGATGCCCTCAACAATTGAAGTGCATAAGTTACTATTAAAATTTATCTTCCCCTTTCTAAATCCTAGCCTAAAACTTTGACTTTAACTAATTTGCTTCTGAATATGTAAATGTAATGAAAAAGAAAAAGAGGTTCCAGTTTTTATCTCTTTAAAAAAAAAAAAAAGAGCTGTTACATATTAATAGCTCGGAGGTTGTTTCCTTAAATGACTGTGGCCCTGAAAGTGCAGAAATCATGTTTTTCAGGCTGTTGCAGTCCTTGAACTTCTGTGACTTTCTAAAGTCATTACAAAGAGAACCAGCAAGATTGCTAGTGGATTTTATCTCTTCACCGAGTAGATATAATATTTGGTGCATGTTTAGAAATAGTTATAATATGTGTTTTCACACAAATATATTTGCATAAAATCTGTGTACATTTTAAATGTTTTATACAGAAGAACTATACATGATAATCTTTTAAAAACCGCAGTTACATTCTCACAAGTAAAACAAAACAAAAATCCAAACCAAGACAAAGCCCTCAATTTCTGTAGGGCAACAGGAGACTAATATACCACTTTTCTTTTCCCTACAGAGTACAACCAAATTATCTTAATCAGACACCGTTGATATAATGTATCTGCTTAGGTTTTGTTTGCAAGCTATAGAAATCACTCTATTCAAATTAGCATAAAGAAATTTATTAGCATATTGGCAAAATTCGCATAAAGAAATCATTCAGCCTTGTAGAATTGGTAGAGCAATGACACAATCCAAAGGAAACAGGAATGACTTCTGCTTCCAAACAAGATGGAGTAACAGGGACCAGATTTACCACCCCACCAGAAATTCTCACAAAATGTTAAAAATATATGAAACCATAAATTTCGAGACCTTGGACAACAGACAGTGAAGGACAGTGACTCCTGAGAGACAGGAAATAAATGACATGAATCCTGTGAGTCTCACAGTTTATATTCTGGAAAGAGTTTCTAGGCCATGGTATAAGGAAGGGGAAACCCAGGTAGAATCTAGATTGAAGAGACAGAGCACAGACTCCAGGGGAAATAAGGCAGCAAGAATTCATAGGATAAAATGCAGGACAAGAGAGAGCTGCCCAAGATAAACCCAGACATCTGTGCAGGGTCCCAAATATGCAGCTGAGTGCTGATGATGGCACGCATGTGAGGAGACTGTTCAAAGCTGGAGAGAAAACCAGCAACAGAAAGGATAAGAGATAACAATGAGTACCTAAGCCAAGAGTAGTGCCTCTTCTGACTGGAACCTTATTAGCTGAATCCATCCATGGAAGGTTTTGCCTCAATAGTGAAAAACAATAATAAGTCCTAGAATGAATTGTGCTTATTTTACCTAACAATTCATAAAAGTAAGACTCAAAAGCAGATGTAAGAAAATTAAGGCCTGTGGGCCAAAACCAGCTTGTGGTCTATTTTTGAATGTCCTGCAAGCTGAGAATTTTTTTTTTTACATCATTCAAGAGTTGTATAAAAAGAAAATATAAAGAATATTCCATAGAGATCGTATATGGCCCACAATGCCTAAGATATATACTATTTGACTCTTTGCAGGAGGTATTAGCTAATATCTGCTCAAAAGGATCAATCCTCCCAAGCCACTTAACTATCTCACAGAGTGAAGCTTGAGAATATTTACAGGAATAACTAAGTATATAAATAAATATTCAACACTCAGCATGCTAAACTTTACAAAGTCTACCATCCAACAAAAGATGGCAAGTCAGGCAAAGAAATAGGAAAATAGAACGTATAATGTGGAGAGAGAAATTAATAAAAATTGACCTAGAACTCACATTCTCAGACAAGGACATTAAAAAAGTTAGAATTATCAGACAATCACATTAAATGTGTCATTATACTATATTCTATATACTCAACATGGAAGGCATTTCTTTTTCACTATCGTCATCATCATCGCTGTGAGCACTCAATAAGTTGTATGGATTTGAAACTGGTATTAAAGGTTGAGAATGCATACAACATATTTTCTTTCTTTACTGGGGTGACAATGGTTAGTAAAGTTACATAGGTTTCAAGTGTATATCTCTATAATACATTATCAATATATTACATTGTGTGTTCACCACCCAGAGTCAGTTCTTCCATCACCATATATTTGATCCCATTTACCCTCTTCTGACACCACCCCTCCATACTCATATGTGAGATATAAAACTGAAAGCAACAAAGGAATGAGACAAAGAAACAAAAAGTCATAGACACAGACAGCAGTTTAGTGGTTACCAGAGTGTAAGAAAGGCATTTTTTTAAAAACCTGAATTGAAATTCTAGATAGAAAACTGCACTGAACATCTGAGATAAAACATAAAAACTAAAAAGGATTAAAGGCAAATTAGACATGACAGAAGAAAATATTAGTAAATTTGAAGCCATGGCAAGAGAAAACTTCCAAAATGAAATACGGTGAGAAATGAGGTGGGGAGGGTGGCATTACCAAGTCGTGGAACAACTTCAATGCACCTAATAATATGTCCTTGGAGTCCCCAAAGGAGATGAGAAAGAATGGGACAGAGAAAATATTTCAATAACTAATTGGTGAAAAAAATTCAAATTTGATGAAAACAATTAAACCACAGATTCCAGAAGCTCAAAGAACCCCAATCCCAAGAAACACAACAAAAACTACACCAAGGAATATCATAATCAAATGCTCAAAGCCAGTAATAAAGAAAACATTAAGAGCAGCCAAAGAAAAAAATGTTGCAAACAAATGCATATTGGTCTCATTGGCAATAAAGGAAACATGAAGATCAATAATTTTAAAGTGCTGAAAGGAAAAGCAGTTAACTTAGAATTCTGTATCCAATGAAATTATTTGTCAAAAATGAAGGTGAAATAAAGACTTTCACCACCAACAGATCCACACTATAAGAAATGTGAAAAGAAGTTCTTCAGCCTAAGAGAAAATAAGTCCAGAATGAAATACGAACCTACATAAACAAATGCAGAGTAGCTATACAGGAAAAATAGCTATACAGGCAAATATATGAGATTTCTTTAAAAAAAACTCATACACAAAAAACAATTAAATGTCACTGACTATTTATACAAAAATAAAAACAACATAGTGTGGGGTTATGAAACATGTGAAAGTAAAATTCATGACAATAGTATAGCAAGTAAAGAGGAGATACAAATGTAAGTTGCTTATACATTAAGTGATGCACTATCACTTTAAGGTGACTGTGATAAAGCAAATATGTTACTATTAAGTCCTAAAACAACTACTAAATTAACAAAGAGTTATAATTAATAAGCCAATAGAGAAAGCAAAGTGGAATAAAAAAGGAAAAAGATAAAGAACAGATGTTATAAATAGAAAATAAATAGCTAGATGATGATTTTAATCCCTAATTATATCAATGATTATATTAAATGTCAATGGCCTAGAAGCAGAGATTTTAAGGCTGTACAATACAGATAAGACAATTTAAATATAAAGACACATAAAAGTTTAAAGTAAAAAGATGAAAAAAGATATGCCAAAATTACTCAAAAGAAAGTTAGAATGGCTTTATTAATATCAGAGAAAGTAGATTTCAGAACAAAAAGTATTACAAAGTATAAAACAATCATAATGATAGAAGGTTTAATTTATCAAAGTTATATAACAACCCTCAATTGTCGTATACTAATAATAGTTTTAAAATACATAAAACAAAAATTGAGAAAAATATAAAGAAAATTAGATAAAAATTGACTAAAAGAAAGTCAGATCCAAATGCAAAACCTAAAACTATATACCTTACAGAAAAAATTATAGGAAAAAACTTTGAATTGGGCAAAGATTTTTAGGTATGACACCAAAAGCACAAGTCATTAAAATAATATTTTCTAAACTGGATTTCACCAAAAGTAAAAAATCACTTTATAAAGAGATTCATATATCTGATTTAAAAAACAAACAAACAAACAAACAAACAAACAAAAAACCCTATGTCCAAAACACATATAGAACTCTCAAAACTCAATAAAAAAAAATCCAATAAATAAATGGACAAATGATTTGAACATATACTACACCAAGGATGATATGTGGATTGAAAATAAACACACGAAAAATATTATTAGTAGTCATTAGGGAAATTCTAATTGAAAGCACATGAGATGGCACTACATACTTAGCACACTGGTGAAAATTAATAAGATTGACCACACCGAGTGTTGGTGAAGCTGTGGAAGAACTGGAACTCTCATATACTTCTGGTGAGAAAATAAAAGGACACAACCATTTTAGAATTTATTTTGAAAATGTACACCTACCATATGATGTAGTCATTCCATTCATAGGCATTCACTTAAGAGAAATGAAAGTGCATGTTCATACAAAATATAGTACATGAAGGTTCATAGCAATTTCATTGATAAAATGAAAGTTTTCACCCTAAAACTTGAAGTAACCCAAATTTCCATCAAAAAATGAATAAACTGCTGTATGTCTATACAATGGCATACTACTGAGCAATATAAAGGAATAAACTATTGATATGTGCTACAACGGAATGAATCTCAAAACACTTCTGCTGAATGAAAGAAGACAGATAAAAACATATTCGTTTTATGTGATGCATTTATGTGAAATTTATATAAAACTTCAGAATATGCCAACGAATCAAAAGTGGCAGAGAGATCAGTGCTTGCCTGAGGACCAGGTGATACAGAGGAATAGGAGGTAGGGGTGACTATGGGGCACAAGACAACTATTGGGGGAGATAACTATTGATTGCAGTGATGGTTTCATGGGTATCTACATATGTCAAAACTTATAAAAATTGTATATTTCAATATGAGTACTGTACTGTATATTTATCATACCTCAGTAAAGATGTTATTAAAATGAAGGAAGCTGGAAGAGATTTGTCTTGGAAATGGATAAATGAATAAGAAGCAGGAAGCAGAAACGGGTATTTCAAAGCCAGCAGACAGTACAAGCCACCATTAACACAGGTGCTGCTGCAGAGCCAGCAGCTCAGGAGAGGGAATCTGATTGGCTCAGCTTATGATGTTACATGCTAACCCTATGGTGTCTTCATTTCACCGTGGGGAGTGAACATCTGGAATGAGCCTGCCTTCAAAACTGCACACAATGTTGAGAAAGAAAATGCCCCAAAAGTAAACTGGGGAGGATGTCTGGAAATGTCTGGAATGAAAGCTAAAAAAAAAAAAAAAAAAAAAAAAAACCAGAAAAAAAAACAACAAAAAACTATTTATGACTTGCAGTATTTTGTTGTTGTTGTTCTGAGTGTTTATGCTTTTGTCCCTTTTGAAGTTATGAGCAATGAAAATCTATTTAATACATCTACTTCTGTTATTTTTCAATTATTAAAAATTTCACATCTCTACTCGTTAATAAGATTTTATTTTATATGAAACATCTATGATGAAGCACACCTCTCTCCCTCCTTCTTTCCCTCCCACTCCCTTTCCCTCTCCCTCTCTCTCTCTCTCTCTCTCTCTCTCTCTCTCTGTGTTTTCACCAAATATCCATCCCTAAATGAGTTAATAAATTCTAAATCCCATGGGTCTCAGTACTGGGTGCTTTGCTGTTCACTACTTCTTAAAATAAAAATGGTTGGGTGTTTGTTCATCTTTTACACCCAGTAGTACTCCTGAATTTTATAATGATTCATTGGCACCCAGTGTGTACCTGGCATAACATCAGCTCCATTAACACACTACATGTTAAAAAGCTTGAGCTCCACTTGTTGACAGCACTATATTATACTTTTTTGTCTCCAAAACAAAGCGACATAATCCTCCTGTCTTAAAGATGTTTTCCCATGAGTTCCCCATGTTTTCTGGCAATAACAGAATGTAGGGCAATTGGGAAGAGGCTGCACACTCTGTCTACTGGAGGAGAAGCCAGTCCTCATGGGTTTATTTCTGCTTTTCTTGGTTTGTTTCACAGAAAATTCACTTTTCTGTGTCTTAATTTCCCTACCTGCAGAGAAAGAAGAAACTGTTCCTTTTGTAAACACAGGAGTACATAAAGATTCAATGGCTAAGTTTAATGGGTTCATTTAAATTCCTACCTAGCTCTATTATTAAATAAGTTGTAATTTCTACACACATACAAATATATACATACATATACATATGTGTATGTATGTATATATATGTAGTTTCAAGGCTGCCAGCTATAGAAATCCACGTGTTAGAACCAACCAGTTTGTCATGGCTACAGAAATTCTTATGCCTATGATTTGAGAAACATTTCATAATGTTATGGAAAAGTGGACAAAAATGACTTTATCCTGAATGTAACCAGTTAGGTTTAAAAGCCCCTGGTAAAGCAAAGCAAAAAAAAAAAAAAAAAAAAAAAAAAAGAATGCAATTTATAAAGAACCAACTCAACAATTAACTCCTTGAATTCAGCTCTAAAATGTGTAAATCCAGCAAGTCAGGTGAACTATTCTCTATTCCAGTTCCTCTGGCTATTTCTGACTTACAGATATTTGGTAAAGATTTTATCTTCTTCATTTGAGAAATGCCTTATATAACATGGTCTGAAAATCATTTCTTTACACATAATAAATGATTTGTAGGGCTAAAAAATTTAGCAAGAGGCATAGTTATAATTTTAACTTTGTTCCTAATTAGGTATGCCATCTTAGTTATATGTCTTAATCATTCTGTGTTTCAGCTTCTTTTTTTGCCAAGTAAGGGACAATGCATATGCCACCACTCCCTTCTTACACTTATCACAGGCATTACTAATCAAGCACAAAGCGTTCCCGTTAAACTCACATCAGACTTTATCTGACTTTATTGAATGCGTATTGTATGCCAGGCATTATTTTAAATGCTAACTTGTAATAACTAATTTAATTATGAGACACGTATATGAGGTATACACAATTAATATCTTTATTTTACAAATGAGGAAAATGAGGCCCTAAAATACACCTATAATAAACGACAGAGCTTGAAATCGAGCTACCTGTGCTTTTCTCCACTTTGCTACTTTGCCTTTGAATTTTCTGAGCGCATTTCAACACAACTATAATAGTTGGTCCTGAAAGCCAGCCATCAACAGGTATCCATTGCTCTTTGGAATTTTTTCTTTAGTTTGCTTACAACTTTATCACTAGCATATAACACATTAACACACTGTCTGGTATATAATGGGCACTCAGCAAATATTAATTGAATGAATAAGTGCGGACCTCTCATCATCTTTATTACTATACTCTTTAAAAAATATGCTTTAAAATTAGTTTATTTTTATATTGCCTCAGTCTGTTACTCTGCAAAGTCTCTAGTGGTCATTTTCCAAGCAGAGTCTTATTTGGTTTGCTATCCAAAGTTCTGTCTTAGTTCTTCACTGGTTAATGTTTATCTGCATTTAAAGGATTTATTTGGATCCCCCAAGAAAGAGTTCAACCACAGGCAATCCTTAATTGTTGAAACAGTAATGATGCTTTGCATCAGCTGATTTGTTTTCCATGCAAGAGAAGCAGCCTGAGGAGAGGGGTCATTTGCCAAATTGGGAAAAGCCTTAACTGACTGAAGAACAGATGCTCTTGAGTATAATTACTAGAGAATTGCAGTAACCTAGGTAATTATTTAAAAAAGGAAACATAAACCAAAATTGGATTATTTTGAGGGGATTTCATGGTGAGACACTGCACAGAACTTAGTGACACAAAAAGAACAAATTGGTAAGCCAGTGTTTATACAGTAGTCAAGTATATAGAATTAAAGTCAAGACAACTTAAAACCAATGACAATTATTTTCTTAATTCTTATGTGCTAAAGGAATAAATCTGAATTATGAGTGATAACATAAAAGCCACAAATAGAGAAGCACAGAAGTTTAGAGTATGCTTTTCATTGATACTTTCTACAAATAACTACAAGTGTATCTGGAGAGTAATTGGTCTTAAAAACTTCCTGACACATTTGGCTGATAAACATGACTGTTGATGCAAGTATGGTTCCCCTAAACACCATCTCAAATCCATGGATGAATGCTTGGGGCAGCTTCAAATAATAGAAATAAGAGCATACTGACATCTACTTCAATGTATAAGAAAAGAAATAGGGCAGAAAGGGAACAAAGATATACCAAAAAAAGCTGCTGACAGGAACTAGAGAAGGATTAAAGGGTGGAGTGGAGCCCGAGGGGACCTCCCATCTGATGCTAATTGCAGTGTAGCTGCCAGTTGCCTCACTGAGCAACTTTCTGGCTGGTACAACTCCTCCCAAAGCACAGGGTACTGGTTGCTGTCCTCCAGTGATAATTCAGCACAGCTCTGAAAAGAAAGCATTTCATATACAGAGAATACCAAAAAAATGTATACACATTTTAAGAAAGCAAAAAACTGTATTAAAATTGTAATACTCAATATATACGGATAACAAAAAATGAATACAAGTCATGTGTATACATTTTTTTGCCACCCCCGGTATAGAGTGCGTTGGAAAAAAGGTGACAAAAATAAGATAGAGATATGTTATTATAGTGAGAAGGAAGTATTACTTTTAATTAAATTTATTGGGGTAACATTGGTTAATAAAATTGTACACGTGTGCAATTCTATAATACATCATCTGTATATTGCATTGTGTGTTTACCACCCAAATCAAATCTCCTTTCGTCACCATATATTTGATAGTATTTATTTAAATTAAATTTAACCTCTACTGGGAAGCATAGTAGGATGAAGGAAGAAGAGCATCGCTATTTAAATGCCACTGAAAAGTTGTGACCACAGGCAGGTACCGGCATAAACAGACATCAGCAGTTCATGTGACATGATATTACCTTTTAGATGAAACAGTGGTTTCTAGTAGGCCCAAAGTCACAATGTGAATTTTGCTTACACATTGTCAAGCTGCCTTGGCTGCTTTCTCCCTTGTTGGCAGCCCCTGACACCCCTTTGCAATATTCATAGAGCCTTATTCTGAGGCCTGTCCCTTTGCAAAAGGCCCATGATCCAAAACTGTTCCTCTTCCCCTCATATGGACTGATTTATGCTTCCCTCCAAATTCATATGTTGAAACCCTAACGCACAAGGTGACAGTACTGGGAGATGGGACCTTTGGAAGGTAATTAGGTTTAGATGAAGTCAAGAGGATGGAACATGATGGGATTAGTGCCCTTACAAGAAGAGACACCAAAGAGATCTCTCTCGGTCTCTCCCTCTTCCCTGTTCTTCTCCGTCTCCCTCTCTCTCCCCCTGCCCCTCTTCTTGCTCTCGCTCTCACTCTCTCTCCATTCAAGCACAGGGAAAAGGCCAAATGAAGACATAGTGAGATGACAACATCTGCAATCTAAGCAGAGAACCTTACCCTATGGGCATCTTTATCTTGGACTTGCATCTCCAGAACTTTGACAAATAAATTCCTGTTGTTTAATCTACCCAGTCTATGGTACTTTGTTACAGCAGCCAAAGCTAAGAAATCCCATCTGCCCATGTCATCCAAAATCACATAAAAGCATAAAAAATGTGTGGTATAAATTTTTTTCACTTTTGGAGTCAAATGACCCAGAGTAAGTCACGTAGATTTGGCCAAGATAGTCAAATATTGTTGATATCACCCATAACATGAGAGCTTCAGCTGGATGATCTGTAAGAGTAGTTCTGAGCTTTCCATCCAACAATACCAGTACCTTTTTCAAAGCTGCTTAATTGTCAAATGAATACAATTGGCATAAGGTCTGGAGGAGACATCTTAAGAAGGGGAGCTCCCCAATGCTCATTTCAGTACTCCATGACTCATCTCCACCATCACGATAGAAAAACAAGGATTAGCTAATTGACCCTCTGCTTCTGCAGCTGTTAACCCCTAGAAAAGAATGTTAGAATACACATAATTCAGCCCTGTAGATGTACACTAATGCCAACAGCAATAAATACAGCTTGTTTTGGGGCTGTTGCCCTGTCCTAAGGACTGAATGGCCAAGGAAACCGCTATTATGTTTCACATTGCTACCTTCTGAGTCTCCTGTTCTGCTGAGCTGACCTGGCGGTGCTTCTACATAGGAAATCAGCCTTCAGGATACATACACTACTACTGTCGCGTCATTGGGCACTGCACCTGGTTGTGCTTATTGTCCCTCAGTGATTTCCTTAGGCAAAGAAATCAATTTTGCTAAGGCTGAAAGGCTTGCATCTCTATCTGGTTCCTGCCATCGCAGACCTCAAATATATCTGTAAAGCCATGTTCTAGGGTATCCGAAAAATTATTTCAAGGCATTTCAAAAACCTGGTTTGCAAGATTCTGGGATCTCTGCACTGTTATTTTAGTCCCTGACTGAAATGTAAATGGTACATAATAGCAACATTGTACTCAGTGAAAGGAGGCTTTTCCTCAAGCAGTAGATAAAGAAAGGCTATTTAAATGACATTCCTTTTAACTTTTCCTCACCTTTGCCCATGCTACTTTGTCCTTATTCATCTAAATTGTAACAGAAAGACGCTAATGTAAAAGAAACTGAAATAAATGACAAATGTGAATGACTGTGACAGATGAAGGATACCTTTAAAAGTTATTTGGATTAAAAATAACTTCAGTTATTCTTACAGCTTTCCTAGGAAGCAATGAAAAACACCTGGGTACACTGTATTCACCACAAGGTTAGGACCTTTGCTTCTGAAAAAGACAGAGTCTTAAAGTATTAGGAATTGAGAAAACGTTCAAAGTGATATCATGTAACAAAGACCAGGAGGATGTTTATTTCTCCTGTTTCAATGTTAAATTCATAAAAATCATTGTTAAAACTGTATACTTCATTATGGAAAAGGATGGGAAATTCTATTCAGGACAAAAAATGCTCCTTCAAATATTAAGTTTAGAATTAGGTTCTTTAGAAATCAATCTTAAATATATAGATGTGGGGACAGAGCCAGGAGTGCAGTTTCCAGGCTCTCGCCCTCACGTGGAAAGGTGCTGGCTCAGGTAGTAAACGGCCATCAACTGTTATTGGATGGCCGTCAGCTGTAACCAGTGAGCCATTGGCCACTAATATAACTGCTGTCGCTACAATAGCAGAAAATGGGGGCTAGCAAGATGATAGTGGCTGAGCTAGCAAGAGCGGATTGTGGGTAGGATGGCTAGTTGTAGACAGCGTGGATCCAGCCTCCAGTGAGACTATAGTGCTGCCAGCAAGAATATAGCAGTATGACTCCCCCATCTATGGTTCCGTGGGTGTTTCTTTTTGGCCTAGCCACATCCTGCATTCGTATGTGGGGAACGGGAGCAGAGACGCCGCATGACACCCCGCGTGACAAATGGTGCCCCAAGCAGGGTCCCCTGCATGACAGCCCCTCACAAAAGACACTTGTCAGGTAGACTGTGAGGCGAGACCCTGTAGGGGTGGAGTGTGGGGACAGAGCCAGGAGTGCACTTTCCAGGCTCTCAGCCTCACATAGAAAGGTGGGGGCTCAGGTAGTAAATGGCCATCAACTGTGATTGGATGGCCATCAGCTGTGGCTAGTTGGCCTTCAGCTGTAACCAGTGAGCCACTGGCCACTAATATAACTGCCGTGTCTACGCTAACAGAAAATGGGGGCTAGCAGTAAGATGGTGGATGGCAAGCGCGGACTGCAGTTAGCACAGTGGAGTGTGGTTTGCAGATTGCAGAGAAGGGGACAGCAGGTTGCAGATAGTGTGACTCCTGCTTCCTGTGTCTCCAACCCAGCCGCCAGCAAGACTATAGTGGTATGAGTCCCCTGTCCATGGCTCCGTGGGTGTTCCTGTTTGGCCTCACTGTGTCCTGCGTTCTTATGTGGGAAGCGGGACCAGAGACCCCGCCTGACACCCTGCCTGACATATGGTGCAGCGAGCAGGGTCCCCCACACGACAATAGAATAACCATGCATCATATTGATTTAAAGCAATGTTTCGCAACTGGAGGCAATTTTGCTCCCCAGGGGGACAACACTTATTTATTCACTTATTAAATGAAAGTTTATTGACTGTCTACTAGTATGTGTGAGGCCCTGGAAGTCCACTGAGCACATAAGGGTGAAACTCGGAGAATCAATAACATAGTTAGGCTTAGCTAGCTTGCAGCTTGATCCACCCCGATATTTAGTTGTTTCTCTTTGTTTCTCCCCTCCCTAATTGAATTAAGGACTCTGTTTTAATCCCTTTCCTAAATCCACACATACCTCGTTAATCCATTTAATCAGCAGACTCCTAAACTGGAAAGGGCAATTACTTAGTCCTCAGACACTGGGACACCAGAATCCACTTTGCAACTTCCTTGCAGTTTTTACTGGTGATGCATAAAGTCCCAGGCCTGGGTGGCTGAGTCTGAGTCTGGAGTCCAAAGATAACATCTTAAAACAGACCAGACCCCAGAAAGTGATGTCAGTCCCAGGACCGGCCTGACCAACTACCTTTTCCCTTTGTTCTTCTTCTTGTGTACCTATAACACCTTATGACTGGTCTAGGAATGAGGAGAAGGCCTTTGGACAGGAATCCGCCATCCTCCCAGAATGCTGGCATTCTGAATAAACCTGCTTTTCTTTCCACCAACCTTGTCTCTCGATTTTTAACTTTTTCAAGCGGCTGGCAGCGGGACCTCAGCGTGGTACCAAGCACACAGCGATTGCTTATCGTGTTGCAAAGGGAACTTACTGTTGAGATGGAAAGATGAACATTCTACAAATTTATTACAATGAAAGTTAAATGAGGGGACATGTGTTACCGGTCCTTAGCATAATTTGGAAGTCAGAGAAATCGCCCCAAGGAGGTGATGTAAAGCATGGGGAGAATTATCCAGGTAAAGAATCAGAGCAGGGAGAAGAGGCCAGAGTAGTGGTTCAAGCAAAATATCATTAGTGCCTTACTTCTCTCAAATAGTTAACAACTCAGGGGAAAAACTAAGCACATATGATGAGAAGAGAAAATTTTTCTTAGTACTTCTAAATTCCCAAAATATTGTTGCTTTACTTCCCTGTACTTCCTGCTGTGGGATTTCTGCTTCTGGAACCCATTGCGATAGCATTTCTCATAAGCTTCTGGATATCCACTGGATTATTCTTTGACTGACTTCCCTCGACTTGCTAGGGAATCTAAAGATGATTAATACTTGAAAGAATTTATATATTCATCTTAATAAGAATAGTTGACAGTAATGCTGTGCTAGATCAGGGAACATACTGCTGAGAACTCTGATAGGCATCATTTTTTGTTTTAATGGCTGGATGGAGTGAAATTCCAGAGTCGTTGATAAGTTGTTAGTAACAGCATAGTATGTGGAATAGCATTGGCTCTCATGCTGTTGGTATTTTATTAGAAGGTAAACATGAAAAAATTGCTAATTCTCAAAATCTATGGTAGAAAGAAAAATTTTGATGAGGAAGGCAATAATCAAAATATTTCATAATTAGGTTTGGCTTTTAACATAACCCAGGCTGGTGTCCATATTTGATGATTTGACTAATGCAGTTAGCATTTTATTCTTAATACTGTTAGTGCTGTATACCTTCTCTCGAGAATGTTTCCCTAGTGATAACTTTCATTTAGCTTCTATGAAAATGTTTACAGTGTTTTGAATAAGCTACAGAGGATTTTTGTTAGGCATACACAAACTACAAGTAGGAAAATTTCTTCTTTTCATCCAGATGGCCAGCACTTAGATGTAACTGCTTAATTCAGATCCTGACAATCCAAGTGGAAGTAAATGGTACCGTGCTCCAGGATGTGCAGGCTCCACACTGAGGAGTCTCTGAGGAGGGGTAAATCTTATGACATCAGAAATCATTATCATGCATAAGGTAGCAAAATAGAAACGGGTGTTTTATACTCATATTTGGTAGAAATTCCAGTGCAATGGATATTAATCTTCTAGGCAGCAAACCAATGTAAAAGAAAACCGAATAGTCTCATAACCTTTGTGTCAAGGCAGATGTAAAGAAGCCATATATTATTTAATTGTCAGCATCTTAAAATATATGTATTTTATATATATAATATATTATTATAAATTTTATAATATATGTATATATGTGTGTGTGTATATATATACATATGTATATAGTTCTATATATACACATATATATATATATACAGTTCTTTTATGAAAGACCAGGATTAATGAATTCATCTGTATTCCATTTGATAATTCATTAAATCAGAACAATTATTTTCATAGTAATACATGATACAAATTCTTTAGTTAAATAAATTTCTTACAGTTTGAATATGGGAAAAAGAAGGTAGATTTCTTTCATATTCAGTAAAAAAATAAAGAATATCGAAGGGGATAAAATGTATAGCTTATTTTTTTAATCTTAGAAAAGCAGAACATAAATACCAAAATTTAGACTCCCTACAGAATGTGACTGTATTAAATATTTACTGAATAACTGTAACATGATACCATAAATATTATTCTATATAAAGTCCAAAACAACCCTATGAATCAATTTATGGTTTATATAATTTTATTCTTTTAGTGGATTAGGAAGCATCAGCTCAGAGGGGTTAAAGCACTTTCACAGAACCACAAAACTAATAATTTCTCTCTCTGTGAAGGTAGGGGAGGAGCAAAAGTTCCTACGTGAGATAAGACAAAATGATGAGGAGATATTTACTCTATAGGCCTGAGCAGTGTGGCACAGGACATAGGCATCAGACAAGCAGAAGCACAGTAGTAAGAAACAGTCTGGCAAAATTGGAAATGCATGTAGTTCAGTATGACTGAGTGATTATATGGAAGGCAGAAGAGGCAGAGCTGGTGATGGCATGGGGAGGTGAGAAAAGATACAGCTAGAAAAACATGGGAAAATGTCATAACAGACTTTATACCCTTTGCTAACAATTTTAAGTTAAATTTTTCCACCATTGAGAAACATGAAAAATTTAAGCATATTAAACATTTCATTCTAAAAGCTAATTCTTTTTAGAAGAGAGAGACTGGGTAACAAGAAGCAAAATAGGAGAAGGAAAGAATAATTGGGAGGCTATTCAATTATCCACATTAGACATGATAAAGGTCCTGGGCAGCAGATTGTGTTGCGTTTTCATGTTTCACACAGTGTTGCACATAAATTTGTAGAGTTTAAAGTGATATAGAAACATGTAGCTAGAGTAATAAAATTATTCCTTCTGAAAACAATTTGTATTATTTTTTTTTAAAAATCAATTAACATATTCAATAAATCAGAACCTCTTTACACTAGTAAGAATAGAATGGGAAAAGAAAAATTCACAAAATATCTTCAAGTGACTATTAAATATATGCAAAGAAGTGTCCATAACAACTGGTGATTTAAGATATGAACTTAAAACATTAGGTTTGCAATTTAAAAAACTCCGTAGTTGGCAAGGTAAAGTGACATCTCCAAAAGCTTTTGGTGACTTTGTAAGTTGAACCAAATACCTTGAAAATAACTTGGAAAATAGCTATAAAGAAAAGTTTAAAATTTTTACGTTCTTCAATAATTCAACTTCTGAAAAGTTATTTGAATAAATAACAAGGCAGGCTAGCATCATAGTTAACATCATGATTGCTGGTAATGGATAGCTAGCATTTAAATCTAACTTCTGTATGACCTTAGGCAAGTTACTTACTATCTCTCTTCCTCAGTCTCTTCAACTGTAAAATGTGGATCTTAATAGGACCTGCCTCAAAGTTTTATGAGTCTGAAATGAGGTAAGATTGTTAAGCACTTAATACATATATATAGTATCAAATGAATACTTATTTGTTAAATAAATGTACATGTACATAAAAATTTATGTATATGCATGTTCCTCACAGCATTATTAAAAAAACAACATACATAATTAATAGTAAATAAATAAATAACTATATTATGATTAGTAATTATAATTGTAATTGTAAATGAGATGAAGAAAAACTCCCAAAGTTGGAATTACCAGAATTAGATATATAGTAGACAGATGACAGGTAGGAAAGTATGTGGAAAGATGATAGGTAGGTAGATAAATAAATAGGTAGATAAAAGGAAAGATGAAAAAACTGTGTTTCCCCGAAAATAAGACCTAGCTGGACAATCAGCTCTTAAAGAGTCTTTTGCAGCAAAAATTAATGTAAGATCTGGTCTTATTTTACTATAAGACTGCGTCTATATAATATAATGTAATGTAATGTAATGTAATGTAATGTAAGATATAATATAATATAATAAATATAATATAATACTGGGTCTTATATTAATTTTTACTCCAAAAGACGCATTAGAGCTGATTATCTGGCTAGGTCTTATTTTTGGGAAACACGGAAGAAGGAAGGAAAGAAGGAAGGAAGGAAGGGAGGAAAGAAGGAAAAAGGAAAAAAGGGAGGGAGTAGGGAATACATTAAGTACATTCACATTATTGTGCAGCTATCATCTCTCATCTCTATCCATCTCCAGAACTTTTTTATCATTCTAAACTGAAACTCTGTAACCACTAAACACTAGCTCCCCATTCCCTGTACACCCAGCCCCTGATAACCACAATTCTACTTTCTGGTTCCATAAATTTGACTATTCCATGTACCTCATGTAAGTGGAATCATACAATATTTATCATTTTATGGATAACATTTCATTTTGTATAATGTCTTGAAGGTTCATACATGTAGTAACATATATTAGAATTTCCTTCCTTTTTAAAGCTGAAAATATTCTGCTGTATTTATAGAACGTATTTTGTTTATCCATTTACCCATCAATGAACATGTGTGTTGCTTTCATCTTTTGGCTATTGTGAATAATGCTCCTATGCACATAGGTGTACAAATATCTACTCAGATCTCTGCTTTCAATTCTTGGGGATATATACCCAGAAGTAGAATTGCAAAATCATATGGTAATTCTGTTTAATCTTTTGAAGAAACATTCCATGTTTTCCACAGTGGTTACTCCATTTTACATTGTTACTAGTAAAACACAAGGGTTCCAATTTCTCCACATCCTTGCCAACATATGTTATTTGGGGTTTTTTGTTTTGTTTTCAATTTATTAAATGTATTGGGGTGACGTTAATAAAATTATATAGGCTTCATGTGTATAATTCTATAGTATATCATCTATATATCACATTGTGTGTTTACTACTCAAAGTCAAATCCCTATCTGTCAACATATATTTGACCCCTTTGTCCTCTTCTACCTCCTCCCATCCCTTTTTCCCTCTGGTAACCACCATACTGTTGTTTGTGCCTATGAATTTTTGTTTTTGTGTTTCACTTGTTCATTTGTTGCTTTCAGTTTTATATCCCATATCTGTAGTGAAATCATATGGGTCTCAAATTTTTCTGTCTGAATTATTTCACTTAGCATGATATTTTCAAGACCCACCCATGTTGTCACAAATAACAGTATTTAATCTTTTCTTATGGTTGAGTAGTATTCTATTGTATGTACATACCACATCTTCTTTATCCAATCATCAAATAAACAAAATCAGAAATGAAAGATGAGAAGTTATGACAGACAACACAGAAATACAAAGGACCATACAGAATTCTATGAAAGACTGTATGCCACCAAATTCAATAACCCAGGAGAAATAAACAAGTTCTTAGAAATATATAACCTTCCTAGACTGAATCACAAAGAACTGGATAATCTAAATAGACTGAACAACTGTAAGGAAATTTAAACAATCATCAAAAATGTCCCAGTGGTAAAAGTTCAGGATCAGATGGCTTCACGAGTGAAATCTACCAAACATTCAAAGAAGATTTAATACTTGTCTTTCTCAAACTCTCCCAAAACATTAAAGAAGTGGCAATACTTCCTAACTTATTTTATGAGACCAACATTACCCTGATACCACTACCTGGCAAAGATAACACACACAAAAAAACTATAAACCAATATCTATGATGAACACAGATGCAAAAATACTAGCAAATTGAATACAACAATACATTAAGAAGATAATACATCACAATCAAGTGGGGTTTATTCCAGGGGTGCAAGGATGATATTCAACATGTGCAAAATGATCAATGTGATACACTACATGAATAAAATAAAGGATAAAAATCATATGACCATATCAATAGATGAACAAAAAGCATTTCACAAGATACAATATCCATTTATGATTAAAACAATCAATAAACTGGGTATAGAAGAAAAGTACCTGAACATAATAAAGGCCATATATGACAAACCTTCAGCTGATATACTCAGTGATGAAAAACTGATCTTAGAGAAATCTCTAAGATAAGGAACAAGACAGAGTAGCCACTGTCGTGGAGGGTGTCAGGCGGGGTCTCTGGTCCCGCTTCACACATAAGAATGCAGGACATGGTGAGGCCAAAAAGAAACACCCACGGAGCCATAAATAGGGGAGTCATACCACTATATTCTCACCAGCGGCATCCGCCTCTCTGCAATCCGCTCTTGCTAGCCCCCATTCTTTCTGCTAGCATAGCCACGTCAGTTATATTAGTGGCCAATGGCTCACTGGTTACAGCTGACGGCCAACTAGCCACAGCTGATGGCCATCCAATCACAGTTGATGGCCATTTACTACCTGAGCCAGCACCTTTCCATGTGAGGCCGAGAGCCTGGAAACTGCTTTCTGGGGCTCTGTCCCCACACTCTACCCCTACAGGGTCTCACCTCACAATCCGCAGCAAGCGTCTTCCGCGAGGGACCCTGTGCAAAGAGCCTGGAGGCGAATGCAATATCCTGGACACAGGCAGGCTCTCTGGGCACAGCCAGGGTTTCTCAGGGCACCACCAGTCCTTCTGGGCATAGTCAGACTTCCTGGGCTTCTTAGGGTACCACCAGTCTCCCCGGACACAGCCAGGGCTCGCAGGGCACTGCCACTCTCTCTGGGCACAGCCAGATTTCCTGGGCTCAGCCATGGCTCTCAGGGCACTGCCACTCTCTCTGGGCCTCTCAGGGTACCGTGCTGGAACAACAGCGGCTCACAGTCAAGGTGCTTACATATTCTCGACGGAGGCCCGTCAAGACACAAAAGCAAACATCTGCCAGTTCCACTACATGGTGGTATGTTCCAAAACAGTCAAGCTGTCCATTAAATTAGGGATGGAAGGCAATTCCCCATAGTCCATAGTCATTCGCCAGGGCTGTCCTGGGGGTGAGGGACTAACTTAACCTCATCCTCATCTCCCACGGAGGACTTGGCAGCGTTTCCTCCTGGGACTACAAGTCCTGCATCCGGGCTGCCTCAGCAAGCACTTCCCAGCCCACATGGGCGCAGTGTCCTTCGCTTTCTCTGGCCTCTGATGGTTGGGGAACCATCCACATCTTCCCACCCCTCCACGGGGTTCCAGTTCTCAGGCAGCTGCTCCTCCTGGTCTTCCTGAGACTGAGCTTTCATGAGCACAAACTGCTCCACAGCCCTTCGTAGGGCTTTGGCCGGCACCATATCCTATCGACTACACCATGTGTCGTGGAGGGTGTCAGGCGGGGTCTCTGGTCCCGCTCCCCACATAAGAACACAGGACATGGTGAGGCCAAAAAGGAACACCCATGGAGCCATAAGTAGTGGAGTCATATCACTATATTCTCACCAGCGGCATCCGCCTCTCTGCAATCCGCTCTTGCTAGCTCAACCATTTTCTGCTAGCGTAGCCATGGCAGTTATATTAGTGGCCAGTGGCTCACTGGTTACAGCTGACGGCCAACTAGCCACAGCTGATGGCCATCCAATCACAGTTGATGGCCATTTACTACCTGAGCCAGCACCTTTCTATGTGAGGCCGAGAGCCTGGAAACTGCTTTCTGGGGCTCTGTCCCCACAGCCACTCTAACCACTGTTATTCAACATAGTAGTAGAAGTCTTAGCCAGAGAAATCAGGCAAGAGAAAGAAGTAAAAGGCATCCAAATCAGAAATTGAGTCAAATTGTCACTTTTTACAGATTACATGATTCTTTATATAGAAAACTCTAAAGAGAAAATGGCGGCAGTGAAATGGACTTCTTGAATTCTCTCCTGGAAGTTACCACAAATTGGTATAACTCGTCAGCATTCTCTGCTCATCACACAGAACTAAGCTAAGAGACTTAAACAAGGATTACCTGAAGGTAAGCAAACCAGGCGAGAGGGGGAAGAGGGAAGGGAGATGTGCAGAGACATGGCCCCACAGCCTCAGCTGTGGAGATGCGGGGCCCCAGAATGCCGACCGGAGATCGCAACAGCCAGGATGTGGGCTCTCTCCCTGCGCCCCACAGTCCTGCCGAGAGATCAGCATATACGATGGTGGTGACCAGCTTTCAAGGCACAGACTTCAGCTGAGAACTACAGCTGGGCTCTCTCTGTCAGACAGAAAGAAGAGAAAATTCCATACTTGGGCCCCTATCCCCACTCTCCCATAGCTCTCTCACCCTCACCCTCACCCTTACAGAGTCTTAAGCTGGTTTCTGCAAGGAAAGGAGTAGTGTCAGATTACAGAGGAGCTGCAGCCCCTAAAATGGGAAAAAAGCTGGTTTGCAGCTGTGACCTAGGGAAGACGCTGGGAAGAGTGTGACATTGCTGGGCTGACCAGGGAGTTAAAGGCACCTGCCTACACAGACCCCACCTTTTCTGGGCAACTCCTACGCAGGGCAATTACAGCTGCTGAGACAAACGCAGTGGTCAGCAGCAGTTGGCATAGGCAGCCCTGGGCTTTCAGAAGCTCAAAAATCTCACACCCTCCACACCCCCCAACAGAAGAAGTGCCCTAACATCCAGAAGACCTCTGCACATAGAAGAAGCCCACATCCCATTGGCTGGCCGTGGTGCTCTCAGTGCATATTTGTGCAGGCAAGAGCAGAAACTGCACTGGCTTTGTAAAAACTACCAACCACACCCTATAGCCCCACCCATCTAGAACTGCTTGCCAGGGTCACCCTGGGCACCAGGTAGCCTACTCAGCCTCCACAAGACACAGAGGTGTTTTTGTACAGCAGAGGACAACCTAGGGATAGCTGGGTGGACTTAAGCCAAGACTGCTGCTGCTTTTTGTTTGTTTTTGTTTATTTTATTATTATTATCATTTTTAGATAGATATTTTTACCTTCTTTCTCTCTTTTTTTCTTTTTTCTTTTCCTTGCTTTACTTTTCCTTCTTCTTTCTATTTTTCCTTATTGATTTTTTTAGGGGTGTTGCTGTTTTTTGTTTTATTTCTATTGTTTTGTTTTTTTGTAATTTTCATATTTTTGTTTGTGTTGAGTGATGGTCGTCAGTTGTTCTTACATGTGAGTGTATTTGTTTCTTGTTGTTTTTTTTGTTGTTGTTGTGCATGTTAGTTTGTTTAGTTCTGAAATTGCCCTGCACCAGGTCACAACCAAGTGAGAATCAACACACCTGGAGAGCTAACTCCAGACCAAACCAGAGCGTTACCTGGTTTGACCTACAAGTGACACACCCAAAAGGAATTCTCTACAGGCACAAGAGCCCACAGGAGCCAAACTTCATCTGAGGAGTGAACCCTCACACAACAGCTCGTACACTGAGGGCATAGCCAATTATCACAGCTAGACAGCCTGGGAATCAATCCCACCTACTGACAAGCCAAAAGCAAGAAAAGCTCAACTTCAACAGGAGAATACACACAACACAAGGGATACCTCTGAAACACACCCACAGGAGAATAAGTAGACTGTGAAATTCAAATATAAAGGACACATACTACGTAAGTCCACCCAACAAAGACTGAGTGACCTAGGGGATCTACTTAATACACCTAAGCAAACACAGAGAAGCAGCCATAATGAGAAAACAAAGAAACATGTCCCAAATAAAAGAACAGAAGCAACCTCCAGAACTGGAACTAAATGAAATAGAGGTAACCAACCAATCAGAGACAGAGTTTAGAAAACTGATAAGAATGTTGAAGGAACTTAGTGAGGACATAAAGAAGGATAGAGAAATCATAAAAAAAAAAACAAAACAGAACTAAAAAATACAATAACTGAAATAAACAACACACTCAAAAAAATTATCAGCAGATTAGATGAAGCAGAGGATTGAATCAGTGATTTAGAAGACAAGATAACAGAGATCACCCAATCAGAAGAACAAAAAGAAAAGAAAGAATAAAAAACAGAGAAAATAGTTTAAGAGACCTGTGGGATAACATCAAGTGAAACAACATGCACATCACAGGAATACCAGAAGGAGAAGAGAGGGAACAAGGGATTGAGGATATATTTGAAGAAATAATGACTGAAAACTTCCCTAACCTGGTAAAGGAAATTGACATACAAGCCCAGGAAGTGCAGAGAGTTCCACCCAAGATGAACCCAAACAGGCCCACACCAAGATACATTATAGTAAATGGCAAAGGTTAAAGACAAAGAGAATCCTAAAAGTAGCAAGAAACAGTCAGTAACTTACACAGATGCTCACATGAGACTATCATCTGACTTTTCTACAGAAATGCTGCAGGCCAGAAGGGAGTGGCAGGAGGTATTCAAAGTGATGAAAAACAAAGGCCTACAACCTAGATTGCTTTATCCAGCAAGGCTGCCATTTAAAATTAAAGGAGCTTCCCAGAAAAGAATAAGCTAAAGGAATTCCCAGAAAAGAATAAGCTAAAGGAATTCGTTACCACTAAGCCAGTATTGTATTGTAGGAAATGGCTTCTGTAAGCAGAAGAAAGATGAAAACAATCTAACAAATGAAGACCAGAAATACAAATAACAAAATGGCAATAACTATGGTTATCTATCAATAATCACTTTAAATGTAAATGGATTAAATTCTCCAATCAAAAGACATAGGGTGGCTGAGTGGATAAGAAAACAAGACCCCTGCATACGTTGCATACATGAGACTCACTTCAGATCAAAAGAAACACAGAGGCAGAAAGTAAAGGGATGGAGTAAGATATTTCATGCAAATGGAAATGAGAAAGAAGCTGAAGTAGCAATACTTATATCTGACAAATTAGACTTTAAAATGAAGAATATAACAAAAGACAAAAAGGGCACTACATAATAATAGAGGAATCGATCCACCAAGAAGACATAACACTAGTAAAAATCTATCCATCCAACATAGGAGCACCTAAATATATAAAACACATATTGACTGACATAAAGACAGAGATCAACAGTAACACTATTATAGTAGGGGACTTTAACACACTACTGACAACAAGGGACAGATCCTCCAAACAGAAAATCAATATGGAAACAGTGGCTTTAAATGACACATTAGACTAGTTGGATTTAACCAATATTTTTAGAGCATTTCACCCCAAAGCTACAGAATATACATTCTTCTAGAGTGCACATGGAACATTTTCCAAGATAGACCATATTTTAGGCCACAAAACAAGTCTCAATAAATTTTTAAAAGCTGAAATCATATCAAGCATCTTCTCTGACCATAGTACTATGAAATTAGAAATAAATTACATGAAAATACTGAAAACACACACATACATGGAGGCTGAATAACATGTTACTAAATAATGAATGGGTCAACAATGAGATCAAGGAAGAAATAAAAAGATACCAAAGAAGAAACATAAAGATACCTTGAGACAAATGAAAATGAAAACACAACACAAAATCTATGGGATGCAGCGAAAGCAGTCCTAAGAGGGAAATTAATAGAAATGATGGCCTACCTAAATAAACAAGAAAAATCTCAAATTAATAGTTTATCATTACACCTAAGTAATCTGGAAGAACAGCAAAATAAGTCCAAAGGGAGTATAAGGAAGGAAATAATAAAGACACAGCAGAAACAAATGAAATAGAGATCAAAAAATAATACAAAAGATCAATGAAACCAAGAGCTGGTTTTTTGAGAAGATAAACAAAATGGACAAATCTTCAGCCAGACTCATCAAAAAAAAAAAAAAAGAAAAAAAAAGAGGACCCAAATTAATAAAATCAGAAATGAAAGAGGAGTAGTGACAACAGACACCACAGAAATACAAAAAATTTTAAGAAAATACTATGAGCAAATATACACCAACAAATTAGACAATATAGAAGAAATGGATAATTTTCTAGAAGGATACAACCTTCCATGGCTAGGTAAAGAAGAAATGGAAAACCTGAATAGACTGATTACTATCAGTGAAATTGAATCAGTAATGAACAAGCTCCCAACAAACAAAAGCCCTAGACCAGATGGCTTTACAGGCAAATTTTACCCAACATTAAAAAAACAACTATCATCTATTCTCCTCAAACTATTCCAAAAAATCCAGAAGGAAGGACAGCTCCCAAACTCTTTTTATGAGGCCACTATCACTGTGATCCCAAAATCAGACAAAGAAATTACAGAAAGAGAAAACAACAGGCTGATATCCCTAATGAACATAGATGCAAAAATTCTCAACAAAATATTAGCAAACAGAATTCAGTAATACATTAAGAAGGTCATAGACTACAATCAAGAGGGATTCATTCCTGGTATGCAAGGTTGGTTCAATATCTGTAAATCAATTAATGTGATACACCATATTAACAAAATAAAAAATAAAAATCATATGATCATATCAATAGATGAAAAAAAAAGTATTTGACAAAATCCAGCAGACATTTATGATAAAAACTCTTAGCAAAGTGGGAATAGAGGGATCATATCTCAACATAATAAAGGCCATATATGATAAACCCACAGATGAACCCACATCATACTCAATGGGGAAAAGCTAAAACTATTCCCCTTAAGGTCAGGAAAAAGACAAGGTTGACCATTTTCTCCACTTTTATTCAACATAGTTCTGGAAGTTCTATCCACAGCAATGAGACAAGAAAAAGGAATAAAAGACATCCAAATTGGTAAGGAGGAAGTAAAAAATTGTCATTATATGCAGATGACATATAGAGAGAACACCAAAGACTCCACCAAGAAACTATTAGAACTGATAAATGAATTTAGTAAAGTAGCAGGAAACAAAACTAATATCCAGAAATCAGTTGCATTTGTATAAGCCAATAATAAACTATCAGAAGGAGAAATTAAGAAAACAGTCCTGTTTACAACTGCTTCAAACTACAAAATACTTACGAATAAATTTAACCAAAGAAGTAAAAGACCTGTACTCAGAAAATTACAAGACACTGAAGAGAGAAATTAAAGAATATACAAATAAATGGAAACGCATACCATGCTCATGGATAGGAAGAATACATATAGTTACAATGTCCATACTGCCTAAGGCAATATATAGATTCAACACAATTCCTATCAAACTACCAGTAAAATTTTTCAGATATAGAACATATAATCCTAAAATTTATATGGAATGATAAAAGACCCTGAATAGCCACGGAAATCTTGAGAAATAAGAACAAAGTGGGAGGTATCACGATACCTGACATCAAATCATACTGCAAGGCTATAGTAATCAAAACACATGATACTGGCATAAAAACAGACACATAGAGCAATGGAATAGAATACAGAATCCAGAAATAAATCCATGCCTATATCATCATTTAATCTACAACAATGGAAGCAAGAATTTACATTGGGGGAAAGACAGTCTATTCAATAAATGGTGCTAGGACACCTGGACAGACACATGCAAAAAAATGAAGCTGGACCACCTCCTTATGCCATATTCAAGAATAAACTTGAAATGGATTATAGACTTAAATGTAAGACCTGAAACCATAAAACTCCTAAAAGAAAATGTGGGAAGTAAATTAGTAGGCATTACCCATAGTAGTATTTTTTACTGATATATCCCCTGGCAAGGGAAGTAAGAGAAAAAAATAAGCTTATGGGATCACATCAAACTAAAAAGTTTTTTCACAGCCAGTGAAACCATCAATAAAACAAAAAGATTACTGAATGGGAGAAAATATTTGTCAATGATACATCTGATAAGGGGTTAATATCCAAAATTTATAAAAAAAAATTCATTCAACTCAATACCAAAAAAACAAACAATCCAATTTAAAAAATGGGCAAAAGACATGCAGAGATATTTCTCTGAAGAAGACATACAGATGGCCAACAGACATGAAAAAATGCTCAACCTCACTAATCATTAGAGAAATGCAAATAAAAACACTATGAGATACCATCTCACTCTGATCAGAATGTCTATCATCAATAAATCAACAAACAACAAGTGTTGGCAAGGATGTGGAAAAAAGGGATCCCTAGTGCACTGCTGATGGGATTGCAGATTGGTGCAGCCACTATGGAAATCAGCATGGAAGTACCTTATGTACCTTATGACCCAGCATTCCACTCTTAGGTATGTATCCAGAGAAATACAAAACACTAATTTCAAAAAATTTATGCACTCCTATGTTTATTACAGCACTATTCGCAACAGCCAATACATAGAAACAACTGAAATGCCCGTTGGTAGATGACTGGACTAAAAAACTGTGTTACATTTATACCATGGAGTATTACTTGGCCATAAAAAAGAATGAAATCTTACCGTTTGCAATGATATGGATGGACCTGGAGAACATTATGTTAAGTGAAATAACTCAGATGAAGAAAGACAAATACCATATGTGAAATACAATTATATGTGAAATCTAAAGAATAGAATAAATGAACAAATTAAGCAGAAAGAGCTTCAGAGATATAGAGAATAAACTGAGGATTGCTAGATGGGAGAGGGTGAGGATGAGGGAGAAGGTGAGGAGATTAGAAAGCACAATTGGTAACCATAAAATTGCCATGGGGATACGAAAGATAGTTTGGGGAATAATGTAAAGATTTTGTAGGGTATCAGATGAGCAGTTGTCTTATTAGGGAGACCACTTCAAGGACAGTGTAGGTGCCTGACCACTGCATTGTACACCTGAAGCTGAAGCTGAATAATAATGAATGTCAACTATAATTATATATATATATATATATATATATATATATATTCATTATACATATATATATAATGAATATATATTCATTATATTACATTTAATATAATGAATATATATTTGTTTATTCACAGAATGTGCAGTACAGCATAAGGATTAGAGTCAGTGGAATTGTAACAACTGTATACAATGTCAAAGGGGTAGCAGAGTGGGGGAGGGGGGTTATCACTTTGTGAGGGGTATAAATGTGTATTACATTATTTTGTACACCTGAAACTAAAAAAAAAAAAAATTCAAATATACCAAAAAGAAAAAAAAAAAGAAAAGAAAACCCTAAAGGCTCTACCAAAAAAACTATTAGAAACAATAAACAAAGAGATAAAGTTGCAGGATACAATGTACAAAAATCGATTGCTATATAATAACAATGAAAATTCAGAAAAAGAAATGAAGAAAACAATTGCTTTTGATTTGGCAACAGAAAGAATAAAATGCCTAGGAATAAACTTAACAAAGAATGTGAAGGATCTATTAATATATACTGGAAACTACAAGACTATTAAAAAAAATTGGAGGAGGCACAAAGAAATGGAAATGTATTCCATGTTCATTGATTAGAAAAATCAACATAGTTAAAATGGCCACATTAGCCAAAGTAATATATAGATTTAATGCATTCCCCATGAAAATCTCAATGGTAATTTTTAATAAAATGGAAAAAGATAATCAAATTTGTATGGAATCTCAAAAGAACCTGAATAACAAAGGCAATCCTGAGAAAAAACACAAGGCCAGAGATATCACTGACTTCAAATTATACTACAAAGTGACAATAATCAAAACAGTATGGCATTGTCAGAAATACAGACACACAGACAAATGAAACAGAATTGAGAACCTAGAAATAAACTGACTTATATATATGGGCAGATAATTTTTGACAAAGGAGCCTAAAACATACAATGGAGAAAAGAAAGCCTCTTCAATAAATGATGCTGGGAAAATTGGAAAGCCACAAGCAATTAGAATGAAACTAGACTGCTATTTGTCACCATACCAAAATTAACTCAAAATGGATCAAAGACCTAAATATAATACTTTAAACAATAAAATACATAGAAGAAAACACAGGTACTGAACTTATGTACCTTGGGTTGAAAGAGGACTTTATGAATTTGATATCAAAGGTAAGGAAAGTGAAAAATATGTGAATTGGACTATATTAAACTACAAAGCTTCTGCACCGCAAAAGAAATCATCAACAACAACAAAAAACGAGGCAACCAACCAAATGAGAGAAGATACTTGCAAACAATGCCTCTGATAAAGAGCTAATATGAAAAATATATAAAGAGCCATACAATTCAACAACAAAAAGACAAACAATCCAATTAAAAAATGGCAGAGGACATCAACAGACACTTCTCCCAAGAAGACATACAAATGGCCATATATCTATATGAAAAAAAATGCTCAACTTCACTAGGTATTAGGGAAATGCAAATCAAAACCACAATGAGATATGTCCTTACACGTGTTAGAATGGCTATCATCAACAAGACAAGTAAAAACAAATGGTTGGACAAGTTGTGAAGAAAAGGAACCCTCACACATTGCTGGTGGGAATGTAAATTGGTGCAGCTGCTATGGAAAACAGTATGGAGGTTCCTCAAAAAATTAAGAATAGAATTACCATATGACTCAGCAGTCCCTCTTTTGGGTATCTGTCTGAAAAATTTGACAACATTCACAATGTATATATACCCCTATGTTCATTGCAACATTATTCATGGTGGCCAAGACATGGAAACAAAAAACAATTGTCCTTTGATAGATGATTGAATAAAGAAGATGTGGTAAGGGAGAGGTCATCAAAATGGCGTTGTGAGGTGAGCCTCTGTAAAGCTTCCCTGGAATTTACAACTAATCGAACAACAATAACTCCACAAAAGATGCCCTGCACAGCAGACAGGCAAGACAAAGAGGCCCACTACTGAATTCACCTAAAGATGGGAGAATCGCACGAGCGGGGGAAGAGGGAAGGGAGAAGTGCGGAGACGGAGCAGCGCGGGCACAAGACGCGGACCTAGCTAAGTGCTCCGAGAGCACTGCATCCTGGAACTACCACAGCTGTGGGAGAGGGAAGAACTCGAACTGCTAGGGCTCTGCCTATGGCCCACAGGGTTGAGGGGGCAGCATATAACACACCTGAACCCAACGCTCATGGCAGAGACCTCAGAGAAAAGACTGAGGGAAGAAGGCTGAAAATGGTGTTTTAAGCCCTCACTGCAAAGCAGAGAATGGAAGCCTTAGGCACTGAGACTAGCCGCCCCCTCCCTACCCTCCCAGAGCTCGCCCCACCCCCACCTGCCGGGGCAAGTAGAACAGTAGCAATGTCAGATCAATAGAACAGAATATTTGCTGTTCTGAGAACTGTGGACTGCAAACACAGATTCACAGCCCAACTAGTTCCGGTAAAGGGGAGACAATTGTGGAAGCGAGACGACTGTGGTGATGGTCACCGCCATTGCTCTGGGCCACCTTTCACAACTGACCCTGCCCCTGGCCCCACCTATCTGGGTGGATCCCTGCAGGAGGAAACACAACTGCTGAAACATACGGGTTCTGAATCTGGTGCAAAAAGAGCTTTGGAAATTCAAAAGCTCTCCGCATCCCCACAGGGAAGTGGAGCCCTATGACCCAGGCGAACTGTTAACAGAGGAGAACCCCGTTTCCCAGGGAATCCCCCCATTGTGTGAGAAGCTGGAATAGTGCAGAAAAAACATAGCACTACTGTGTGAGAGAGGAAAAAGAAGGCTGCAGTCAGAGAGAAAATAAAACATTCTACCAAAAAGTATTGGGAAACAAAAGAAAGACATCTTCCTATCTACCTGTTGCAGAAACCACTCCTGTGGGTGTCTAGGAAGAGAAATAATAAATCAGTAATTGCCATGAATAACCAAGGCAACAATACAGCTCAGAAAGAAGTGAAAAGTCTCCAGAAGAGGAACTTAAAGATATGGAAATATGTAACTTAAATGACAAAGAATTCAAGATTGCAGTTCTGAAAAAATTCAACACGATGCAAGAAAACACAGAGAGTCAATTTAGTGAACTCAGAAATGCAATCAAAGAACAGGAGCATTTCACGAAAGAGATTGAAATTTTGAAAAAGAACCAAATGGAATTTCTGGAGATTAAGAACTCAATAGAAGAAATTAAGAATGAAATAACCAGCTTGGGTAGTAGAGTTGACCAGATGGAGGAAAGAATCAGTGACATTGAAGATAGAAACCTGGATATTACACAGATGGAAGAAGAAAAAGACTGAGACTTAAAAGAAATGAAAGAAGTCTACAAGAACTTTCAGACACTATCAAAGGGCAATATAAGAATAATGGGCATACCAGAAGGAGAAGAAAGAGAGAAGAGAACAGAGAATATATTCAAATTGTTGATGAGAACTTCCCAAACTTGTGGACAAAACTGGATCCTCGAATCTAAGAAGCAAATAGAACACCTAATTACCTCAATCCCAACAGGCCTTCTCCAAGGCACACTGTATTGAAGCTGTCGAAAATCAACGACAAAGAAAGAATCCTCAAGGCAGCCAGGGAAAAGAAGACGGTAACCTACAAAGGAAAGCCCATTAGATTATCATCAGATTTTTCAGCAGAAACTGTACAAGCCAGGAGGGAGTGGAACCAAATATTCAAACTATTGAAAGAGAGAAATTATGAACCAAGAATAATATATCCAGCAAAGATATCCTTTAGACATGAAGGAGGAATAAAGACCTTTGCAGACATACAGAAGCTGAGGGAATTTTCTAATACACCACCTGCACTACAAGAAATACTAAAGGAGGCTATTCGACCACCATCAACAGGGACAATTTGTGGCAACATAAAAAGGGGGAGAGTAAAGGCCTGAACCGGAATATGGGAATGGAGAAAGTAAGCGTGCTGAAGAAAATGGAATACTCTAAATATCAAACTTTCCTTTACATAATCTTAAGGGTAACCACTCAGAAAAAATCCAGAACTAAAATATATACTGTAATAAAAGAAGAAACAGAGGAAAATATCATAGAATACCACCACACAGAAATAATAGACAACAAAAAGGCAAAGAAACAATGGAGACACAGCCTTACCAGAAAACTAAAGATAGAACGACAGGAAATTCTCATTTATCAATAATCACCCTAAATGTAAATGGACTGAACTCACCAATAAAGAGACACAGAGTAGCAGATTGGATCAGAAAACTAAACCCAGCCATATGCTGTCTCGACGAGACACATCTCAGCTACAAGGACAAGCATAGACTCAAAGTGAAAGGGTGGAAATTGACACTCCAAGCAAATGGTACCCAGAGAAAATCAGGTGTAGCCATAATGATATCAGATGAAACAGACTTCAGTGTGAAAAAGATAACAAGAGACAAAGATGGACATTTCATAATGGTAAAGGGGACTATACAAGAAGAACACATAACAGTCATCAATATTTATGCCCCCAATCAGGGAGCACCAATAATACCAAGCTACTACTAACAGAACTAAAGGGAGAAATTGACCAAAACACAATTATAATAGGGGACTTAAATACATCATTGACAGCTATGGATAGATCATCCAAACAGAAAATAAATAACGAAATAGCAGACCTAAATGACACATTAGATGAAATGGACATAATTGACATACATAGAGCACTTCATCCTAAAACATCAGACTATACATTCTTTTTGAGTGTACATGGAACATTCTCAAGAATAGACCATATATTGGGACATAAAATCAGCCTCAGCAAATTTAAGAAGATTGAAATCATACCAAGCATATTCTCTGATCACAGGCTTTGAAATTGGATATCAACTGTGAAAAAAAAAGCAGGAAAAAACACAAATACATGGAGATTAAACAACATGCTTCTAAAGAACGACTGGGTCAAAGAAGAAATAAGAGGAGAGATCAAAACATACATAGAAACAAATGACAATGAAAATACATCCTACCAAAATTTTGGGGATGCCGCGAAAGCAGTTTTAAGAGGGAAATTTACATCATTATAGGCCTATCTCAAGAAACAAGAAAAATCCCAAATAAATAACCTCATGTTACACCTTAAGGAACTAGAAAAAGAAGAACAAGTGAAACCCAAGGTCAGCAGAAGAAAGGAAATAACAAAAATCAGAGCAGAACTAAATGAAATAGAAAACAAAAAGACAATAGAAAAAATTAATGTGACAAAGAGCTGGTTCTTTGAAAACATTAACAAGATTGACAAACCCTTGGCTAGACTCACTAAGATAAAAAGAGAGAAGACACTAATTAACAAAATCAGAAATGAAAAGGGGAAGTTATCACGGACACCACAGAAATGCAAACATCATGGAAGAATACTATGAAGGACTATATGGCACCAAATTCAATAACCTAGAAGAAATGGACAAGTTCTTAGAGACATATAGCCTTCCTAGGCTGAACCATGAAGAACTGGAAAATCTAAACAGACCGATCACCACTAAAGCAATTGAATCAGTCGTCCAAAACCTTCCCAAAAGCAAAAGTCCGGGACCAGATGGCTTCACTAGTGAATTCTACCAAACCTTCAAAGAGGATCTAATACCAATCTTGCTCAAACTCTTTCTTAAAATTGAAGAAGGGGCTGTACTCGCTAACTCATTTTATGAGGCCAACATTACCCTGGTACCAAAACCTAGTAAGGACATCATTAAAAAAGAAAACTACAGACCAATATCTCTGAAGAATACAAATGCAAAAATCCTAAACAAAATTCTAGCAAATTGAATACAACAATGCATTAAAAAGATTATTCATCACGACCAAGTGGGGTTCGTCCCCGGGGCACAAGGATGGTTCAACATACGCAAATCCATCAATGTGATACATCACATAAACAAAATAAAGGACAAAAATCATTTAAAAAAATGTGGTAAATACACAGAATGGTTTGTTTTTGTTGTTGTTGTTCATGTTGTTGTTTTCAATAATAGCCATCCTATCCTAAAGGGTGTAAAGTGGCATATCATTGTGGTTTTGATTTGCACTTTCCTAATAAGGATGCTGAACATCTTTTCATGTGCTTTTTGGCCATTTGTATATCTTTAGAGTAATGTCAATAGGCATGTCTCAGAGATACTGCAGGTTCAGTTCCAGATCACCATAATAAAGCAATTTTGCTCTAAAGCGAGTTGTAATCTCTTTTGCTGGTGGAGTGTCTTGCCTTCAATTTGTAAAAAAATGTAACAACTATTAAGCACAATAAAGTGAAGTACAATAAAATGAGGTATGCCTGAATTCAGATCCTTCGCACATTTTTAATAAGGTTGTTTGTTGTTTATTTGTTTCTTTGCATTGTAGTTCTTTATATATTCTGAATATTAATATCCCATTAGATGTATGATTTGCAAATATTTTATTCTTTTTCATGGGTTTCCTCTTCACTCTGTAATGTCCTTTGATGCACAAAAGTGTTTAATTTTGATGTTTGATTTATCTATTTTTTTCTTTTGTTGTTTGTGCTTTTGGTGTCGTATCAAAGACATCATTGTCAAACCCAATGTCATAAAGGTTTTGCACAATGTTTTCTTCTAGAAGTTGAATTATTTTTTTAATTGGCTGGCATTTTAGAGATACTTTCTTTTAAGTTTTGATCCAAAGAATAAAAATCCCCAGGGAATTTTAATTTGCACTCTAACACTTAGTCTCAGTGATGCCAAAAAGAATATGCTTTCAGTCCAATAATAATTTTAAAAATATTTATTTGTGGGAGGGTTATATATTAGGTAGCCAAAAGGCTCATAAAAAAATAAATTTGTACACTGGACTTTAGTTCATTATATTCCTCATGGATAAATCTCTTTGCAAATAGATGTGCTTTACAACAATATATAAACTGTATCAAGTCACTGTGAATTAAGTAGCTGTGATAAATGAGTCCCAACTATTAAAGCAGAATATCTGAGAAGTCATTCATCATGTTTATTCTGTATTTAGTTAATGTGGACATAATGAAACTAAATTATGGAGACGATATTACAGACTCAAACACTTGAGTGTTTATGTTTTAGACTACTTAAACTGCTAAATGAGGGGCTGCATGAATTTTGGATTCAAGAGCAAAGATAAAAGTGTAAAAGACCAGTAATACTTTTTAGTACTTTATAGCTTCATTCCAAAAATATTTATTAAAAAAGCAATTCACATTCTGGATTTTAATGTCCTAGTTTTATAACAGTAATAATGGAAAAAAGAGAAAGGAATTAGAAGCTTGACGTCATTGCTCAGGTCAAGAATACCTTTTTGCTAGTTTTACTGAATATATTCTGTCTTTATTAAAATTATATGGGTGCTAGAGTGCCGAGACAATTCAACTGGATTGAAATTCAGATCTTTTCAACAAATGGTACTGAAATAAGTAGATATCCACATGTGAAACAATAAATTCTAACTGCTACCTAACAATATAAAAAAATTAACTCCAAATGGAACGCTGTTTAGAAGAAAATCTTACTCTTAGAAGTAAATCTTTAAGACCGTGAGTTGGGCAAAAGCTTCTTAGAAACAATGCAAATGTCCATCAACTGGTGAAATGATGAACAAATGGAATACCCATGCAATGGAATATTATTCAGTGAACAAAAGTAATGAATTACTGATGCATGAAAGAAACTTGAACACATTACACTGAGTGAAAGAAGCAAGTCATGGAAAACTGCATACTATATGATTATGTTTATATAAGATGCTCAGAACTGGCAGATCTATAGAGACAGAAGGAATATTATGATTTTCTAGGGCTAGAGTAGGACGGAGGTGGGGTGAAGGAGAGTGACAATTTTTTAAGGTGATGAAATTGTTCAAAAATTAGATTGTGTTGATGGTTGAGCAACTGTAAATATATTTTAAAACAATAAATTGTTTTTTAGAAAATGGGTTTTTATGTCATCAAAATGGCGGCATGAGGTGAGCCTCTGTAAATCTCCCCTAGAATTTACAACTAATTGAACAACTATAACTCCACAAAGGTCTCCCTGCACAGCAGACAGACAAGACGAAGAGGCACACTACTGAATTCATCTAAAGGTGGGAGAATCACACTAGCGGGGGAGAAGGGAACGGAGACGTATGGAGACGGAGCCACGCAGGCAGGCGCAGGACGCAGACCTATCTCAGTGTTCCGAGCTTGCTGCATCCCGGAACTACCGCAGCTGTGAGAGAAGTAAGAACTCAGACTGCTAGGGCTCCGTTTATGGCCCACAGGGCTGAGGGGACAGCATATAACACAGCTGAATCAAACGCTCACGGCAGACACCTCGGAGAAAAGGCTGAGGGAAGAAGGCTGAAAACGGTGATTTAAGCCCTCAGTGCCGAGCAGAGAAGGGAAGCCTTAGGCACTGAGATTAGCGGAACCCTTCCTACCCTCCCAGAGCTCGCCCCGCCCCCTCATGCCTGGTGCTAGAAGCAGAAGAGCAGCAGTATCAGATCAAAAAAACAGAATATTTCCTGTTCTGAGAACTGTGGACCACAGGCACAGATTCGCAGCCCAACTAGTTCTGGCAAAGGGGAGGGAGCTGTGGAAGCAGGACCCGCTGTGGTGGTGGTCACTGCCATTGCTCTGGGCCACCTCTCACAACTCACCCCGGCCCTGGCCCAACCTATCTGGATGGATCCCTGCAGGAGTAAACAGAACTGCTGAAACAAACGGGCTCTGAATTGGGTGCAGAGAGAGCTTTGGAAATTCAAAAGCTCTCTGCATACCCACAGGGACGTGGCACCCTATGACCCAGGCGAACTATTAACAGAGGAGAAGCCCATCTCCCAGGGAATCCCCCTATTGTGTGAGAAGCTACAATAGTGCAGAATACATAGCACTACCATGTGAGAGAGAAAAAAAGGCTGCAGCCGGAGAGAAAACAAAACATTCTACTAACTAGAAAACAAAAGAAAGACCTCTTCCTATCAACCTGTTGCAGAAGCCACTCTGGTAGATGTCTAGGAAGAGAAATAATAAATCATTAATTGACATGAATAACCAAGGCAACAGGACCGCTCAGAAAGAAAGTGAAATGTCTCCAGAAATGAACTTAAAGATATGGAAATATGTGACTTAAGTGACAGAGAATTCCAGATTGCAGTTCTGAAAAAACTCAATGAGATGCAAGAAAACACAGAAGGGAAGTTTAATGAACTCAGAAAAACAATCAAAGAACAACATGAGCATTTTATGAAAGAGATTGAAATTTTAAAAATGAACCACATAGAATTTCTGGAATTAAGAACTCAATAGAAGAAATGAAGAATGAAATAGCCACTTAGGTAGTAGAATTCACCAGATGGAGGAAAGAATCAGTGACATCCAAGACAGAAACCTGGAAATGACACGGATGGAAGAACATTCTCAAGGATAGACCATATACTGAAACATAAAACCAGCCTCAGCAAACTTAAAAAGATTGAAATCATACCAAGCATATTCTCTGATCACAAGGCTTTGAAATTGGATATCAACTGCAAAAGAAAGCAGGAAAAAACACAAATACATGGAGATTAAACAACATACTTTTAGAGAACAACCAAGTCAAAGAAGAAATTAGAGGAGAGATAAAAAGATACATAGAAACAAATGACAATGAAAATACATCCTACCGAAATTTTGAGGATGCAGCGAAAGAGTTTTAAGAGAGAAATTTACATCATTATAGGCCTATCTCAAGAAACAAAAAAAATCCCAAATAAATAACCTCATGTTACACCTTAAAGAACTAGAAAAAGAAGAACAAATAAAACCCAAGGTCAGTAGAAGAAAGAAATAACAAAAATCAGAGCAGAACTAAATGAAATAGAAAACAAAAAGACAACAGAAAAAATTAATGTGACGAAGAGCTTGTTCTTTGAAAAGATTAACAAAATTGACAAACCCATGGCTAGACTCACTAAGATAAAAAGACAGAAGACACTAATTAACAAAATCAGAAATGAAAAAGGGAAGTTATGACTGACACCACAGAAATACAAAGGATCATCCAAGAATACTATGAAGAACTATATGCCACCAAATTCAATAACCTAGAAGAAATCAACAAATTCTTAGAAACATATAGCCTTCCTAGGCTGCACCATGAAGATCTGGAAAATCTAAACAGACCGATCACCAGTAAAGAAATTGAGTCAGTCATCCAAAACCTTCCCAAAAGCAAAAGTCTTGGACCAGATGGCTTCACTAGTGAATTCTACCAAATCTTCAAAGAGGATCTAATACCAATCCTGCTCAAACTTCCAAAAAAATTGAAGAAGAGACAGTACTCCCTAATGCATTTTGTGAGGCCAACATTAACCTGATACCAAAACCTGGTAAGGACAACACAAAAAAAGAAAACTACAGACCAATATCTCTGATGAATACAGGTGCAAAAATCCTAAACAAAATTCTAGCAAATCGAATACAACAATGCATTAAAAAGATTATTCATCATGACCAAGTGGGTTTCATCCCCAGGGCACAAGGATGGTTTAACATCTGCAAATCCATCAATGTGATACATCACATAAAAAAATAAAGGACAAAGATCATATGATTTTGTCCATTGATTAAGAAAAAGCATTTGACAAGATACAACATCCATTTGTGATTAAAACACTTAATAAAATAGGTATAGAAGGAAAATACCTTAACATAATGAAGGCCATATATGACAAACTCTCAGTAATCTCATAAGTAATGATGAAAAACTGAAGCTCTTTTCTCTAAGTTCAGGAACACGTCAGGGCTGTCCCCTACCACCTCCGCTTTTCAACATAGTGTTAGAAATCCTTGCCAGGGCAATCAGGCAAGAGAAAGAAATAAAAGGCATCCAAATTGGGAATGAAGAAGTTAGATTGTCACTCTTTGCATATGACATGATGCTATATATAGAAAACCCTAAAAACTCCACCAAAAAGCTATTAGAAATAATCAATGAATACAATAAAGTTGCTGTGTACAAAATCAACATACAAAAGTCTATTTCATTCCTATATACTAACAATGAAATATCAGAAAAAGAAATAAAAAAAAAAACAAAACACTTCCTTTCGCAATTGCAGCAAAAAGAATAAAATACCTAAGAATAAACTTAATCAAGGATGTGAAAGACCTATATGCTGAAAACTACAAGACACTTTTAAAAGAAATTGAAGAAGGAAGACACAAACTTATGGAAAGACATTCCTTGCTCATGGATTGGAAGAATCAACATAGTTAAAATGGCCATATAGCCCAAAGCAATATACAGATTTAATTCAATCCCATCAAAATCCCAATGGCATTTTTTTAAGAAATAGAACAAAAAAATCATCAGATTTGTTTCAAACTACAAAAGACCCCGAATAGCCAAAGCAATCTTAAGAAAAAAGAACAATACTGGAGGTATCGCACTCCCTGACTTTAGCTTGTACTACAGGGCTACAATATTCAAAACAGCTTGGTACTGGCAGAAAAACACACATATAGACCAAAAGAATAGAATTGAGAACCCAGAAATAAAACCATATAAATATGGACAGATAATTTTTGACAAAGAATTAAAAAACATACAATGGAGAAAAGACAGCCTCTTCAATAAGTGGTGCTGTGAGAATTGAATAGCCACGTGCAAAAGAATGAAACTGGACTGCTATCTGTCACCATGTAACAAAATTAATTCAAAGTGAATCAAAGACTTAAGTATCAGACCTGAAACAATAAACTGCATAGAAGAAAACATAGGTACTAAACTTATGGACCTTGGGTTCAAAGAGCATTTTATGAATTTGACTCCAAAGGAAAGGGAAGGAAGTAAAAGCTAAAATAAACGAATGGGACTATATGAAACTTAAAAGCTTCTGCACAGCAGAAGAAACCATCGACAAAATAAAGACGCAACCAACTGAATGGGAGAAGATTTTTGCAAACAGTGACTCCAATAAGGGGCTAATGTCCAAAATATACAAAGAACTCATAAAACTCAACAACAACAACAAAAAAAAAAACAAGCCAACTGAAAAATGGGTAGACGACCTGAAGAGACATTTCTCCAAACAGGACATACAAATCGCAAATAGACATATGAAAAAATGCTCAACATCACTAATCATCAGAGAAATGCAAATGAAAACCACAATGAGATATCACACCACCCCAGTCAGAATGGCTATCATCAACAAGACAAATAGCAACAAGTGTTGGAGAGGCTATGGAGAAAAAGGAACCCTTATACACTGTTGGTGGGAATGCAGACTGGTGCAGACGTTATGGAAAGCAATGTGAAGGTTCCTCAAAAAATTACGAATTGAATTACCATATGACTCATCAATTCCTCTCCTGGGTATAAACCCAAAAAGTCTGAAAACATTTATCCATAAAGACACGTGTGCTCCAATGTTCATTGCAGCTTTATTTACGGTGGCCAAGACATGGAAACAACCAAAATGTCCTTTGATAGATGAATGGATAAAGAAGTTGTGGTATATATACACAATGGAATACTATTCGGTGGTAAGAAAAGATGATATAGTGTTCTCTGCCAATATGTGGTACATAAACCAAAAACAACAAAAGAACAAAACAAATAAATGAGAAACAAAAACTCATAGACACAGACAATAGTTTAGTGGTTACCAGAGGTAATGGGGTTTGGGGGAGGGAGATGAGGGTAAAGGGGGATCAAATATATGGTGATGGAAGGAGAACTGACTCTGGGTGGTGGACACACAATGGGATTTATAGATGATGTGATACAGAATGTACATCTGAAATCTATGTAATTTTGCTAACAATTGTTACCCCAATACATTTTTTTAAAATGGGTTTTTGTTCACTTTAAATGGGTAAATTGTATAGTATGTGGATTATATCTCAATGAAACTGTTAAAATACATTGGTGTTGTAATTTTATTTGGGAATTCCTCTGAAATTGGCAGTGGAAAGGAGGAAATTAGGTTTTAAGTTTGCAACTTAGGGAACTCATTCCATCTGAATGGTTTTTATTACTTAATTAATTGATGGTTGCTCCTCTTCAAGGCTTTCAGTTATTCATGTATGTCTGGTTATTGCTATGTCCTAGGCACTGGGAATACATACATGAAGAAGAAAATGCTTGCTCTCAAGCTCACCAAAACAATGAGGGGGAAAGAATTACATACCATAAGTATGATATAAATATGGAATCGATGCAATGAGAGCACAACGTAGAAGACCTCACTGTCTGTGAGTGTATTTGGGAGATGGGCATAAAGATGAAGGAGATTGAGGTACTTCCTTAAAGGGTGAACTGGAGTTTATCAAGTGGTCAAGAGGAAACGTATACAATAGAGGTAGATGGCAGAGAAGAGGGTAGAGTCAACAATGATTTTTTTGTCAAAGAACTTTATTTTTGGTTTTTTTTTAGACAAAGCTCTTAAAAGAATCAGGGTTGAAAGCTCATACACACATCATATTTTCCCCTCAAAAACAAAAATTACAGATTCAGTAATTTTTAAAAAATCAGTTTTTTGAGACTGATGAATGAGTGATGTAGCTGGAAAAATGCTGCTGGGGTTTTTCTCGTCTATGCGTATCACAGAATGTCCTAAATCAATTAGAGGGATGCTGCCTATCTCAGCAGCATTATTTCCCACCATAAGAAACAGAGCCTTGTTTAACGGAACATGCTTATTTCAGAAAATTGGCAGTAACTAGCTTTGAAGGAAAGTTGGTTAAGCTGGAATCATCGTTGGAAGCACTGCTCCCTACTGCCTGTCCCAGTAACTGGACATAGAAGCACACATCCAAAAAGTGCTGGCTCAGTGAATGACTCATGTCTTCCCCAGCCAGACATCATTGTGATGTCCATAGCGCTTCTCCAGAGGGTCATACCCAGTACAGAAGTAGATGTCAGTCTGGTAGATGGCTGTGCCCTCCAGGGCAGTGAGCAGCTGGGCACTTTGAGCTATATGAGAATATAGCAGCTTCCTTGGCATAACCCCTGAACTGCATGGAATAGATAGTGATGCTTTCCATCCCGTCCATCTTAATGCTGTCATCACTGGGAACTGGCAGGTTGCTCTGAAACTAGTTTGGAATCTGGAACGAGACTCTCATTTTCCTCTTTAGAGAGCCATCTTCACTGGGGAACACAGCAAAGAAAACAAGAATTTGTCATCCAGATCCCAATTCCTTTGTCATTGGTGCCTCCCACATACTCCGAGACTTTGGGCATGTCTTCCTGTAGTCTCATGCACAGACTTATCTGTCATTTCTACTGTGGCAAACCTCCTACTTCACAGCCCCTTTCCTTGTTGGACACTTCTTCCTTGCCCCCATTGCTCAGGACCTGCCATGTCCATGTCTCTATGCTTCCGAACAGCGAGCTCCTTGTCATGCCAACGCGATGTGGCCGCATTGCTCTAGCTGTACTAGTGGACACGGGGTGCAGGGGCAGCTGGGGCAACTGGGAGTTACCGGGGTGACCGGCACTGGCAGCATGAAAGGGGCAAAGATAATTTTTATTCCTTAAATTCTTATGGACTTCATGGACTGTTGATCTCAGATTGATCCGTGGGAAGGACAAAGCGGTATAGGTAACCATAAAGAGTGATTTTACTAACCATGTTCATAAAGCCCACGTTTGGTGATAAAATTGAAGGTTTTTTTTTTACCTTCTACCTTATTTTACTGACAAGGTTTGTACTCTATGAAATATCATGGTAGTTGTTTTCTAGATCCATAAATTTTATGGAGAGTACCTTTGAGACAGAAAAGAAATCTAAGTTGGAATCCCTTCCTTATTACTTGATAGCTACATGCTCTGTGTGATTGTTGGCTTTCTGTAAATTGCATGAAAACAACAGTAACTGATGTGGTTCTGTAAAGATGAAAGGAGGTAAAGCACATAAAGTACTTCCCATATAGAACTTCAATACATGGTAGCTAGTATTGTTATATATTTGATAATTACATTTTCTTCTACTGAATAGATAAAAATGTTCTAATTTCTACAGAATATTTTAATCTCGAAGCTTTTCACCCCAGTGAGTATGACCTGGCTTGTTCAATAAATCTATTGTTTGCTGACACATGTAATCAAGACATAAAAAGACACAAAATCAGTTCTCTGTTACAATAAAAATGCCAGACACAGGGACAAAAGGTTAAGGAAATGAAAACCTAATGGGTAAGGGAACTGAGTCATGTGTGAAGGAGAGGACAAGGTAAAGGCTGCTTATGAAACAGGCAGACAGTCTAGTAAAGGAGAAGGGGCAGGCTGGAATCAGAGGTCAAGTTCAGCAGCAGATAGAGTTGTCAGACAACATTTAGGAGCCAGGAAATTAGCAGAGTCTGAAACATATTAGCTGGTATTTGTTTCCTAAGACTAAACAAGCACACTCTTTTGGGTTTCATCTCCAGTAAAGAAGGTGGAGTAGTCTAACTTTCCGTACCTTCGAAGAATGACTCTGTTTGATTTGCATAGCTGGAAGGATTTCCATTGTACAAATGAGATATATATATGTGTGTGTATCTGTGTGTACCTTCATACACACACTCATATGCACTTACATTTACACATATGTGACAATTATACATTATATGTATGTTAAATGTACATCACAAATCTCTCCCAGAATTAAATAACCTAAGTAATAACTTTCCATGTGCAGCTGCTTTTACTGAGACCACTCCTACATGTGTCTCTATAGTGTCAGTGGATGGAAAATTGCCAATTTCTTTCACAGTTCTTGAATGTTGGGTTTTGATGAATGCTGAAATATCTACACTGAAAAGTGGAGAAAAGTAAAGCATCAGTTCCTACACTTGACTTTTCATCAAGCTTTGAATGGCTTTTCAAAAAGCTACTCCATGGAGGCAGGTAAAATGCTTTTTAAAAATATGTAGATATACAGAGTGGAAAGCACCATTATTACTACTGGTACAAGAGCCTGCCTTTCCAAAGAATGGTCTTCATGTACAGATCCTCCTTTGTCCAGCAGCTTTCTTTCTAAAATAAATTAAAGGGCCATTCAATGTCTCTCTACTGAATTAAGATTATTATGTCCTCACAGTATGATTTTTCTATACCTACTTTTAAATTTGATTCTGAAAAGAAAATTCACTAATCATTTAGATTATTATTTTTGTAATTATTAATCATTTGGCATGCCATTTTAAAAAAAGAACATACTGTAAGTCCATTGGGTATGGATTCCATTAAACTTAATGCTGGGGATTATAACTCTTTTTTTTATTATTATAACTTATTTATTGTTGCTGCCCAGTGAATTTAGGCTAATAATTATAAGACTGTTTATGAGACATCAGGGAGAAATCTGATGTTAAAAGTAATAAAGAAGTTTTGGGTGCACTCATTTAGGTTGACTTTTCTTTCTTGCACAGAGTAATCTGCTGTAATTCTACTTTTTTGTAACATTTAATAATTATTATTTTTGAAAAAAGTATTTTACATCAGTCTGTTTTGTTATAATCATATGCACTTTGTTTTACATATATCACTGACACCACATTAATGAATTGCTTTAGTCTCATTGCCAAAACAGGTCAGAGCCAGGGCAATTTTTAAAAATTAAACTAAAGCTTATATTTTCCAAATGAGACTTGCAATGTAACTTCCAGCATTACTGGGTCTCACCTTGCTATTAGGTGCACTCTAATTTTAATTACCATTTTCAAAAACATGTTAACTGGATTGATTTTCAACAAATATAATTACTGAGTGCTTGCTAGATAACGATACTTTGGATAATACAGAAGAAATATCCATCTTCAAGGAGTATACAGTCCTCGTGGGGTGAGGATGTAGATTTAAACCTTTTTTCTTGACCAGTGGCCATCATTAAAAATAATTCTCTGTTTGATAATAGAAAAAAAGCTTCAGAAAAGAATGACAGGACAAAGCCTACTTGTCCTTAAACTATGTTCATTCATTTACAATGTATTCAATTCTAATTCCTCTTTCTGTCAGCTGATATTTCTTGTTACTTTTAACACTCTTCTGACTGCTGATATAAAAAGCTCATAGACTACAACTGTTTATTTCTTTTAAAGCCTAGAAACTTCTTCGGAGGGCAAAGCTACTATGGCACCTGTTATTCAGAATGCATGAGTGATGAATTTGCCAGGTATTTTACTACTTTATCTAATTGATTAATGACTACTCTGTGAGGTATAATTCTGTGCATTTAATAGATGAGGTAACCAAGTCTTACAGCTGCAAAGTGACATGCTCAAGACCTCATTTCCAGTTAACAACATACACAAGATCAAAGGGCACAACAGTGTCAGAATCTGGCCCTGACCAACTCCATGTTCTTTACTCATTTTACTTGTTTAAATCCTTGAAGATAATATAATATAATAAAATTATAACTAATCAAATGTCTCATGTATTCTGTATGCTATGTACATTTTTGGCAATTTAAATGTAAAGAAATCTCTTTTCACTCAAGTGGATAGAACTGCATTTACAGAGGAAGTTCCATATAGCTAGGAGGGTTTCAGATTGAAAAAGGAAGGAGTTACACAATCTCCTACTGATTTTTATGCTAAAGTTTTTCTGTTGATCATTATTAATTATCAAGTTTAAATTCTTAAGTGAAAGTCTTTAGAAAAGTTCTTCCACAATGAAGAAAAATGCAAGCAACTATAGAGTAAGAAAGACTATTTTCTTTATTCAAATAAAAAGCACTAAAATAATGTTTATAATTTTCTAACCAAAATATACTGTTGATTTTGTTCCCCACAGGCAAATTTGTATACATCAATTTTGCATATAAACTGATATTAAGTATATATATATACTATATATATAATATATATAATATATAAAATATATATTAATTAAAATTTATTGGGGTGACAATTGCTAGTAAAGTTACATACATACAATTCTGTATTACATCATCTATAAATCCCATTGTGTGTTCACCACCCAGAGTCAGTTCTCCTTCCATCACCATATAATTGATCCCCTTTACCCTTATCCACTACACCTCTCCCTCCTTACCCTCTGGTAACCACTAAACTATTGTCTGTGTCTATGAGTTTTTGTATCTCATTTGTTTGTCTTGTTCTTTTCTTGTTTTCGGTTTATTTACCACGTCAGTGAAATCATACGGTTCTCTGCTTTTACTGTCTGACTTATTTCGCATAGCTTTATAATCTCAAGATCCATCCATGTTGTCACAAATGGTCTTATTTCATCTTTTCTTACTACCGAATAGTATTCCACTCTGTATATATACCACAACTTCTTTATCCATTCATCTATCGAAGGACATTTTGGTTGTTTCCATGTCTTGGCCACCGTAAACAAAGCTGCAATGAACATTGGAGCACACGTGTCTTTATGGATAAATGTTTTCAGATTATTTGGGTAGATACCCAGGGGAGGGATTGCTGGGTCATACGGTAATTCTATTTGTAATTTTTTGAGGAACCTCCACACTGCCTTCTATAACGGCTTCACCAGTCTGCATTCCCACCAACAGTGTATGAGGGTTCCTTTTTCTCCACAGCCTCTCCAACATTTGTTACTATTTGTCTTGTTGATGATAGCCATTCTAACTGGGGTGAGGTGATATCTCATTGTGGTTTTTATTTGTGCTTTTTGTTTGCATTTCTCTGATGATTAGTAATGTTGAGCATTTTTTCATATGTCTATTTGCGATCTGTATGTCCTCTTTGGAGAAATGTCTCTTCAGGTCGTCTGCCCATTTTACAATTGGGTTGTTTGATTTTTTGTTGTTGAGTTGCACAAATTCCTTGTGTATTTTGGATATTAGCCCCTTATTGGAGGCACTGTTTGCAAAAATCTTCTCCCATTCAGTTGGTTGCCTCTTTATTTTGTCGATGGTTTCTTTTGCTGTGCAGAAGCTTTTAAATTTCATATAGTCCCATTCATTTATTTTGGCTTTTACTTCCCTTGCCTTTGGAGTCAAATTCATAAACCGAAGGTCCATAAGTTTAGTACCTATGTTTTCTTCTACGCAGTTTATTGTTTCAGGTCTTATGCTTAGGTCTTTGATCCATTTGGAATTAATTTTGTTACATGGTGACAGATAGCAGTCCAGTTTCATTCTTTTGCATGTGGCTTTCCAATTCTGCCTGCACCATTTATTCAAGAGACTGCCTTTTCTCCATTATATGCTTTTTGCTTCTTTGTCAAAAAACTATCTGTCCATATTAGTGTGGTTTTATTTCTGAGTTCTCAGTTCTATTCCATTTGTCTAAATGTCTGTTTTTCTGCCAATACCATGCTGTTTTGATTACTGTTGCCCTGTAGTACAAACTGAAGTCAGCGAGTGTGATACCTCCAGCATTGTTATTTCTCTTAAGATTGTATTGGCTATTCAGGGTCTTTTGTGGTTCCAAATAAATCTGATGATTTTTTGTTCTGTTTCTTTTAAAAATGCCATTGGGATTGTGATGGGGATTGCATTAAATCTGTATATTGCTTTGGATAATATGGTCATTTTAACTGTGTTGATTCTTCCAATCCATGAGCATGGAATATCTTCCCATTTCTTTGTGTCTTCTTCAATTTCTTTTAAAAATATCTTGCAGTTTTCAGCATAGAGGTCTTTCACATCCTTGGTGAGATTTCTTCCTAGGTATTTTACTCATTTTGCTGAAATTGCAAAAGGAAGTTTTTTTTTTTCTTTTTCTGAGATTTCATTGTTGGTATATAGGAATGCAATGGACTTTTGTATGTTGATTTTGTAGCCAGCAATTTTACTTTATTCGTTGATTGTTTATAACAGCTTTTTGGTGGAGTCTTTAGGGTTTTCTATATATAGCACCATGTAATCTGCAAAGAGTGACAATTTAACTTCTGCATTCCCAATCTGGATGCCTTTTTTTTTTCCTCTTGCCTGATTGCTCTGGCAAGGACTTCCAACACTGTGTTATAAAGCAGAGGGGATAGGGGACAGCCCTGTCATGTTCTGAATGTACAGCAAACAGCTTTAGTGTCTCACCATTAATTATGAGATTAGCTGACGGTTTGTCATATATGGCCTTTATTATGTTAAGGTATTTTCCTTCTATGCCTATTTTATTAAGTGTTTTATCATAAATGGATGTTGTTTCTTGTCAAACACTTTTCTGCAACAATTGATATAATCATATGTTTTTGTCCTTTAATTTTTTTTATGTGATGGATCACACTGATGGATTTGCATATGTTGAACTATTTGTGGCCTGGGATAAACCCCACTTGGTCGTGATGAATAATCTTTTTAATGTATTGTTGCATTCAATTTGCTAGAATTTTGTTCAGGATTTTTAAATCTCTACTCATGAGAGATATTGGTCTGTAGTTTTCTTTTTTGTGTTGTCCTTACCAGGTTTTGGTATCAGGGTAATGTTGGCCTCATAAACTGAGTTAGGGAGTACTGTCTCTTCTTCAATTTTTTGGAAGCGTTTGACCAGGATAGGTATTAGATCCTCTTTGAAGGTTTGGTAGAATTCACTAGTGAAGCCATCTGGTCCAAGACTTTTGCTTTTGGGAAGGTTTGGATGACTGATTCAATTTTGTTACTGGTGATCGGTCCGTTTAGATTTTCCAGTTCTTCATGATTCAGCCTAGGAAGGCTATATGTCTCTAAGAACTTGTCCATTTCTTCTAGGTTATTGAATTTGGTGGCATGTAGTCCTTCATAGTATTCTTGGATGATCCTTTGTATTTCTGTGGTGTCCGTAATAACTTCCCTTTTTCATTTCTGATTTTGTTAATTAGTGTCTTCTCTTTTTTTATCTTAGTGAGTCTAGCCATGGGTTTGTCAATTTTGTTAATCTTTTCAAAGAACCAGCTCTTTGTCACATTATTTTTTTCTATTGTCTTTTTGTTCTCTATTTCATTTAGAAACCTTGGGTTTCATTTGTAGGTGTAGATATCCTGATATCAGATGAAACAGACTTCAGGGTAAAAAAGGTAGCAAGAGACAAGATGGACATTTCATAATGGTAAAGGGGACTATACAACAAGAAGACATAGCAGTCATCAATATTGATACTCCCACTCAGGAAACACCGAAATATACCAAGCAACTATTAACAGAACTAAAGGGAGAAATTGACCAATACACAATTATACTAGGGGACTTAAGTACATCATTGACAGCTATGGATAGATCATCCAAAGAGAAAATAAATAATGAAATAACAGCCCTAAATGACACCTTAGATTAAGTGGACATAATTGACATTTATAGACCACTTCATCCTAAACATCAGACTATACATTTTTTTCTAGTGTACATGGAACACTCTCAAGGATAGATCATATATGGGGACATAAAACTAACCTAAGCAAATTTAAGAAGACTGAAATCATACCAAGCATATTCTCTCATCACAAGGCTTTGAAATTGGTTATCAACTGCAGAAAGAAAGCAGGAAAACCACAATTACATGGAGATTAAACAACATAATGTTAAAGAATGACTGGGTCAAAGAAGAAATTAGAGGAGAGATCAAAAGATACATAGAAACAAATGAGAATGAAAATACACCCTACCCAAATTTTGGGGATGCAGCGAAAGCAGTTTTAAGAGGAAAATTTATATCATTTTACAGGCCTATCTCAAGAGACAAGAAAAATCCCAAATAAATAACCGCACGTTACACCTTAAAGAACTAAAGAAAAGAAGAACAAATGAAACCCAAGGTTTCTAAATGAAATAGAGAACAAAAATAATGTGACAAAGAGTCGGGGCTTTGAAAAGATTAACAAAATTGACAAACCCTTGGCTAGGTTCACTAAAATAAAAAGAGAGAAGACTCTAATAATCAAAATCAGAAATGAAAACGGGGACGTTATCACCAATGCCAATTCATCAGAAATACAAAGGATCACCCAAGAATACTATGAAGGACCATATGCTACAAAATTCAATAACCTAGAAGAAACAGACAAGTTCTTAGAAACATAAAGCCTTCATAAACCATGAAGAACTGGAAAATCTAAAAAGACCGAACACCAGTAACGAAATTGAATCAGTCATCTAAAACCTTCTCAAAAGCAAAAGCCTGGGACCAGATGGCTTCACTAGTGAATGCTACCAAACCTTCAAAGAGGATCTAATACTTATCCTGGTCAAACGCTTCCAAAAAATTGAAGAAGAGACAGTACTCCCTAACTCAGTTTATGAGGCCAACATTACCCTGATACCAAAACCTGGTAAGGACAACACAAAAAAAGAAAACTACAGACCAATATCGCTGATGAATACAGATGCAAAAATCCTAAGCAAAATTCTAGCAAATCGAGTACAACAATGCATTAAAAACATATTCATCATGACCAAGTGAGGTTTATCCCAAGGGCACAAATTGTTCAACATACACAAATCCACCTATGTGATATATCACATAAACAAAATAAAGTACAAAAACTATATGATTATATCAATTGATGCAGAAAAAGCATTTGACAAGACACATCATCCATTTATGATTAAAACACTCAATAAAATAGATATAGAAGGAAAATTCCTTAACATAATAAAGGCCATACATAACAAACTCTCAGCTAATCTCATAATTAACGGTGAAAAACGAAAGTCCTTTGCACTACGTTCAGGCACACGACAGGGCTGTCCCCTATCACCTCTGCTTTTCAACATAGTGTTGGAAGTCCTTTCCAGGGCAATCAGGCAAGAGAAAGAAATAAAAGGCATCCAAATTGGGAATGAAGAAGTTAAATTATCACTCTTTGCAGATGACACGATGCTATATAGAGAAGACCCTAAAGACTCCACTAAAAGACTATTAGAAACAATCAACGAACACAGAAAAGTTGCAGGCTACAATATCAACATATGAAAGTTTATTGCATTCCTATATGTTAACAATGAAATCTCAGGAAAAGAAACTAAAACAGAAGAAAACAAACAAAAAAAAACACATTTCCTTTTGCAGTTTCAGCAAAAAGAATAAAATACCTAGGAAGAAACTTAACCATGGTGTGAAAGACCTATATGCTGAAAACTGTAAGACATTTTTAAAAGAAATTGAAGAAGACACAAAATTATGGAAAGACATTCCTTGCTCATGGATTGGAAGAATCAACATAGTTAAAATGGCCATATTACCCAAAGCAATATACAGTTTTAATGCAATCCCCATCAAAATCCCAATGGCATTTTTTAAAGAAATAGAACAAAAAAATCATCAGATTTGTTTGGAACCACAAAAGACCCCGAATAGCCAAAGCAATCTTAAGAAAAAAGAAGAATACTGGAGGTATCACACTCCCTGACTTCAGCTTGTACTACAGGGCAACAATAATCAAAACAGCATGCTATTGGCAGAAAAACAGACACATAGACCAATGGAATAGAATTGAGAACCCACAAATAAAACCACATAAATGTGGACAGATATTTTTCGACAAAGAAGCTAAAAACATACAATGGAGGAAAGACAGCCTCTTCAATGAATGGTGCTGGCAGAATTGGATAGCCACGTGCAAAAGAATGAAACTGGACTGCTATCTGTCACCATGTACCAAAATTAATTCAAAGTGGATCAAAGACTTAAGCATAAGACCTGACACGATAAACTGCATAGAAGAAAACATACGTACTAAACGTATGGACCTTGGGTTCAAAGAGCATTTTATGAATTTGACTCCAAAGGAAAGGGAAGTAAAAGCTAAAATAAACGAATGGGACTGTATGAAACTTAAAAGCTTCTGCACAGAAAAAGAAACCATTGACAAAATAAAGAGACAACCGACTGAATGGGAGAAGATTTTTGCCAACAGTGCCTCTGATAAGGGACAAACATCCAAAATATACGAGGAACTCATGAAACTCAACAACAAAAAAACAAACAACCCAATTGAAAAATGGGCAGAGGACCTGAAGAGACATTTCTCCAAAGAGGACATACAAATGGCAAATAGACTTATGAAAAAATGCTCAAGATCTGTAATCATCAGAGAAATGCAAATGAAAACCACAATGAGATATCACCTCACCCCAGTCAGAATGGCTATCATCAACAAGACAAATAGTAACAAGTGTTGGAGAGGCTGTGGGAAAAAAAGGAACCGTCATACACTGTTGGTGGGAATGCAGACTGGTGCAGACGTTTTGGAAGGCAATGTGAAGGTTCCTCAAAAAATTACGAATAGAATTACCATATGACTCATCAATTCCTCTCCTGGGTATATACCCAAAAAGTCTGAAAATATTTATCCATAAAGACACGTGTGCTCCAATGTTCATTGCAGCTTTATTTACGGTGGCCAAGACATGGAAACAACCAAAATGTCCTTTGATAGATGAATGGATAAAGAAGTTGTGGTATATATACACATTGGAATACTATTCTGCAGTAAGAAAAGATGATATAGGAACATTTGTGACAACATGGAAGGATCTTGAGAGTATAATGCTAAGTGAAATAAGTCAGACATAAGAAGCAGAGAACCATATGGTTTCACTGATATGTGGTATATAAACCAAAAACAACAAAAGAACTGGACAAATGAGAAACAAAAACTCATAGACACAGACAATAGTTTAGTGGTTACCAGAACATAAGGGGGGAGGAGAGTGGTCAATGAGGTCAATCAAATATATTTGATATATATTTGAGGTCAATCAATTATATGGTGATGGAAGGAGAACTGACTCTGGGTGGTGAATACAGAATGGAATTTATAGATGATGTAATACAGAATTGTACACCTGAAATCTATGTAATTTTACTAACAATTGTCACCCCAATAAACTTTAATTAAACATAAAAAGAATATAAATTAAATGTGTTTTTTTTTACTCCCTTTGTAAACCCTTATTTGTAATGCTGTTATATGAAAGCACAATCAATAGATAAAAGGTGAACACTATTTACAGGATTTGTTTCAAAATGAAGATTATATTATAAAATCGATTGCCTAACAACTGTCGCATTTTATTGCACTACTACTATTGAAAGTCTACAAAATAGTCATATTTATCTAAAGAGACCAAAAGTGTGATGATACCCTGAATGATTGTGACTCTGGAGACTACATATTTGTAGCTTTTGTTAAATGCCTAAATGTGTGATTCTTGGTGATAACATGTAGTGAATTGAACAAATTTGTTCCTTTTTTCAGTGTTTCCCCGATAATAAGACCTAGCAAGACCATCACTTCTAATGCGTCTTTTGGCGCAATAATTAATATAACACCTGGTATTATTTTACTATAAGACTATATATAGTAAATATATAGTAAATATATATATATATATAGTGAATACATATATAGTAAATATATATGTATTTATATATATAGTAAATATATATGTTACTATATATAGTAATACCGGGTCTTATCTTAATACCGGGTCTTATCTTAAATTTTGCGCCAAAAGACACATTAGAGCTGATGGTCTGGCTAGGTCTTATTTTCGGGGAAACACGGTTCTAGAAGGTATGATAGACAATGCTAACAAATAGGTATTCATTTCTGAACTATTTTCCAAGCTAACTTTTACAATTCGAGTCACATAACTATAATACCCTTTCATAAAAGGCAATATGGCCTAGGAGGAAGAAGAGGCCTCAATTGGAGGCAAAACGATGTTTTCAGTAAGGCTCTGCTTACTGTGTGCTCTTCAACTCTAAAAACTGTAACTTGAGATAGGAGAATATCCTACTTGTCCAACTGAGGGTTTGCCATGATTAAATGGATAAGTTATGTAAAACATAATCATTTGTAAGTTCCTACAGAGGAGCAAAATAGCAAAAATCCAAAGCAATAAGTAAATGCTTTTTTGTGGTTGAGTTGTAACAGACAGTGGCTTGAAATTCTGTGGGGAGAAGAGCAGCAGGGAGTTAGGGGGAGAGTTTAGGGGGAGAATAGGGGAGAAAAAAATAAAAGCCTAGCTCATTGACAGCCTTTGGATATAAACTTGTAAGAAAATGTTTTTAAATTAATTGAAACACTAACAATAAACATCTATTAGACTGAGACTCCTTGAGGTTAGTATCTAATTATAGTTCATCTTTTTTATTTCTTACACTGTCTAGTATGTAGTATTTCCCATGTTGTGGTTGTTCATTCTTAAGTTTTCTAGAAAACAGAGCTCATGTTTTATTCAGGAGGTACAATTAAGGTTTTAGCTGTATCATAAAGTTTTATTTTATTTTTTAAAAATCTGAAGTTAAAGGAAATGGGTTTCCTATCTATATGGTACTGTCCCAGTTGCTTCTCATCACCAGTGTTCTGATCTGACTTGAATTCCACCAACCCACAAGCCCAAAAAACTGTAATCTCCCTGACACCATATTGAAAGTAGTCTTCCATTGTATAAATTGTCCTTATATCTCCCTAATTTCTGTATGGTTTTTCCTCTTCTCTTGACCTATTTACTTCCTGTACAATTGACCCAGTGCATCAATTTCTGAAAACTACACCCATTACCTAGCTCAATTCACCCAATGATTGAATTAAATTTTTGCAGTCTTAGAGGAGGAGTTTGATCAGCACTGAGAAATTCATTTGCAGGAAAAAGAAGAGATAATGTTTTTTCCAATACTGTTGCTATGCAACTGTAATATGACAACTAGCACTAAAATGAAACATAATTTTATAAGTAGAGGGTTGTTTAAAAAGACTGTGTTTAGAGACTCTTAATCAAAGCCGGCACCTGCTAGAATCTTCTAAAAGGAATGAACTGGAGAAGAAAGTCAAAGGCTTTATAAGAGTTTATAGATATTTTTTTATTTTTAAAGGAAGTCCAAATGCGGACCCATGTTGTTCCTTAAATTCTATAATTATCTCAGGCAGTGCATCTAGAATGCACCACTAATTATGATTAAAGCAATAATGGGCCACCTACACCAGTTATGATGCAAAAGAGACACATCATCATTTAGATTTCTTAAACATTTAAAGTGTAACTGAAATAAAATGCACATTTTTTGGTAATGAAGGGAACATGATCACAAAGATGATATGAACTCTACAGCCATTCTATGAAACAGTATAAAATCCAGCAATTTAAATATTTGCTGAACATTTTTTAAAAAGAATATAGTATATTAATAAATGGCTTAATTCAATCATGATGATATTGTTGTGGCCTTGACAAAATTATTTGGAGAAGCAAATATAACATATTTTTTAAAGTCTCAAACAGAATTGATATCATAGTAAGTTGTCCACAAAAAATAAAACATAAAACTGACACAAATAAAATGGTGCGGAATTGGTGTAAAACGTGGCAGAAGAGCAAAACAAGGTAGATATTCTGAAACATAGCTCCTCAGACAGTAATAGGACACAAGTTAAAAAGGACCATCACAAAACAATGGGGCTAGATTATTCAAGAAGAGTTTTGGGGGAAATAATAATCAAATTCAAGCCTCACTTTATACCCTAACATAAAGAGTTAAATGTAAAAAAAGAAAAAGTAAAAAGAAAGCATATATTTAACTGATTTTTGGATAGGCAAAGAGTTCCTAAGCATATGAGAAGTGAAAGAAAACACAAAGAAAAATATAGTAAATGTGTCTAGGTAAAAATTTAAATGTTTTGCTTGCCCATTAAAGGTTTTCTTCACCCACTGATGTCCAGGCTATCAAGTGTCTGACATCAGAATGCCAGGCTGAGACAACTTACCTCATTTCCAGATCTTCACAGACATTTTGACTCTGAGCAATGCGTGTCAGATTTGTTCCCTGAGCTTTAGTATGTCCCAAAGTTGTGTCACTCTTCTTCAGTTATGTGGTTATCTTCACCAAAGCAAGAACTTACATATGCCCTTGATTTAGTGGTGGTGCCCAGGTTTCTTCAACAATGCTTGGCTACAAAATTGCTCCACACTAACTTGATTCAGGTGTTACTGATTTGACAAGCCAAACTGCATTGCATCTTGTTGGATGATGTACTACAACAGTCCTCAGGGAACCACAGGGGAAACTTTCCCTTTTTTCCTCTTGACATTTGGTTTTGAACTATAATCATAAATTCCACAATTATAAATGTTTTATATTCCTCCCAGACACTTCCAATAGCCTATAGAGCATTTAACTTTCAATCACCAATAGCTCTTCCATGAAGCGGGCCATTTCTACAGCAATTTAGAGGCCTATTCTAAGCACACTCTACATCTTTATCCCTCACTTTGAAGACAGTGCAGTCCATTCAACCTCCTTTATCTGCAAGTTTGAAAGACTTAGTAATCACCTGACCCACATTGGCAAACAAGTTTCCAGGAATTTTAGTCGCAGGTGCGGGCCTATGGGAATAACTGTGAAATTAAAGCAGGTTTGCCAATTACTTGTTAATAATTTAAATTGAGCTGCAAATAAATACTGCCTCTGTGGGGACAAAACCCCAAAAAACAGTTTCCAGGCTCTCAGCCTCACATAGAAAGGTGCTGGCTCGGGTAGTAAATGGCCATCAACTGTGATCAGATGCCAGCAGCTGTGGCTAGTTGGCCGTCAGCTGTAACCCGTAGGCCATTGGCCACTAATATAACGGCTGTGGCTACGCTAGCAGGAATAGGAATGGGGGCTAGCAAGAAGATGGTGGCTGGCAAGCGCGGACTGCTGTTAGGCAGATTATGTAGATCCTGCTTCCTGTGTCTCCAGCCCAGCCGCCAGCGAGAATATATTGGTTTGACTCCCCTATCTATGGCTCCGTGGGTGTTCCTTTTTGGCCTTACCGTGTCCTGCGTTCTTGGGCGGGGAGTGGGAGCTGAGACCCTGCACGACAAATGGCGCAGCGAGCAGGGTCCCCTGCGTGACACATGGCGTAGTCGGCAGGATACGGTGCTGGCCAAAGCTCTCCGAAGGGCAGTGGAGCAGTTTGTGCGTATGAAAGCTCAGTCTGAGGAAGACCAGGAGGAGCAGCTGCCGGAGAGCTCGATTCCCGTGGAGGGGTGGGAAGATGTGGATGGTTCCCCAACCAGCAGAGGCCGGAGAAAGCGGAGAAAGCGGAGGTTGTTGCCGCCCTGTGGGCTGGGAACTGCTTGCTGAGGCAGCCTGGATGCAGGACTTGTCCCAGGAGGAAACGCTTGCTGAGTCCTCCATAGGAGATGATGGTGAGGTCAAGGTCATCCCTCACTCCCAGGACAGCCCTGGCGAATGACTATGGACTATGGGGAATTGCCTTCTATCACTGATTTAATGAACGCTTGACTGTTTGGGAACATACCACCATGTAGTGGGACTGGCGAGAATGTTTGCTTTTGTGTCTTGACTGGCCGCCATTGATAATATGTAAGCACCTTGATGTGAGCCGCTGTTGTTCCAGCACAGTACCCCGAGAGGCCCAGAGAGAGAGTGGCAGTGCCCTGAGAGCCCTGGCTGTGTCCAGGAAGTCTGGCTGTGCCCAGAGAGAGTGGCAGTGCCCTGAGGCCCTGGCTGTGTCCAGGAAGTCTGGCTGTGTCCAGAGAGTGGCAGTGCCCTGAGAGGCCCTGGCTGTGTCCAGGAAGTCTGGCTGTGCCCAGAGAGAGTGGCAGTGCCCTGAGAAACTCTGGCTGTGCCCGGGGAGACAGGTGGTACCCTAAG